>NC_071400.1:6359905-6684042 GCF_022682495.2 Desmodus rotundus | reverse complement strand
AACTGGCTAGAGACCCTCAGGAGTGCACCAGTGACCCAGGCTGGGAGGGCTGGGTCTTCAGTTTAATTCTTGCTATGTTCTAGTGACAGATTCTGCCTGTCTTGAGATCTTCATTTCTAACTGTGGACATATGGGGCTCCAAGTATCCCTGCCTCACCTCTGCTCACTGGCACCCCACTCCCTCATAATCAAACATATCTGTGTGCGATGGCACTGGGCAAAGGAAAGCTTCCATCCAAGGCCATCTTAGGCCTGAGGCTGGCCTCTTCTGATTCCCATTTGTGGAGTGGCTGGGATATGCCCCACTTATACCTTTCTCCAGGGCAGAGGGGGGAGATGAGTTCGTGACTTTGAAGTCCTCTGGGCATGCTCAGGAATTCCCAAGGAAGGCCCAAGCCCTAACTGTCCCCCAGAAGCAATGAACATGCAGCCTCTGCCAGAGAGGGAAGGGCCCCTTCTTGCTTTCTGTGCCTCTCCTGAGAGAGCAGGGGACACCTACTTGCAGGCTCCAGCCCTAGGTCATGGGCAGTCTGGGGATCCCAGGGGCAGCCTCCTGTTCCTCAGTAATCACAGCCTGCAGCCCTCCCAGTGTGTAGCACTGGGTGGAGTTGGACCCCGGAATTACACCTGCAGGACACAGGTGGAGCTACCTGGTCATCCCTGGGCTGGCATGCTTGTGTCCGGCAGCTCAGCCAGTCCAGCTCTGTTAAGGGTACCGACAGAAGTAAATGGGCACTGAGGGAGGGTGCACAGAGGCCAGAGCTTCAGGCTCCTTGTATTCATGTCTTCGTTTGGCAGGAGGGAACATAGTGGAACAGAAGGACAAGGAAACATGCGACTGAGGGAGCCTGGGCCTCTTGCACTGGGAGCAACAGAGCATGCGGAGTCAAGGCAGGCTGAACCCCCTCTGACTGGCTGGGCAGGCTGGGAGAAGTGACCTTTTATTATTGTTATTAGAAACAAACTATATTGGAATCTCTTTTATGTGCCAGGCACACAGAATTCCTTTCATCTTAATGATACCTCTCCAAGAGAGGCCTTGTTATCCCCACTTTACAGATATGTAGAAACCAAGGCCCAGAGAGAAGTGACTTGCCCAAGCTCAAGCAGCAGGGAAGTGGCGGAACTAGTACTTAAATGTAGGTCTGTCTGAGTCTAGAGCCATGTGCTCTCCAATGTTCCTGGCTGCCCCTTGCCAAGAAACTAGAGGAGGAGGCGGAGGAGGAGCACATGGCTGCTTAACTGGTGAGCTGTCCAGCCCAAGTGTCAAAGCCAGCACTTGTTCCCCCTCCCCAGGGTGGAGGCTGGCTGCCCTGGTCAGCCTAAACAAAGACATCTAGGCATTGCCCACAACCCCTGCATGCCATGGTCCTATGGATAGGCCAAATTTCTAAAGCCCTGGAACAGAGAATGCCTGAAGGCCTCCTCTCTGAAGCTCAGTGACTGGAACATCTGTACTTTTCCTCAGTTTCACATGGACTCGTTCCTACTAGTGGCAGCTTACAGGGTCATCTTATGTCTCAGAGCCTCAGCTTTCCCCTGAGCAAAATGAGGATAATGTTACCCCAGTCTCTCATGATGTTGTGCAAAAGAACTGAAATAACCTGCAAAGGAGCTGAGGCTCCAGGAGAACCAGGAACAGGGAAGAAGTGGCCTGTGAATGCCTCAGCCATGGACACCAAATTAGAGTTTGCAAAAGCACAGTCTTGTTTATTTTCAGGGCCTTTCTCACTGTGTTCAACAGCCAGATGCTGGTGACAGTGGTGGTGGCAGTGGTGATGGTTGGAGTGCTACATATGAAATGAAATATGTATCCCTTTGACCCAGCAACTTTGCATTAGGAATTAGACAAGTACATGAAGGGTGTTTATTGCCTTCTTGTTTGTATTAGGCCCAAATGGAAAATAACCTAAAAGTCTCACACCAGGGGATTGGATAAATCATTTATGATTATGGTACATAGAGTATACACAATAGACATAGAATATACTTCCAGTGATGGTGGTCACATATCTTTTTGTATCAAACCCATTTGGAGGGGTGATCAATACACTGTAAAAACGGAAAATGCCCCAAACAATGCAGCTCAAAAACTGAGATCCTAGCATGCACAAAGGCAGCCAGTGGTGAGCATTGCTGCAGCCTGCCAGCCCCAGGTCAGAGTACAGGTGGTTGGAGGTGGTGGGGCATGGGGCCTAGAAATCAGCACATCCACCATGGGGTGGGAGGCCGCAGCCAGGCTCACTATGGAAGTCAGTGGGAGGAGGGTGAGGGCTTTCCCCATAAGAGCTGGAAACACCAGCTTCTGCTGGGAGTTCTGCCTACAAGAACAGGCCGTGGGGAGCTGGGAGGGGCCAGGCCCAGCCTCATGACCAAGAAGTGAACTGAGCCACGAGGGCTGCAGGTTGGAATGGGAGACTTCTGACATCCCCTAGGGCAGAGCTCTCAGCTGCCATTATAAGACCTGATTGTGGATTGGGAGGTCTAGGCCGGTCAGTGGAGGCAACCACAAAAGCACTGGACAAGAAGGGAGGGGTAGCACTGAGGGAGAAAAACAATGAAACATAAACACAGAGAAAACAACACCAACTCTCCCTCTCCAAGCGAGGCTGCAACCCCAAATTCCAAAACACATAAAGAAATCTAATGCTTAGAAAGAGCCAGCAAAATCTACAATCAGCAAATAAATCTACTCCAGATGAAGTTTTGGAGAGCAGGCTGACAGATTTTGAAAATAAGCATGTCTAGGATGTTCACAGAGATAAATTCAGGCATGATGTTCCTTAAAAGGATGAGAAGTGATTCAATAAAAGCAGGAAGAGACACATGAAAAGAAAATCAATTAGAAATCTTTCAAATAAAAATGATGGTCATTGAAATAAAAAAGGAAATATCAATAAATGAGATAGCTGTACCTGGACACAGTCATGGGAAGAATTAGTGAATCGGAGGCTAGGACTGAGGGAATCACACGAGCATAGAGACAAAAACTTTGAAGGAGCAGGTAACAAGCATGAAGGCGGGTACGAAGAGGCTCTAGCTCCTGTAAAAGAAGGTCTACACAGATAATTGGGAACAAAGGAGGAAAAGGCAATGCTTAAGAGATAATAGCTGAAGCCCTGGCTGGTGTAGCTCAGTGGAATGAGCACGGGCTGCAAACCAAAGGGTCGCTGGTTCGATTCCCAGTCAGGGCACATGCCTGGGTTGCAGGCCAGGTCCCCAGTGGGGGCCCATGAGAGGCAACCACACGTTGATGTTTCTTTCCCTCCCTTTCTCCCTCCCTTCCCCTCTCTCTGAAAATAAATAAAATCTTTAAAAATTAAAAAGAAAAAGAGATAATAGCTGAGAACTTTCCAGAATTGAAAAAAGGTGTCAGTTCTCAGGGAGAAAAGGCAGCACTCACCCCAACTGTGCAGAATAAGTAAAAGTAAGTCTATGTCTGGACACTAGAAAATTAACAGACTGTCCTTACAGGCAATAGCAGAGAAGAGACTGCTCTGTCCAAAGGAACAAGCCCACCAAGCCCACCTACTAGGCTGCACAGCTGTGGGCATGAGGCAGAGCTATGCATGGCCAATGGCTGCTGTGATGCTACAGTGGGTCAGGGTGTTGTTAAGGCTTCTCCAATAGGCCACCTCTAGTGATGGCCAGAGATAGATAGTTATTTTTTTAAAGATTTTATTTATCTTTAGAGAGAGGGGAAGGGAGGGAGAAAGAGAAGGAGGGAAACATTGATGTGTGAGAGTCACATTGATTGGTTGCCTCTCACATGTCCCCAACTGGGTACCAAACCCACAACCCAGTCATGTGCTCTGACCCAGAATTGAACCGGCAATCTTTCGGTTTGCAGGATGATGCCCAAGAGCCACACCAGTCAGGGCCAGAGACACAGTTTTGATAGCTTTCAACTGTACCTCCTCAGCATCCTGCTAAGCCGCTATTCCCTTTCCAGTGTTTATTGTGACCATGTCCAATGGCTCCTCCTCCTTGAAGGTGGTACAGCCATTTTCCTTTCTTCACTGCTGCCACTGAGGAGTGAGGTGGGGGACATACCTCATGAAGCTGTGGCCTTGAAGAGAGCCACCTACTGCACCAAGCCTTGCTTTGGAGCAGGTAGTTAGGTTAAACTAGCCCTTTCTAAGACCACCACCATCTCCCCAAGACCTGACACATAAAGGCAAACGAGGGCTGGCTGTGTGAGATGATGAGGGCATCCCATGCACTTGAGAGCCACATGCACCCAGCTTTGAGTCCCCGCCTTGTGACTTCCAGATGACATGCCTTTATTGGGCAAGTTATTCTCTTATTGATGACATAGGGACAATAGTTCATTCCAACAGGATGGTTGTGCCAGTAAAGGGGATCTTAGAAATTAATGGAAATGTACTGTGTAAGCTGTAATGTGGGAGAGTATTATGACCATCTCTCCCTGTTGCTAGCTTGCGTGGAATCCAGCATCTTGCCCCAAGTCATTTCAGTTATCCTCACTCACAAAAACCTTATGGAACAGGTGCTATTATCCTGTTTACAGAGGAGGAAACTGAGGCTCAGGGAGGTAGAAGGTCTATTTCCCTGATTACTACTAAGTGGAGGAATCAGGACTTACACCCAGATCTGCCTCACTCCCAGTCTGCTGTTTCATTCAGGGCCTGGCCTTGCCCAAATTCTAGGGTAGGTGGTGGGAGCCCTTATTCCTCAGGGAGACCAAAGACACAGGGACTACCTCCTAGGTGGATGTTTGGGGACAGCTGAAGAGTAAAGGAGCTTAGGAGATCGGGGTGGGGCAGGGTAGGCAGCAAGGGGAGGGAGCTCCTGACTGCACACCAGGCAGGGACCACACTAGGCAAGCCACCTGCTTTGTGCATCCCTGTAAGTTTTAGCCCAGCTCTCCTCCACAATGCTCGTGTCATCTAGGCAAGTCATTCAGTGCTCTGTGCTTCAGTTTCCTCATCTTTCTGTTAGAGTTAGTAGCAGTCCATGCCTTCTGGAGCTGTGGGTAGGATGAAGTAAGGTCACAGGTATATGTAAAGCACTAAGCATGATGCTCAGAACTGGTGGCCTTGTGCACTACTTCCTATCACCTTCCCAGTCCTTAGCTTGGAGGTCTGCCCAGCCTCTGGCCCCAGCAGTGTTGCTCTTGCTCCTTGTTCTTCCATGCCTTTCTTTCCCTCACAGTCTCAAGGGGCCAGTAGTGTAGATTGCCTGGCTGTTGAGAAAGAGCAGTCTCTGTGGCTGGGCTGGCCTTTGATAAGTGGGAGTGGACTATTCATTTATTCATTCTTTTATCTGCTCATTTATTCCAGTATTTATTGATCACTTACTATGTGCCACATATTGCTGCAGGCACTGGTGATAGAGCAGTGAGCCAAACAGACAAAGGCTCTGCATTCACAGAGCTCACGTTCTAGCAGAGATGAAGTCCACCTTCCCTGGAAAGGTCCCCCATACAAAATCTTCCCCAGGTCAGCTGCCATGTTAGACATGTATCTTCAACTCCCATTGAGCTGCCCTGCCTTGGGCTGCTGCAGAGAACCTTGCACATCATGTAATCTGCCTTCTGCCTCTGACTGACTAACTGATCCGGCCCTGGCTGCTAAAACCTGCACCGTCTATCAAGCAACAGCTCTGGAGTCCAAATACCCAGGGTGTGGGCCTGATGCTCCTGCTCATTTGCTTTTTGTCCTTGGGCAAGTTCTGTAATGGTTCTAAGCCTCCATTTTCTCATCTATCAAATGGGCAGAACAGCACCTGCCTCACAGGGTCATTGTGAGGATGAAATACACATAGCATGCTTGAAATAGTCCCTGGCACATGGTAAGTGCTCAAGGCAGGATAATGGTACTGTTCTTATTATTACTATTGTTATTATTCTCATTACCTGGCCCAGGGTGTCATAGGCCTTGGATTTTGTGCCCAGCATCAGTTTTGGAAGATATGCCTACTCCTGGCCCTGTGACCAGGTATATGGCAGCCTCCTAGGTATCCCTCCAAACATAGCCTTGGGGGAAGCCAGTCTGAGGTTGAGGCCTACTCTCAGATGTCCACACACACTGTGGAGAGAGCACTGGCTCCCTCACTCACCTCCTGGGGGTTTGTCTCCAATGCCCACTTCTCCAGACAGGCCTGCTCTGACCACTGCAACTAACCTTGCCAACCCCCACACTGCACTCCCAATCCCCCTTTCCTGCTTTCTTTTTCTCCATAACACTTATCACCATCTTTCATACTACATATTTTACTTATTTATTCTTTTTTAAAATTGTGGCCTGCCTCTCCCCTCTAGAATGTAAGCAGGAAGAGACTGTCAACTCTGTAGGGCCTGGTAGGCCCAAGGCCAAGAGATAAGCCAGATTCCCCGGCCTGCTAGTTAATAAGTACAGGACAGTCTCTGTCTTCATCTCAGCCTCAGTTTTTGTATTGGAACCATGAGGTGAGTGGAACAGTGGCATCCCAGAGCCTCCTTGGCCCTGACTCAGAATATTCTGTGTTTCGGTATGGTTTTCCTCACACACAGAGCAGGGCCCTGGCCTTCACTCAGACCAGCCTGCCCTAGGAGACTGGGTAACAGGCCATGTTAGGGCTACAAGCAGAATTCCGCTGCCCCTCAAGTTGGCCTCCTCCAGCCCTGACCTTTGTCAGGAAGGCCCTGGGCTTGTGAGGAGGGTGGCCTGGTCCCCACTCCAAGTGGTACCAGTAGTCTACCTGACCTCCCTATCCTGGCTCATGGGGCCTCAGCCTGTGCCCTCCTCCCCTCTGATGATATTAGCACAGGCCATGGATGGTTGTGTGCTCCCCTGAAAGGCAACACATCTGGACATGATCCGAGCACGTATGATCTTGAGCTACCCTCTCTGTTCAAAGGCATCCTTGTGGTTTATAAATGGTGTGAAACAGCCCCACAGAACAGTTAGCTGGTTCGGAGACCACCAGCTCCTGGATACAAGTCCTACCTGGAATTCTGTCTTCCTCCTCATTCTGAGCATGAGGTGACTGCGAGGACCCCACATACGAAAGGCCAGGACCTGGCACTTAGCACCCAGCCCCTCTCTCTGCCCCACTGCCCTGCCAAGAAAGAGGCCCCATCTGGAGCAGGCAGCTGTCTCCATCCTAGCATGGGGCCTTTCCATTCGCACATTTGACAGTATTTATTAGGTGACTACTATGTGCCAAGCACTGTTTTAGGGGCTTGGGAGACCATAGTAAGCAAACACAGACACAGTCTCTGCTCTCTGACTTCACTTACATTCCTGGGGTAGAGGCAGCACTAATACAGGGGCCTGATGCATCTTTCAGAAACCTGGGCAGGAGACCAACAATTTGCACATATATGGTGGTAGAAGCTATGAGCATCGATGAGGCAACTGAAGAGAGAGTATATAGAGTGAGAAGCAAAGAGGCTTGGGAGGGACCTGGAGAAACCCAAACATGTCAGAAGTGGGCAGAAGAAGAGATGGTAGAGAGGAAGTGGTCAGGAGGAAGGGAGACTCCTGGGCATCAAGCCAACACAAGAAAGCAGATTTCCAGGAGGGAGGAATGATCAACTACCAAATGAGTCCAGTGAAGGAGAGGGAGGCCCAGGCAAGGGCAAGAGTTTCATGGTCGAGAGCAGCGCTATTGAGCAGTGTGCATGGAAGGTGGTCTATTGTGGGCTCCAGAGCAGAGGAGACAGTGAAAGCAAGAAGGGTGCAAGCAATGTTTATTGAGCACCTAATTCATTCAGATACTCTGCTTGCTCCCCTATTTGCGTCATTCTTTCATTCATTCAGTCACCAAGCTTCCTGGATGCAGGAGCTTCATGAGAAACAAAGACAGATAGGACCCCCTGCCCTCATTGATCTCATAGGCCCTGGGAGGGGGCAGGGGCACAGGGGATAGGAGCCAGACATGAATCAAAGTATCAGACAAATAAATGTGAAATGACCTCTGGGACATGGTTAGGAAGGAGAGGCATAAGATGCTACTATGATCCTATAATCCTGAACTGGAAGTCAGCCAGCAGGAGCAGCAGTGTGGAGAAGGAGAAGGCAGAATGGGGGAAGGCAGAGTGGGTCAAGGTGAGGGTAGAGGCTGGCCAGGGGAGGTTGGATAAGGTTTTATGGGCCATCAGGAGAGGTATTGTAACAGTGGAACATTGTAATGGTAGGAAATTGTAACCTACCGCACCATTCTTTTGAAATTGTTTCTGTAAGTGCTGACTCTGACTAATATGTACCTTGTAGATGAACGGCATGTTCGTATAAGAATGGAACTAACTTCAGACTCTGACCTTCAGGCATCCCAGCTCCAGGATATTTGCTGACCTTCAACTGTGGATAGAGGATGACGTGAAGCTAGGATGACATGAAGCCAGAATGACACACATTGGACCATTACTTGCCTTATTAGAATGGACTGTGCTTGTCTGCACATAGAGAACTTTCCAACCCTTGATCTCTTTGTTCTGTCCCCCCTCCTTTAAAAACCTCTGCATCCACTGAGAGGGGAAGATGAGCTTTGCGACATGAGTCCCCCATCTTCCAGGTATCCAACACCTGAAAAGAAACCACTTTCCTTTACATCAACACCTGCCTGTTGAGTGTTGGTTTTCATAGCGGCAGGCAGGTGGACGTGTGTTTGGTTACAGTATTGCCTTCACCCTAAAAGCAAAGGAAAGCCATGGAAGGGTTTTAAGCAGGGGAATGACATGCTCCAAGTTGCATTTTGGAAATGCCACTCTGCCTGTCATGTGAAGAGAGGGCAATAGACCATTTGGACTGAGCAATTGGGAAGATATTTGCTTGAGTCCAGTAATACTTGTGCTAGGGTAGACACAAAGAAGACTGAAGCAAGTAGATGGATTAAAAATATGGTGTTATTGGCGGGGGAGTTGTGGCAGGGGGAAATGCAGACAACAGTAATTGAACAACAGTAAAATATTTTTTAAAATATGGTGTTATATACAATACCAAAAGATTACATATAGCTGGTGCTCACAACAAAGGGACTGGTACATTAAAAGATGACAGATCCCAAAGTTCATGTAGACACAGTGAAGAAGGTTTCTAAGCATGGAGCCCCCAAATTGACAAGATACATTATAAAAAATGCCAGGCCCAGAACAGTGTGTACAGCATTGTGTACTTGTGGAAGAAAGGGAGAACTAAGAATATGCATTGTATTCATTTTTCCATAAAGATGCAAGGCAAGGCTACCCCACAATAATAAAGTGCTTCACCTTTATGTGTCTGGGATGTGGGTGTTGAGGTTGATGGAGTTGGACTGAGATTCCTCATGCCATCCTTTTTTGTGTTATTTTGATTTTTGAATGTGCTATGTATTTAGAAGTAAGTAAGTTTAAAAGCCCAAGTGACTTAGGAAGTAAAATGATCAAGATTGGCTATGGGGTTGGTAATACAGAAGATCTGGAGAGTGACTCTTAGGCTGAGAAGTCCCATCTGCGTAACTAGATGTAAGAGGTGCCCTTTGCTATGGACGATAAGGTAGACGGGAAAGCAGCAGGTTTGGGAAGGATGATGGTGTGATTGGTTTGGGACAGGCTGAGTGGGAAGTACCTTCAAAGAGTTGAGAAGAGACAGGGCAGTAGCTGCAGAAGGAAGTTGGGTCAAGGAAGGTAGTTTGTTTGTTTCACAGGAAGATACCTGAGCACCTCAAAAGTAATTGACAAATCCCTAACGAGTATGGCTCAGTGGCTTGGGCGCCATCCCGCAAAGCGAAAGGTCGCTGGTTTGATTCCCAGTCAAGACACATGCCCGGGTTTCAGGTTTGGTTGCAGCACATACAAGAAACAACTGATTGATGTTTCCCTCCCTCTCTTTCTCCCTCACTTCCCCTCTAATAAATAATTAAATAAGTACATAAATAATAAATAAAATCTTTACAAAAAAGTCAATTGGAAAAATCCACTTGAAAAGGAGATCCTGGTTATCCGTAAGAAAAAAGGGTCACTGGTAGGGTCAGATTCTCCAGGGGAGGCATAATGACAGAAGGCCCAAAGTACAAATGGGAGTTGGGTCTTAAATTTGAAAAACGTTCCCGTATTATAATAGGAGGTGACTGGCCCCAGAGGAAAGTCTCAGGAGCCCATCTGGCTTTGGTCTTTGCCCAATGCAGATACCTGAGGTGGGGTCTGTGGAGGTGGTGGCTGGGCAGCCATATCATCCTGTCCCAGTCAGTCATTGGGCCCTGCTATTGACTGATTGCCTGCTACACCCCAGGTCCGTGCACACTGCTTTACAGACATCTCACCTTCACAGCAGTCCTGAGTGCAGTGTTATTATTATTATTAACTCTATTTTAAAGTTGAACAAAATGAGGCTCAGGAGGGCTCTTGGTTGCATCCCCAGTAAGTGGCTAATCCAAAATCAAGCCATATCTCCTGACTCCTAGATCAATGGAGCCATGGAAAGGTGCTGGCAGAGGGCCATTTAACAGATGGGATTAATGAAGCCACCAGGCCTGGAGGTTCTGAAGATACTTGTGTGTTCTGAAAACCTCTCTAGTGTGGTGGTTCTCAACCAGGGAGGGGATTTTGCTACCCCAGGGAACATGTGACAATGCCTGGAGGCACATTATGGTAACCATTATTTGGGGTGGGGGATTGCTACTGGCACCCAATGGGAAGAAGGCAGGGATGCTGCTACATGTCCTTCAGTGCATAAGACAGGCCTGGCAACACAGAGGTGTGGAGCCCAACATTCCCCAGGTGCTGGTGTGCAGAAGGTCTGCTTCACAAGCTCTGGGACCAAGCAGATCGTCAGTGTCCCCCCACTCCCTCTCCACAAACACAAATATCTTCATTGTTCATTGTTTCTACTGACTTTTTACTTCTGTGATCTGCATACATTGCAAAACATTCCAACAATGCAGGAGTGTTTAAAGTATTCAGTAAAAGCTGCGATTGCCTCTTCCAGCCTTACTCCCCAGAGATACCCTTTGTTAGTATAACTTCTAGTGCACAGGTCGAACTCCACAAGGAGAAAATAATGGAATTTTCTCCCTCAACTCTCTCTGTGACCTATTTCTCCTCGGCTTCTTGGATGAAATCTCCTGAACAGCCAGAACTTTTTCAGCCATTTTCAAACATGTAAAAAAATCCTCTTCCAATCACCATCAGGAATAAACCCATCCAGCCTTGCCACAGACATGACCCCAAACATCGCTTAAAGTTAAAGACAGAGCTGTGCTGTCTTGTCCCTACTTGCTGATTGCAGAGTAAGCCCCTGTCAGGCTGCACCACCATTTAGTCAACCAGTTCCCTACTGGCAGTCTTTGAGGTTGTTTACAGTGTTTTACTCTTATAAATAATGCTGGGACATCCTTATCCATATGTCTGTTTGCACACACCTGTTAAGTGATGTCTTCAGGATAAATTCCTGGAAGTGAAAATGCCGAGCCATGCATTTTTAAAACAGTGGAACATATTTCCAGATTGTTCTTCACAGCAATTATATCAGTATATGCTTCCACCAGCAGAGTATGAGAGGGTCCATTAAGAATCTTAGTGTCTCTCTCTCCCCCACCCCCCCTAGGGACTGGCACATGCAAACAAGGCCAAGCTGACATTAACTATTGAATGAATGGGTGTTGAGAGATGGGCATCCTGAAGCCCATGAGGAAAGTACAAACTCTTTCTCCCAACCTCCGTCCTCCTCCTGAACTCCCCTCCCTAGTCATCTGGTACTCCTCACCTTCCCTTACCCCTGACACTTCTATAGATTCTCTTGAATCTGTCATTTCCTCTCTGTCCATGACCACTGCTGGAATTCAGGCCTCACATCTCTCCCCCGGAAAAGTTCCTTGCTGGTCTCCCCATCTCTAGTTTTGCCATCTCTGATCCATTCTTGATACCTCCAGAGTAAATGTCCTGAAATACCATATGGTCAGCTTCCCTACCCCTCCTGGGGCTGACTCCCCATGGCCTACTCCACGGGCCATGCTGTGATCCATCTTTTCCCTGCCCCTATCTCATCAAGTGGGGGTCTTCACCTCCCCCCCCTCTTACACTCCAGGTACCTGATGCTGCCTGATACTGCCTCAAGCACAGCAGCCTTGGCTCTTTGTCCATTTGGTTCTCTCTGGCTGGACCTTTCTCCTCCTTTTTTCCTGTCATCAGGCAGAAAGTGGATATTCATTGCTTTGTGGCTCTGCAGCATTCATTCCTCTCCCTTCCTTAGACTCCCATCTCCTTTAAGTGAATTGTCTCCGCCTCATTGTGGTTAAGGTTGGTTGGACGGTAAATCCACATGTCAACCTCCTACCATGGAAGCCAAAGGGACATAGCCTTCCTCTCCTCAGCCCAGTCTAGCCAGGGGCAGGCATGGGACTAAGCCTGGTCACTGGACACAGTTTTTGAACTTCAAATCTGAAGCAAGCAGTATAAGAATAGAGGAAACAGTCGTGGCTGGTGTGGCTCAGTGGATTGAGCATGGGCCTGAGAACCAAAGGGTTGACGGTTTGATTCTCAGTCAGTGCACATGCCTGGATCGCAGGCCAGGTCCCCTCACCCCTGATGGAGGGTGTACAAGAGGCAACCACACATTGATGTTTCTCTCCTTCTCTTTCTCCCTGCCCCTCTCTCTAAAAATAAATAAATAAAATCTTTAAAAAATGAAAAAGTGTCTATATACTAAAAATTAATCGTAATTTACTCTAGATATTATTATTTAAAAAAAATAATAGAGGAAACATGCCCTGGCTGGTGTCGCTCAGTGGATTGAGCATCGGCCTGAGAATCAAAGGGTTGACAGTATGATTCCCAGTCAGGGCACATGCCTGGGTTTTGAGCCAGGTCCCCAGTAGGGAGCGTGTGAGAGGCAACCACGTATTGATGTTTCTCTCACCCTCTTTCTCCCTCCTTTCCTCATTCTCTAGAAATAAATTAATTAAATATTTAAAAAATAATAACAGAGGAAACAGCCTTTATCCATTTCAGTGGAAGCATTCTGATCAAACCATTCTGCTTCTTACATCTTCCCTACCATTTCCCCAATGCTGCCTTGGCTTACGTCTATTTCCCAATCTGGTTCTCTAGCCTTTTCCTTCATTGTGTAAGGTCCCTATAGCCTATTCAGAACCCCACAGATTCCCTTTTATTTTCAATTAGTCAGAGATGGTTTCTGTTGATCACAACCAAAAATTTCAGATAGAAATCCCAGCTCAAACGTCCCTTCCTTTAGACAGATGAAGGTGGGGAGGGGGGCAGGCGGGAGAGAGACCCAGACCCCTGATTCTGCACAAGCATATTTGTCTGTGCATTCCCTTAGCACCCTGAAAAGTGCAAACAAGTGAAAAGTGCAGCTCATACCAGGGCTTTTTCTCTCCCTTTCACTAGGGTAGGGAACTCCTTTTGGTCCCATGGTCACATCCTTGTGAGCTCAGAGCTAACTCAGTACCTTGTCCATAATTAAATATTAAGGCAACAAACATTAAGGACTACACTAATGGACCGGTAGTTCTGCTGCCCCCTCCCCCAACTAGTGGCCTCAGTGGGCTTGGACAGTCTCTCTTCAGGCCACAAAAATGATGCCAGTACCTGCCTCCCTCGGGAGGTTGGTTGGGAATCACATGAGCTGACTTCTGTTTGGGACCTTCACTGTGTGTGTGCTTGGGAGATGGAGAGGGAGGAGGAAGGAAAGCAGACAGGAGAGGGGACTCAGGTGGAAGAAGATGGCGAACAGGATGAAGATGATTGCAGCGCGAATGAATAGTGGAAGGGGCCAATTGATGAGATCCTGAACTGAGCAGTAAAAGTGAAGGTGAAACCCAATTGTTTTCGGTAATTTTCAAAGAAAAAGCTGGCCACTTCAGATGGCTTCCCTGAGAAGGAGGTGGTGAGGGAGCATGTGGATGCAAGTGTGCATGGGGGGATTGTTAGAGGCGGGTGTCACACCATCTCCAACATCCCCCTCCTGCCAACAGCCACGACCATGCCTGCTGCCTGGCCTGTTTTTTAAAGATCTTCCCCAGGCAGCAGGGGAGAGGGGGGAAGGGGGGCTGGCCACCCACTCCACTCAGCAAAGGTGAGCTGAGGAGCATCAGTCCTCAGGCCTCCTCCCCGCAAGCCACTACAGGCTGCCAGGTCCCTTGCTTCTGATGAAAGCTTTTAAAAACCCATGTGCACGGGTGGGCATGCATTCGTTTTTGTTCATTTAACTAATACTCACCGAGCCAGGAGCACGCAATGGTGAGTACAGCCTGCCATGGACCCTGCTCTCAAGAAGCTCCGGAGCTGGCTGGTGGGGGAGAAGATGCGTAATCAGGCAATTAGGAACCAGTGTGAGCGGGAGGTAAGCTCTGGTTGCTATGGGAACACAAGGAGAGGCCACAGCTGCTGCTCCTCTCCTAAGAGTGGTGGCAGGCAAAAAAGGAGGCGTGAAGCAGGCTGACCTGCTTGCCAGGCCCAACTCTGCACAGCATGGCCAACTAGTCCAGGATAAAAGCTTCTGGCATGACAAAACCTGTCACCTCTCTGCCTCTCCATCGCTCCACCTAAGAAATGAGGAGGTGTGATGTAAAGGCCACATGAGGCCATGAGGCCATGTATGTTTGTGTTTGGCCCCCATAGGTCTGTGATTCATGGTAGCTGCTAGCAATTTTTTTTTCAGGAAATATATGTTGGTTGAAAGTTTTCCTGGCAACTGGACATAAGACATAGAGCTGTGAATAAGATCAATGAGGCCCCTGTCTTCATGGAGATGACAGTAATTTGAGAGGAGAGACATACTGAAAAAATCATGACATGAGTAATTACTATTGTGATAGCTACGGTGATGCTTTGAGGGTGGTTTGGAGTAGGACCTGGCCTATCCTACGGCTCCAGGAAGGAAGACTTCCTAGAAGAGGTGACATTTCATCTGAGATCAGAAGGAAGAGTTAGTTAGCACACAGGTAGGGAAACCGCATTCCAGTATGATGAAGAGCAAGTGTGAAGATGCTGAAGCAACAGGGAGTTTGTGATGCTCCAAGCAGGAAAGGAGGTCATTGGAACCTGTGGTGGGCAGGCACAACAGAGGTAGGAAGAGGGGAGGCTAAAAAAATGGGCAGAGCACCAATGAATTCAAGCCTGTAGGCCACGGTAAGGAGTTTGTGTGGGCTCCTAAATGACCCCAAATCCCAAAGGTACTCTGCCTCCCACAGCCAATCGACTCACCTCTCAGTACCCAGTCAGTACTCATAACTCAGTAGGCGGGGCTGACCTCAAGGGGCTTGACTCAGAGCTGACATGTAGAAGGCTCTGGAATATGAGAACTGCCAGAGCCCTTGGACAGCATTTAGGTCCAGATTCTCATTTTGTAGGTGGAAACACTGAGGCCCGGAGAAGAAGAAGACTTGCTCAGAGTCCAGATTGAGAGGCCACCCAGTGCCCCATGCCTTCGCAGGAGACTGAACATGAGCTTTGGTTGGCGGGGGGTGGGGGGGCATTTTCTCTCCCTCTCAGGGCCACCAGCAGTGTTCACAGCTCTCTCTCTGTTTTTTTAATTTGAAGTTTATTTATTTATTTAAAGATTTTATTTATTTATATCTTTAGAGAGAGGCAAAGGGAGGGAGAAAGAAAGGGAAAGAAACATCGATGAGTGAGCGAAACATCAATCAGTTGCCTTTCACACGCCCCCAATGGGGGACCTGGACCACAACCCAGGCATGTGCCCTGACTGGGAATTGAAAACTCTGACCTTTTGATTTGCAGGATGATGCCCAACCCACTGAGCCACATCAGCAAGGACCATAGCTCTCTCTTGACTTCTTGTGCTTCCCCCAGTGTTCTTCATCTCAAAGGGCACATTTCCCATAACCTCAGCTCCCCATTTGCCCATCTTCTACCATTTGATTATGAACAAGGGAGTGGGGGCAGGGCTTGGCTTCCAGGCAGGCCCCAAACAGCTATTGCCTGGCCAACAGTTCATGTCTTCCTGGCTCACCCAGCTCCTGCCTGTGCCACTCCCCCAGTCATGTTCTGTGAGCAAAGCCCTCCCACTGACATGGTCAGAGCACTTCCCTGCCCAGGAAGGCCCAAGCACACACACACTGGCAGAGTTGGTATGGTTTTCGGCCATCACCGAATCCAATCTCCCCATTGCCAGGATGGGAAGAGTGAGGACCAGGCAGGGAAAGGGAGCCACACAGGGTCAGGCCCAAGTTCTTGCCTATGAACTGATTGTGTTCTGGCCTTTAGACTCTGCCTGTGTCTGTTCCGCCTCCCCTTACCCACCTCACTCCCAGCCCACCATCTCCTAGTATCATCAGCTGGCTCCCTTCTCTCCCTGTTGATGGAAGCACAAAGGCACCAAGGATTGAGCGGAAACCCTATGAAAGAAGGTAGCCCAAGGGGAGCCTGTTTTCTGCCTCTCTAGCTTAGCCAGTGTCCCACCCCAGCTAGCCCTCACTACTTAGGGCGAGAAGCTCACCCATGGATCCAGTAAGCTTCTCTAGGCCTACACCAGGGAACTTCCTACCTGGTAGGCCTGTCTCTCTTTTTTAAATTTATTAATTTATTTTTTTAGAGAGAGGAGAAGGGAGGGAGAAAGAGAGGGAGAGAAACATCAGTGAGAGAGAGAAACATAGGTTGTTTGCCTCTCGCATGCACCCTGACTGAACCCACAACCCAGGCATGTGCCCTGACTGGGAATTGAACTGGAGACTTTTTGCTTTGCTGGATCCAGTTGTTAATATTTTGTTGAGAATTTTTGCATCTGTGTTCATCAGGGATATTGGCCTATAATTTTCTTTCTTTGTAGTGTTTTTATGTAGTTTTGGAATTAGGATAATGCTAACCTCCTAAAATGAGCTTAGGAGTTTTTCCTCCTCTTGAGGTTTTTGGAATAGTTTGAGGAGCATAGGTGTTCTGATTTCAGTGTTTGGTAAAATTCACCTATGAAGCTACATGGCAAGGAATGAAAGCCTGGCAGTGAGCACATGATTGAGTTTGGAAGTGGATCTCATCAGGTCTACCAACCGTCATATAAAAGAAGTTGGATGTGGACTTCCTACCCCAATTGAGCCTGCAAGTGAAACTGCAGTCCTTGATGACAGTTTGAGTTCAACCTCATGAGGAACTTGAGCCAGAGGCACCCAGCTAAGCCATTCATAGATTTCTGACTCATAGAAACTGTGATACAATGCCCTGCTGGTGTGGCTCAGTGAATTTAGTGCCGGCCTGCGAACCAAAGGGTCGCTGGTTTGATTCCCAGTCTAGGGCACGTGCCTGGGTTGTGGGCAGGTCCCCAGTAGGGGGTGTGTGAGAGGCAACCACACATTGATGTTTCTCTGCCTCCCTTCTCCTTTCTAAAAATAAATAAATAAAAATCTTTTTTAAAAAAGAAACTGATATAATAAATGTTTGTTTTATTTAAATTTTAAACTGCTAAGTTTTAGGGCAATTTGTTCTGCAGCAATTGATAACTACTCCACACCCTTTCATGCAGAAATTCCATTTCAATGTACACACACTAGAGCAGTTTTTTTCAATTCTTTTCACATCAAAGCATATGTTTAAAATGTTAATATTTACACCAGCTCATTAGGATGAAAAGACAATCTGCTCTTAGCCAGAAAAAAACAGTCTCCAGAGCAGTAGTTGGGTGAAGCCAGATCCAAGTTCCTAGAAGGCTAATGGGGATCAATATGCCAGAACACCCATTACTCAGTTGGGAAGCTCTGCCCCAGAGAAACTCTTACACATGGCCACAAGGAACCATGTTCATTTACTCTGCATTTATAACTACAGAAAACAGAAACAACCCAAGTCCAGCATGAGGGAAAGAAATGAAAGAAATTGGATAATTCATGCAATAGAAGTCCATACAATAATATATTATAGT
Organism: Desmodus rotundus; assembly: GCF_022682495.2. Classification (NCBI taxonomy): domain Eukaryota; kingdom Metazoa; phylum Chordata; class Mammalia; order Chiroptera; family Phyllostomidae; genus Desmodus; species Desmodus rotundus. The sequence continues at coordinate 6,666,226 of NC_071400.1, read as the reverse complement.
AATATGATCATGGAAAATTGAAACAATAGTATTCTGCAGTTAAAATGTATGACCTAGATTTTCATGTATGAAACTGCTAACTTTCTAAAAAATAAGTGACAATTTAAGCTGCAAAGGATATATTAAGTATGATACCATTTATAGAACTTAAAATGCACAAAACAGTAATGTGTATTGGTTGCAGATATCTACATATGTAGAAAAGGAAAAACAAACATGGACAAGAAGGAAAATTCTAAATGGTGCTTCTTTTGGGAAAAGAAGTAAGATGAACAGGGTAAAGTGAGGGCTTCAACTGTAACGTTTTGATTCAAAATCAGATACAATTTGCTCAGTCTCTGACAGTTACATGGAAATGTGCATTTTACACTTGGTCCTTTTCTGTATGTTTGAAATATTTTAAAGGTTTTTAATAAAAATGCATCCTTTGTTGAGTACAAACATATATATATGTATATATGTATATATATATATACACACATTAGATCAAGCTTATTAGTCTTAAGTGTATTGTTCAATCTCTCTATATCCTAATTTATTAGTTTATTTGATCTATCTATACCATAACAAGTGTGGTTAAGTGTCTTGCTATAATTACAGACTTTCTGATTTCTCTTTACATTTCTGACATTTGCCTTGTATATTTTGAAATTACATTTTTTGGCATATAAATTTTAGTGACTATATCTTCTCAGTTAATGGAGCAACCTGTTTTGCTCTCTTGAATGATTTTTAGTTTGAGTTCTTGATTTTTCCTATATTAACATTTACATGTCTCTTCCCTTCTTTCCTTTCTTTCTTCTTCCCTTTTCTTTCTTTCTTTTTAAAAATTTCTTTCTCCTCCCTCCCACCTTCCCTCCCTTTCTACATTTCTTCCTTCTTTCCTTTCTGCCAATATTTAACTGGCAAATATCTCCAATTATTATTTTCGTTTTAGGTGAAATTCATATAAACAGCATTACTAGTAGATTTTTTAAAACAAAATGCTCAAAATGAGAGTTTGTTTTTTATAGATGTAACCCATAATACATATTGATATATTTGGTTTTATTCCTCTGTTTTGTGGGGGTTTTTCATCCATTTTTGTTGTCTGTCTTATCATTTCTGAAATTGTTAAGAGTGCATTTTTTTGTATGTGCTATTTCTTTAATGGTTTAAAAGTCATACATCTTTTTTGCATTCTGTTATTACCCCTAAAATTTCTTGGTTTTACATTGTGCATTTTATTTCTAGTCAGAACCAAACTTCGCTATTGTTGTGGAGCTAGGAGCTCTCTATTGGTTGCAAATATTACAGTATTGTGAAGTGCCATTTTTAAAAAGGAAGTAACATTGTATCAATTCAAAAGGCACAGCTGTAATAGTTCTCAACTGCAAAACAATTTATCAGAATGTGAACGTGTGTTGTTTTTCTTGATTGATTATTTGTTTTGGATAGAGTAGTTTCACTTTATGATTACCAGCAACAAACTGCACTGTAAACAGTTCAATTTGCTTCAACCAGGTTGAAAAAATTTAAGCTTATTGCAATGCTAAACATGGTTTCAGATTTTTAATACTTCCAGTACAAACCATAACATGTAACATAGGATATATATTAATATAATTACTTTCACATTGGAATTAATCAGAAAGAATTTGCAGATTTCATTTTATTAAAAAAAAAAAAAAAACACCAGAACAGAAGGGAGTATTACTAAATGGTTAACATTTGTTATAGCTGGCTGTTGGTTACATTTCTCGCTGTCCTTTTCTGTATCCTTGACGAATTCATCATTTAAAATGAAATAAAGCTTGCGGGCCCACCACAATTTGTCCAGAGCTGCTGCCGCCTCCCTCCCACCTGAAGGGGGCGGCCCCATTTGAAGACTCCGTCACTTCCGCCGCAGGAGTCACCGCCCGCTTGCTGTTTATCTGGTGGGGGAAGAGCCGGACCACGAGCAGCGTCTCCGGCGGGTCGTGGTGGTGGGGTGTCCAAGAGCTCTGCTCCTCCTGAGGACACGCGGCTGTACGCACTGGTGAGTGAAAGGCTGTTGATGTCCTGCATTCACCCAGACGGGGCTGTGGCATGAGTGGCTAGGCACCGGGGAGGGAATGTGGAGGAGCTGTAAAGAACAGATTTTCTGGCTCACCCCTTGGGAAGGGGTGGGGCGATCGTGGGATCTGAGTGCAGAGGGAGGCCTGAGTCTTCCAACGGCCTTTTTGGGAGCCCCATCCTCTATCCCCCCAACCCCTTTCCTGTGGTGCGGCCCCCACTAGAATGGCTTTTAATCACTGAGAGGGAGTGGTGGTCGCAGCACTCACCCTGCCTCTCTTCCCCTCTTCCCTTCCTCCATTCTCAGCCCCTTTGCGGAGCACTCCGTGGCCTTTCTGCCCTTATTTTGCAGTTAGTTTGCTGAATGGTAAATTGTTAGCATTGTTAGATAAATATATTGTTGTCAGAAAGACAAATTATTCCCAGGGAAAAACCATACCCACACCCGTCCTCGCCCCGCTTCCCTACCACATTGATTAGAATCTAGCATTTGAGCTTATAATGTTTTCCTGTCTCTGATTTGACATTGCTGCCCCTCCCCCCTCCTTGTGTGTCCTCTCCATCCCAGTGTCTTCCTATCCCCCTCCCCATGTCTCTCGCCCGCGGGGACACACACTAGTACACACATACAGACATGCATGCCCACAGAAAACTTTCATTGGAAGCCCCTTCTTCCTCTTCCACCTAATACTCAAGGTTCCTGCAGGACCCTTCCCCCATGCATGCATAGACACACGCTACACACTGTCACACCCTTCATTGCCTTTCCCCAACTACACATACACACACACACACACACACACACACACCCTCACCATCCAGATCCACCATACCCCCTGCTGGCCACATACATACACGTGGATGGTCTCACATGGCTGAGTCGTCATTCATACGTACACATGCCCCTTACATACACATGTGCCCTCCCACACTGCCTTCACAAACCCCTCCCAAAAGCTCCACTCTCCTGTCTACTACAGATGTGTACAGACAGACCCCCTTTGCTGGCCCCTGTGGTGCACACATTCACACTCACAAAATTCTTCCTCCAGGGACACTAACATTTCTCCATTGTCCCCTTCCATTTTGACTAAAACATACAAACTCATGGACACCCCTGTCCAGTGCCACCGTACTCTTGGCCTCCTACAGACACATAAACCCACGTGTCTCTCCACATAGTTCCAGCCACCATACAGTCACACACACACACAAATTCTCTTTCTCTCACACTTACATGCGCCCGTCTCCTCTGAAGGCACCCCACCACACCTGCCATTTTTATACTCACATCCAGAATGGGTCTCATTCTGTGTGATACTCACACTTCTTCCCACTACCATTGTCACTTGTACCTCCCCCCAACAAACATACGTATGTTTCCATTGCATTATTGCTGCTTCCCCTTCCACCTGCCTCTGTCCTCCTGACAGACACGTAGGCACTCAGTGCATACATGGTGATCTATATTTTCTACCCTTTTCCAATGTGCAATTCTCCTGTATGTCTCCAGGGCTCAGAACAATGCAGATACCCCATAAAAAAAACCACAGCAGCCTTTCCTCTTCCTATGTTGGCACAAATCCATAGTACTTCACCCACCTACCTAGCATCCAGTCACACACCCCCCATCTTCTGTTGTATTCTCCCCTAAGTCTGGCTTGCCTACAAACCCAGTTTTGTAATCATTTTGCCAACATTAAAAATGTGTTCCAGGTCTACACCTGACAGTCACTGGAATGCTACTCCAGGCTTTAGAAGAAAGTGAAACTAATTTTAAAGGCCCCTTATTCTTTCTGTTGCCTGCCTGCTGAAGTGGAAAGAAATCTCCCTGCTCCTTTATTGTGAACTGATTTGACCTTCCCACCTCCAAAAGGTGTGCAGGGAGCAGGAGCCTGTCCACTCGAGCCCCAGCTGTACTGGAAACCCTCCTAAGTCACAGCAATGGGTCAGGAATCTAGCAAGCCTCTATGGCTCAAGCCCGTAGGAGGGTATCAGTCCCAGACAGGTAGGAGGTATGGAAGAAGGCATGCTTATGTCAGTTTCAGGCCATCCATGAGCCAGCACGAAAGGATTTCCAGCCAGATAAAGACGACATCTGATCTCCCGATGCATAGATCAGACTCCAGTCAAACCACCAAGAGGAGCCGATCGCCATTTTCCAGCAGTCGTCGTCATTGGGATGACAGTGAGAACTCAGGAAGCAGCCTGAATGTTGATAATGAGGACTATTCCAGGTACCTGCCAAGAGAGTACAGGGCTCCAGGTAGCAGAAGAGGAACAGCTTATGGACATATTGACTCTTTTAGGGCAGAAGATAGTGAGGAGGAGGGGGCTGGGCCTGTGGAACGAGTGCCAGTGAGAGAGAAATCTGGCAAGTTTAAAGATGATAAGCTGTATGACCCAGATAAAGAGGTGAGGTCTTTGGTTGGGGTGTCCCCCCAGTTCTGTAGTTTGAATCGTGATGTGACACAGGAGCTTAATGAGCTAGACCCAGCCCCTGCAGCGACACGCTGTACTGGCAGAGCCGAGTTCCTGCAGCAAAAGGGCATGGCTCTTCAGACCTCTGCTGCTGACAGCAAGGTGACTGCACAAGGCGACAGCCTGGAGAGGGAGAAACTGGAGCAGAATTTACCTGTGCATCCCAGCAGGGTTCCTGTGAGTATTTGTGGTGGGGGGGGAAATACCCCAAAGGGTACAGAGGAACTGGTGGTGAGGCCCAAAATCAGAAATCTGGCCAATCCAAACTGCATGAAACCAAAAATATTTTTTGATACTGATGATGATGACGATATGCCACACAGTACTTCCAGGTGGAGGGATACTGCCAGCACTGGTGACCGCCATCTGGGCGGCCTGGCAAGAAGAGGCAGAGGCGAGAATTCCAGTGGCTACTTTGAGCCGAAGTACCCTGAAGACAAGAGGGAATTCAGGAATAACCAAGTGAAGCCAGAAAAGATGCTGAGATGGCAACAGACCTTGGCCGACCATGACTTCCGGACGTTCAGTGATGATTACTACAAATACTGTGATGACGACTCTGACAGTGACAAAGAGTGGACTGCTGCTTTGCATCACAGGGATGGAGGTTGGGAGAAAAACCTGTTGTCCAGTGGTGAAAGCTGGGAGACTCTGCTTGGGAAAGAAGAGCATGAATCTGAGCCAGCCAGAGTGAATGCCAGAATGAACGCCAGTGCCAGCGCCAGCCCCATTGCTCGGGCCACCACTGGCAGCCATAGCAACAGGGAACTTGGAGGAGTTGGAGGACCATCTCCTCAGGAAGATGCACAGGCATCACCAGGAGAAAGACAAGTCCCTTGGCTCCAATACAGTGAAAAAGAAAGCAGCAGTGAGGGGGATAATGATTCCAGTCAGGAGGTTCTACAGCCTGGGGGCTTCATGCTGGATGGCAACAACAACCTTGAGGATGACTCCAGTGTTAGTGAAGACCTAGAAGTGGATTGGAGCCTATTTGATGGCTTTGCAGATGGCTTGGGGGTGGCCGAAGCCATCTCCTATGTGGATCCTCAATTTCTCACATACATGGCACTTGAAGAACGCCTGGCCCAGGCCATGGAAACGGCCCTCGCACACTTGGAATCTCTTGCGGTGGATGTGGAGGTGGCCAATCCACCAGCAAGCAAGGAGAGCATTGACAGGCTTCCTGAGATCCTGGTCACTGAAGACCACAGCACAGTGGGGCAAGAAATGTGTTGCCCCATATGTTGCAGTGAATATGTGAAGGGGGAGGTGGCAACTGAACTGCCGTGCCACCACTATTTCCACAAGCCATGTGTGTCCATCTGGCTTCAGAAGTCGGGCACCTGCCCTGTGTGCCGCTGCATGTTCCCTCCCCCACTCTAAGACCATGGCTCTTCACCCCTGGTCTTCTCATTTTCCCCATCTGAAATCCACAATACTGCAGGGGCCCTCTCAAAATTAAATGAAACTAATCACTCCACTCATCCACTACTTGATTGATTTCTTGTGATCATTTCCAGTGTGAAACAGTTGTGTATGATTGCTTTAAAAATCAGACTGTCTTTTAGAGGTCAGAAAGGAAAAAACTAAACATTCTAAATGCTACCTGAGATGGTGGTAAGAGCCTAGTGTTTTCTAACCTGAACATTGAAATTGGATGCATTTGTTTCTTCAGTAGAATATGTTGCCGTTAATTGTAACATCAAGTTTATCTGTTAAATATGTCCAAAAGGCATCACTATTTCTATTGCATGTTATGGGTTAATGTTCCTGTAATTGCAGTGCAGTAAAAGCTTATTAAAGTTCTTCTTTTGGTTTTACATGGTACAGTGGAATTGTTTGGTTTTGTCTAAAACAATGGTACTAAGTGACTTTTTAATGGATCCCTTGTATATGCATCAAAATAGTGTTTTTGGTGTTCCCAAATAAGTAGAAAAACTTTAATTCCACTGGAAATGCTGACTCTGACAACAGCAAAAAATTAAGGGTAATTATTTCTAAAAGTAGGAATAAAGTGCATGATTATCAAACTACTGTGGGGCAAAGGCTACATACAGAATACTCTGTCTGTCTATGGGAAGGAGACAAATGAGAAAGCATGGTGAAATGAAAAAACAATGGTAGGAGTAAATCCAAACTGCGTGTAGGAGTGAAGGAGTTAAAATCCCCTTTGAGAAACCAGAAACTCCCAGAGGGAATGGTTAAAAAAAAATAAAGCTCTATGAGGATTATACACCTTAACACAGTGATACCAAAGGAATAGAAAAATATATGCCACACAAGTGCTGAGGAAAATAATAGGCACCCACTTACATAGAGTGAACAGGCCTTAACATGTGGCCATGTTGGCTTCAGATCTCTCTCTCAGTCTCTCTCTCTCCTCTCTCTCTCTTTTTCTCTCTCCAATAAAGAGAATATTTTAGGTACAAATGAAGTTCCTCACCTGTCATATTTACCTTTCTCTAAGAGGTAAGAACTACCCAAGAAATGGTGTGTTTACTTCTTGTCTGTTTTTAGACATATGTGTATATGTATATGTACATATGTATGTATATTTGTGTATATAGCTATATATGTACATATATAACCAATATAGAGTGTTTCTGGTTTTTAAATAGACATAATCGATAGAGTGTGTGCATTGTTTTGCAACTTGATTTTTTCACTCAACATGGTTTTTGAGATTTAGCCATTTTCATATATGTTGATCTGGTTCATGCATTTCTAACTGCTGTATACTAAATACTCAGTTATGTGAATTACCACAATGTATTTATCCATTCCCTATTGGTGGACACTTAGTTTCTTCCCAGTATTTTGTGGCAATCAACATACTTAAGAGCTGTCTCCATGTGCATGTGTGAGTTTCTCCATATACAGAGATAAAATTTCTGGGTCTTACTTAGGGTTGGAGGTAAAATTTTGGGGTCTTAGGGTCTGAGCATGTTCATCCAAACTAGATATTGCCAAACTGCCTTCCAAATTGTCCGCATTTATGCCCCTCCCAACAGTTTCTGAGAGCTGTTTTCAGCTCCAGCAGCCTGGATATCGTTAATGTTTCATGTTCAACCTTACTGGCAATGGGTGACATGGAAATTAACACAACAATGAAACATATTTTCTGATTGTGTCCATCAGAAAGCAATGATTTTGCTTTGTGATAATATCTAGTTTGGGCTAGGAACAGAAGAAATAGGAGCACTCCTGCTGTTGGTATGAATGTAAACCATAGCAGTCTTTTTGGAAAGCAGTTTGGGGAATAGCTATCTTTCAAAATCTAAAGTGGGGCCTGTCTTTCAGCCTGCCTTAAATACTTTGGTAATGTGGCTTAATACTATGCAGCAGTTAAAACTGTACATACTGGTATGAAAAGATCTCTAGGATATAAGTAAAAAAAGCATATTATAGAGCAATGTTTACAGTCTTTATGGAAAATAAAACCTTATAAAACCAAACTATATATGAAAATGCATAAAAGTGTCTGGAAGGCTACATAGCTAACTGATGGCAGTGGCCACCTCTGGGGAGGGTCAGGGGCTTGGGGGAAAGGAGTGAGGAAGGGGGCTTTTGATTTTTTTTCACCTGAAATATTAATTAATTTGCTTGACTTTTTTTACAGTGTATTTTCATGATTATTAGCAAAATAAATAAAATAAAAAACTTTCCAATGATTGAATAAAAAAGCAAGATGATTATTCTCTCGCTGCAAGTATGGAAACATGGGTAGAAGCCACGATGCTTTTTTTCTGTACCTGGTCCCCCACAGACATTGTGTGTTACCCCTTGGCCTTCTGCCAGCACCTTAGCTGTCGTGCAGACTCTGAAGTCCGCTGGACCTTAGAGGGCCCTTGTTGGGCGGGGCTGTGGTAGTTTGCCAAATATTAACCTTTGCTGTGCCCAGACTGGCACCACATGAGGAAGTAGGTTAGGAACACCCATGGGTCCTGGTCATCTTCCTGCTCTTTGAGTCAGAATTAGTAAATAAATCTGGGGAAGGGGAACCCTCCCCAGCGCCCGCAGTCCCTGCTGGTGTTAGAGAAGCCTGTCACTGCAGACGGTCCTTCTGGAGGTGAGGCTCTCTAGACCAGGGACACCTACAAGGAAACAGACTTGGACCCCAGGCCTCCAACAGCCTGGACTTTGGACCTCAGCTAAGAGCGTCAGACCCTTGTGTTCAGTACCTTAAGTCCGTAGGGAGGAAGTGAGAGGTGCTGAGGTCGCCAAGTGTTTGCCCCTGTGCTGCTGTGGTGAGGATGGTGTGTCTGAGCTGACAGCGCTGGTGGCCAGAAGCTCCTGTGTAGGATGTGGATGCATCCTTGGCCTCCCAGTTCCCTTGTTCCTGCCAGGTTCTGATTCATCAGCCTCACAGAAAATTCCCCAAGCCCCCCTCCATAGCTTTCCAATAAAACTTCAGCTTAAATGAACTAAAGTTGGTTTCTGTTGTTTACAAGAAAGAACTCCAAATGGCATGCTTGCCAATACCATAGGCCATTTTTGTGTTTGTTTTCCTAGTCACATGAAATATCCCATATGGCCAGGGGTCAGGCAATTTCTATTTACAATGCAGTGGACCCAGTATCGGCACCTGGAGCTATGGTTCTAGAACAGCAGGTCACGGGCGCTGCTTTATAGAAAGTAGTCATTTTTGAGAGTAGGTCATTTGGCAGGTTTGTCAAAGGTGCCACCCACCACACTACACTTCTTAGTTTATGGGCTTATTTCCTGTCTGTGGTCTAAATAGCCTCACATTTTGGCCGCTGATTTGTAGCATAAACCATCATGCATTGCAAAAGAGCTCCCCAGTTTCCTGAGGTGGTCCCCACAACTAGCCGTACAGCTGAACTGTCATAAAGCCCTACCTTCTCTTAGCTACCCATTCCAACTAGATCCTTCTATGTTGGTGCCTGGACCTCTGACCTGAAATGTCCTTCCCAGCCCTGCCACCTACAAGGACACCTACAAGGAAAGAGACTTGGACCCCAGGCCCCCAACAGCCTGGACTTTGGACCTCAGCTAAGAGCGTCAGACCCTTGTGTTCAGTACCTGAACAATACCTTGTGTTCAATGCCTGAAAGCCCTGCCAATTCCACTCATCCTTTGAAAAGTCCTGCTCACATGTAAGTTCCTGAAAACAATATTTCCTGATAGCCCTAGCTCCTTCCCTCTCTGTTACCCATCTCTGTGGTCCTTGAGGTCAGGAGCGATCTATGTCTAAGGCATCTCCACAGTCCTTGCACCCAGTGCTTGGCTCAAATGTTCAGCGGCACTGCTGGCAAGGTGAAGAGGCCCTCTGCTAGGGTAGACTCGGCACAGGTTGTATTCAGAGAGCCCAGGAGGAATCAGGGAGGCTTGGCCTGACCAAGTTCATCAGGCCAAGCCTTAGCTCCACCCCCATCCCATTCTCTGCAGGCCCTGGCAGTGGCAGCCCTCCTCCTACTCTCCTATCAACCTCTGCTCCCCTTTTCTGTTTGTCCTGCCAAATCTGCAGTGGTTCAGAGGCTGTTTTCAAGCCCAGGGTCTGTGGCTAGGAAATGGTGCTCACCTTGAAGATGGAGCAATATATGGCAACCAGCTCAGCACACCTCTCTTTGGCCTGAATTGAACATCTGACACACAAGGAGCTGATGGGGTGCTTATCCATCTGCCATCTGTCCCCAGCCTTTAATGAGGCCTGGTGTGGAGCAAGATGGGTTCTGGAACCCCTGAGCACCATTTTCAGCTTGCCTTAACATTTGCTTCTGTAGAATGGGCCTTTGCAGCTGGGCACACCACTGCAGGTTTCTGCAGCCCCATGCATGCCTCCTATCCTGTTTCCTCCCTCCAGAATTTATTGTACTATCTCAAAGAAGGTGATCAAATGTTAGTAAGGCCTCATCACCCCTTACATTGGGATAAGACATCCTCGGACCCCTTCACATTCGGTGATGTCACTGGATCCAGCCGTAAGCCACAGAAGATGAAGGGTAAGGAAGTTCAGAAATATGGTGGCACTTCTGAATAGAGAGCAAGACTATGTCTGCTTCATAGGGGAGGGCAGCAGAAATGTCTTCTGCACACCCATCCCAGCCCCCAGGAGGTGAGGATTAGGTAGGGGTCTGGTCCTCTGGTCCTCAGCATAAGAGCCCAGACTGCCTGCAGCTAGACTCTCCCCCTCCCCCTTAAGGTACTGCAGTCATCAGTGGTACAGGCTGCCAGCCTCCCAGCAGCATACTGAAAGATCAGGCAAGAGCAGCCTTGGGGCACCAAGATAACAGGGCACCAGGCTTGTGGGTGGAAGGAAGGGGAGAAATAAGAGGTAAGATTGGGGGTGGGGTTAAGGGGGTGGGTTCTTCCACATGACCTGGGGACTAACAGTAATTGCTTATACAGTCAGAAGAATTTGGCTGAAGCAGGGCCTGGGAGCCAGCCTGAAGGAAGTTAGGGACAGGGCACCAAATGCCTGAAGGCACATCTCCAGGCAGGACCCCAGGGGAACCAAACCCAAGGCACTGCTCAGCCCAGATCAGGCCAGTATTCAGTAAATGCATTCCTGCCCACACTGTACTTGGAGCTGGGAATCCCAAGCTGACTAGTTCAACAAATACAGGGGTTGGCAAAAGTAAGTTTACAGCTGTCCTATAAATAATACAATAATTAATAATAATACAAGTATAAACTCTGTGTTTTGAGTATGCACAACTATAAACCTATGTTTGCCCTACTATTGTATTTGTTGACCTGCGGTGTGTTGGATGGGGGGCCTGTGAGAAGTGAATAAGGCTTAGTGCTTCTCTCAAAGACCTCACAGTCTACTGTGTGAAACAGACCCATAAAGAGAGGATTACAGCCTTCTGTAGATAGCACTACATGGAGGCAAACACACAAGGACCTGGGAGCAAATATTGTGACTGGCTGTGCTGGGAAGGGGGACTGGTTCTGGGGGGCTGGTTCTTGGAGGCATCCTGGGTGAGGCCACTTGGAAAGCGTCGAGTAGGCATAGGTGAGTAGGCTTTAGCCAGGTAAAGGAAGGTAGGGAGGGAGGGTAGGCTCTGCCTTTTGAAACGGTGTCTATCAATGGGAGTGGGTTTGTCAGAAGGACGCCCCTTAGTGAAATGCATTAGCATTTAAAATCTGAACTGTCTAACCCAGCAATTCCACTAGAAATTCTCCTACCTGAGCAGAACTACAAGGTCGTACAAAGATATTAACTGTTGCATTGTTTGTAGTAGCAAGAGACTGGAAAGCATTTCAATATCCATCACTGGGGCCTGGTTACATAAATGATGGCACAACCATCAGACACTTCACTAGACAGCCCTTGGCCAGCATGTTGCAGACTTAAGGGAGTGGGAGGGGGAGAGAGGGGAAAGGTACAGAGAATAAGTAGCATAGATGATAGGTGGAAAATAGACAGGGGGAGGGTAAAAATAGTGTAGGAAATGTAGAAGCCAAAGAACTTATAAGTATGACCTATGGACATGAACTATAGGGGGGGAATGTGGGAGGGAGGGGGGTGGGCAGGATGGAGTGGAGTGGGGGGGGAAATGGGACAACTGTAATAGCATAATCAATAAATATATTAAAAAAAAAAAAAAAAAAAAAAGAGTATCCAGAAACCAAGAAGTTCCATGAGGGTGGCACAGAACAGTGGGCACAGTTACCAGGCAGTTCACAAGAGGGAAATGCATGTTGATATGGCCTGGGTACTGAGAATGTCTCTGGAAAGATACACAACAAACAGGAGCTGAGGTCAGAGGCAAGAAGAAGCCTCACGTGCCCTTTGTCCCTTTGGAGTTTTTGTTAACTTGATTTTGAAAAAATATTTTATGTTTAGAGAGAGGGGAAGGGAGGGGGAAAGAGAGGGAGAGAAACACCAGTGTGAGAAACTTCAATCTGCTGCCTTTCATGCATGCTGAGCGCACAACCCAGGCATGTGTCCTCACCGGGAATTTAATCAGCAACCTTCCACTTTGTGGGATGATGCCCGAGCAACTCAGCCACACCAGTCAGGGCATTAATTTGATTTTTTAAAACTACGTGTATACATAGCAGAGGGCAGAGGGAGAGAGAGAAATGAGGGAGGCCGGAGGGCAGAGACTTTAGGCAAAGGGAACTGAATGAACAAAGGTGTAGTGGGGATATATGGAGTAGTCTGATAGTATGGCACGTGTGCATGGTTCTCTGGAAACCAGAAATCTCCTGGGCTGGCCGGATACAGAGAAGAGGAAACACAGTCCAGCTAGCCTCAGGAGGACATGGTGTGGGGGGCCGGAGGGTGGCCCAGTCCCTGGAGCAGTTTCACTATGTAAAAGAGACCTCCAGATTGGACATAGGCAAACCTGAGAGATTACCAGGAAATCCACCATCATGTTGGGTAACAGGTGTTTCTCTCTCAGTGGGGGACTATAGGTCATTTTAATTTTGTTTCCGTTTTGAGGGCATTTCTCAAATTCTCTTCAACAAGCAGGTGACCAGGGAGAAAAAGTACAAAAAAAAAATTGGACTGTTAGTGAAACAGACTCAAGCCTCTGAAGGGGGGCTGTTCCCTAGGGAAGCCAGGTAGGGCCTGTCAGCCACCCTAGTGAGGAAAGACCTGCCTCCGAAACAGTTTTCACGATAATTAGCTGGGAGTGGTGAGCACGGCACATACCCTCTCTTTCCAGCCTTGGTTAGCTTATTTATAAAACAGGACAAAAGAACCCCTATGTCATTGGGTGGTTGGAATGAGCAAATTAAATAACGGATGGACACAATCTGCTATATAAGCACCAAGGAATGGTGGTTGTTGGTTGTTCCCACTTTTCTGGCTCTTTTTGCCACCTGAGCTGCAGTGGCAAGAGTGAAGGGCTCAGAGAAAACCCCCTAGTCCCTGGTGGAAAGACCCCCTCCACACACACACATCTTTCTCTCTTCAGCAACCTAGGAAGGCTGGCTCCTCTGGATGCCTGGCCCAGTCTGGAGAAAAATACTTAGCACGGAGTCCAACATTCCCTTTGGAAGTAGAGTGTGGCAAGAAGGGGAGGAGGAGGAGGAAGTAAAGTGTTTGCTATTTTTTTCTGTGCAATTGACTCTGCGGCTGAGGTTCTTTGCTCACCGCTGTCTGTGTGCACAGATGGTGGCTGAGCCCCTCTTGGTGAAGGGCTTGGCTTCCTGTGGAGAATGCCCACCCCTCCAGGCCCACTGAGGAATGTGGGCTGTCCCGGGTAGATAGGCTCTGTGTCTGCCTCCCCCTCACCCTGCCCCACCCCTTTCTGAGCCCCAGTGTGACCACTCCTCAGGCCTAGATGAAGTAGCTTCTGTGTCATGGGGCCCCCGCCTGATTAGACATGGCTGCCACACTGACTCCTCCTTCGCAGACTAGGCACTGGGGAAAGAAAAGCCCAGGGCTTGCCCAGAGTCTTCCCAGCTAGGAGAGTGGCTGCCCTGGAGTTCAGCTGGATCTGTGGGGGTCGGAAGTTCCTGCTGGTCTCTTTGTTCCTAAGCAGACAAGTCCCAGAGTGCCAGGTTCAGACCAGTGCAGGGTGGGGGCCTCTATGGCTCTAGTCCCCAGGGTTATCAGCTAAAGCCTAGAACATATACATGAAAATCTGATAGACCCCAAATCCTGAGCTGGTGTGGTCACTACAGAAGTGGAGCTGCCCAGTGGGCTGTAGGTGGGCAGCTTGAGGTAGAAGTGATGAGGTCCGCCACCACCAGAGGAGCGCTACAATGTCCCTTCCAACTCTGCCATAGATGTGAGGGGGCTTTTATAGGGTTTTTTTTCCTTCTTCTATGTGTTCAAAGAGCCACTTGACTACTTATTAGCTCTGGGCCTTAGTTTCTTCCTCAGTCAAATGGGCATGGTAACCTCGTGGGATTGCTGTGAAGAGGACATGAGGGACTAGTGCAGTGGCAGTATGTAGGGGATACTCTAGAAGTGGCATTTCCTTCCCATATTTATTAATGGCTTCCTTTTGTGAAGCACTGGGCAATCCAGAAGTGACCAAGATGGTCTCTGATCTCATGTAGTCTCAGGGGTTTGAGTCCCTGGGGCCTCTAGACAGGCTTAACCTTGAGCTCTGTTTCTGACCTGTCCCTAAGACTCTGTCACTGCTCAGGTCCTGTGACATGCCCAAGGCCCAGTCTTTCTCTTGTTGGCCCAGCCTCTGTAGCCTCAGCCTGTGACCGCAGCCCACAGCCTGGAGACAGTCCTCCCTGGGCAGCCGGCCAGTCTGCTACCAAACACGCCTGGAAGTGTATTGTGCAATCTTCACAATAGCTCTATAAGGAAGGTGCTTTGATCACTAATCTTAAATGTATTTGCTTTCAGGTCTCAGCACTGCATTTCACTTGCTCCATGACCTTGGGCAAGTGCCTTAATGTCTCTGTGCCTCAGTTTTCTCATCTGTAAAATGGGAGTTAAATAACAGTAACCCCCTTTGAGGGGAGCAGTTAAAGTGCTGATGCCTATTAAGCTTTCAACACTTGTTAATTGCTATTCTTAAAAACCTAGGCTCAGAAGGGGAAATGACCTGCCCAAGCTAATCAGGACTCTGTTGGATTTCCCATACTGACTTATTGATGGGGCCATTGCAAGCACCTTCTAGCAGATTCTTGTGACACAATCCATTGCCTCCCAGGCAGGCCTTGCTCTGGGCTTCTATAACTTGGTCTCTCATCAGGCCTTGCTTCACTTCGTACTAAAATAATAAAATTAATGATGCTAATAGAACACTGGTTGCACTTTAAAATACTGGACATATTCAATCCTTTGAGTAGCTTTATGAGGTAGGTGCTATAATCACCCCCATTTTCCCTGTAAGAAAACCCAAGCACAGAAAGATTAAGTGATTTGCCAAGGCCACACAGCTTAAGTGGTAGAACCAGAATCCAAACCCAGAATCACTGCTCTTATCCATTATGCTCTGGAAGGAAGGGTTTTAGTTTGCCCCACCCCACTGTGGTGAGCTCAGCCATATCTGACACAAAACTCCATGGGAGCATGAGCCAGATCTGATTTGTTCACAGCTCAGTGGCTAGCACAGTGCCTGGCACATGGTAGGTGCTTAATAAATCATTGTTAAAGAAGTGAATAGATGAAACTAAAACAGGGTGTTGGCCATGGGGAGGGAGAGAAAAGACAGATTAGAGAGATAAGAAAGAGAACCGACCAGATTAGAGACTGATCCAATTGGTTATATGAGGAACTCTTGGATGACTCCCAAGATTTTGGCTTTTGGGTGACTGGATGATGAGGTCATTTACTGAGATAGGAACCCTATAGGAGGGTAGGAATGCAGGGGTGGGAGAGAAGCATTGATGAATTCAGTTTAGGATTTCGAGTTTGAGGTACTTTTGAGACATGCAGGGGGATGTCCATGAGCCTATAGGATATAGGAGCTAAAAAGAGGGGTTTGGGCCTCCTGCCCACCCCCTTCAATCATACTCTAAACTGCTGGCCCAGCGGCCTTTACTCTTCCTACTGGGAAGGAAAGGAAGGGATCTTTGATGGTGGGAATCGGAGGGGGGGGTCTTTTCTAAACCAAACAAACGCACACACAGTGCCTGCTTGTTGAGGATCAGCTTGCCTGGCTCAGGGGCACATGTAGGCTGGCTTCCAGGGCAGACCCCCTCCCACCACCCGCCGGCCCCTGCCGCCTGCTCCCTGCCAAGGTGAGCTCTGACAGGGCGACTTGTCATCTTTTCAACACCTCATTTTTCCCTCCTTACTCACTGCCCGGGGAGAGGTCCTTCCTGTTTGCACACCTCGGGGGCTAGGCCAGGAGGAGGAACAAAAACAGCCTTCATGGGGCAGGGGGATGGGAGGGCAAAGGGAGAGGGCTGAGGGGACAGAAAGAGGGGGAAGGCATGGAGAGGAGGAGGAGGGGGACAAGAAGAAGGTTAAGGACACAGCTCCTGCTTCCCCTCCACCAGCCCATCCCTCTCTCTCTTTGTCTCTCTGTGTCTCTCTCACACGCGTCTGGGAGACTGATTCCCAAGTCAACCCAAGGAGGTCAGGATTCCAGCTGAGTTTAGAAACTAGTTACCACATCTTCCTTACCTAGAATCGCCCAACCCAGAACACCCTGCTCAGTCCCCAGACCCAGGGCCTTTGTCCCCAGCTCCCCCACTCTTTATCTCTGCATGTCCCGCTCAGTGGGTCTGCGACCTCTGGCCCCAAGCCCAAGGCTCCTGTCGTGTCCCCCCCCCCTCCTCGCTCCTCGCAGGTCTCCTCCTAAGAGCCCCGCCCCCGGCAGCAGCAACCACAGGTAATCCCCTCCCCCTTCCTGCTCCCGCTGCTCCAGCCCCTTCCAATTAACGGAGTCTCGGATCCCCTCTGCTGGGAAAGGCCTCCCCCCTGGCGCCCCCTCCCCCATTCGGCTCCCACGTGGGGAGCCCCGCTCCCGGGCCTGGCTGCCCCATTCACAGAGCCCTCCTCCATTGTCCGCCGCCTGTCACTCACGCAGGGCATTAGCATTTCTAAAGCCCACTTCTGCAGGTTGCTGCTTTGGCACAGCCTGGGCAGAGGAACTGAGCCCCACAGAACAACAATTACAACGAACCTTCAAGAGCACTTTAGAGTATATAATTCACGTTTCTACATAGCCATTTCATTTACTTCTCACAACAGCCTTTAGCTGTAGGACAGACACTGACATCCCTAGAAGTTTGGTGAGTTGCTCAAGGTCACAAAGTAATTTCTAAAGCCAAGATTTCAACTCAGGTTTATCTGATGCCAGAGGCCACATTCCTTCCACTACCCCACCTTGCCGGTAAAGCTGAGCTTGCTTCTGCTTGGCTTGGCTTAACGCTTTGGGGGAAGGAGTGTTGGATTCAGCCTAGAGAGGAGGTCCTGGGTGGTACCCTATATACGCTTTGACTCCTTTAGGCCATTACCTGGGGAACACAGCCTGGCCTAAAATTCAGCGTGGGGAGGAGGTGACAGGCTCCTGTTCCAGTTCTGCCACTTAGCAGCAGGGTGGTCATAGATAAGTGACTTAACTTTCTTTTTTTTTTTTGAAATATTTTTATCTATTTTAATTTATATTGTTTATGTATCTCACCTTTAACTGGAACATAATCAACAGAAGAGAAAAGCAAACAAAATATAACCAGAGACATTGAAGTTAAGAACAATCTAACAATAGCCAGGGGGGAGTTGGGAAGGGACAGTGAGGAGAGGGGATTACAGGAACTACTATAAAGGACTTAACTTTCTTTTTGCCTCAGTGTCCTCTCCTCTTCAATGGGTTGAACTGAGCATTAAGTGAGTGAATATGCAGAAAGGACAGTGACTGTTAACATTATTATGTGCTCTGCCAACAGTCCTGGGGTCAGGAGCAGCATGGTGTCAGCAGAGAATAGCTTTCTTATCAGACAGCTTGGGATTCAAATCCTAGCTCTGTGACTTTGGATCAATGACTTACCCTCTCTGAGCCTCAGCTTCCTCAGCAGTAAGATGAAGACAATAACAGTTCTCACTTTCCAGAGCTGTGATGAAGATAAATATTTACCTGTGTCAACTATACACCAACAAATCAGACAATGTGGATGAAATACATAAATTCCTAGAAATATACAATTTTCCAAAACTGAATCAGGAAGAATCAGAGAATCTGCATAGACAAATTACACCTAGCGAAATTGAAGCAGTAATTAAAAAAAAAAAAAAAAAAACTCCCAACAAACCAAACTCCTGGACTGGATGGCTTCACAGGAGAATTTTACCAAACATTCCAACAAGAACTAACACCCATCCTTCTCAAACTATTTCAAAAATTTCAAGAGGAGGAAAGACTCCCAAGCTAATTGTACAAGGCCAGCATTATCCTAATTCCAAAACCAGATAAAAGCACTACAAAGAATTGAATCTATAGGCCACTATCCCCGAAGTACATAGATGCTAAAATCTTCAACAAAATATTAGCAAACTGAATCCAGCAATACATTAAAAAGATCATACACCATGATCAAGTGGGATTTATTTCTGGGATGCAAGGATAGTACAATATTTGCAAATCAATAAATATGATATTTCACATCAACAAAACAAAGGATAAAAATTACATGGTCATACCAATAAATGCAGAAAAAACATTTGATAAAATCCAGCACCCATTTATGATAAAAACTCTCAACAAAGAGCAAATAGAAGGAACACACCTCAATGTAATAGAGGTCATATATGACAAACCTACAGCTAACATCATACTCAATGGGCAAAAACAACATTTCCCTTGATATTGGGAACAAGACCGGGATGTCTACTTTCACCACTCTTATTGAACATAGTATTGAAAGTCCTAGCCACAGCAATTAGACAAAGAAGAAGAAATAACAGGCATCTATATTAGAAATGAAAAAGTAAAACTGTCATTATTTGAAAATGGCATGAACAGTATATAGAGAACCCTAAAGATTCCACCAAAAGTAACTACTAGAATGGATAAATGCATTAAGTAAAGTGGCAAAACACAAAATAAATATCCAGAAATCAGTTGCATTTCTATACACCAATAATGAACTATAAAAAAACAATCCCACTTATAATTGCATAAAAAATATCTAGGAATAAATTTAACCAAGAATGTAAAACACCTGTACTCAGAAAATTATAAGAGACTAAAGAAATTGAAAAAGATACAAATAAGTAGAAGCATATACCATGTTCATGGAGAGGAAGAACATCATTAAAATGTCCATACTACCCAAAGCAATCTATAGATTCAGTGCAATTCCTATCAAGATACTAATCGTATATTTCATAGACGTAGAACAAATATTTCAAAAATTTATATGGAACTACAAATGACCCTGACTAGCCACAGCAATCTTGAGACAGAAAAACAAATTTGGAGTAATCACACTACCTTATATCAAATTATACTACAAGGCCATAGTAATTAAAACAGCATGGTACTGGCATAAAAACAGACAATAGATCAATGGAACAGAATAGAGAGCCTAGAAATAAACCCAAGTCTCTGTGGTCAATTAATATTTCACAAAGGAGGCAAGAACACACAATGGAGTAAAGATAGTCTATTCAATAACTGGTGCTGGGAAAACTGGACAGACAGATATAAAAAAATAAAATTAGACCACCCTCTTACATCATACACGAAAATAAACTCAAAATGGATTAAAGACTTAAATGTTACACTCAAAACCATAAAACTCCTAGAAGAAAACATTGGCAACAAAATCTCAGACATTTTTCATAGCAATATTTTTTCTGATGTATCTGCTTGGGCACGGGAAAGAAAAGAAAAAAATGAACAAATGGGAATACATCAAACTTAAAAGTTTTTGCATAGGAAAAGAAACCATCAACAAAATGAAAAGACAACCCACTGAATGGGAGTGCCTATGAGCCAAGGATACCTCTGATAAGGAGTTAATACCCAAAATTTATAAAGAATTTCTAAAACTCAACACCAAAAAAACCCCAATCCAATTTAAAAATGGGCAAAGACCTAAATAGACACTTTTACAAATAGGACATACAGAGAACCAAGATGGCGGCGTAGGTAGACACACTGCGCCTCCTCGCCGAACCAGAAGTGACAGAAAATCGAACGGCCAGGAAGTCCGACACCAAGGAAATAAAAAATAAACATTCATCCAGACCAGTAGGAGGGGTGGAGACGGGCACCGGGGTGGAGAGGACTCACGTTGCCTTGGCGGGACCGAGACTGGCGGAGTGTGGGACGAACGGGGCAGACAGTCTGACCACTGGCAGACCCTGCGGCCCCATATTCGCGCAGATAAACCGAGAGGGCCAGACTCAGAGTGGCGGAGAACGGGCCAGGCAGAGCGGCGGGTAGCACCCCGCGCCCCCACATTCACGCACAGATAAATGGACAAATGGCGGGCAGCGAAGCAGACCGCGCAACCCAGGGCTCCAGCGCGGGGAAATAAAGCCTCAAACCTCTGATTGAAAACGCCTGTGGGGGTTGGGGCGGCAGCAGGAGAGACCCCCAGCCTCACAGGAGAGGTCATTGGAGAGACCCACAGGGGCCTAGGGCGTGCACAGGCCCACCCACTGGGGAACGAACACCAGAGGGGCCCAGTTTGATTGTGGGTAGCTGAGTGAAAGATTGAGGTCCGGTGGAGAATAAAGCGGGCGCCATTGCTACCTCTCGGCCCCTCCCCCACGTACAGCGTCACAGCGCAGCGACCAGCATTACCCCGCCCCGGGGAACACCTAAGGCTCCGCCCCTTTAAGTAACAGACGCACCAAGACCAAGGAAAAAAAAAAGGCCCAAATGACAGAACACTTCAAAGCTCCAGAAAAAATACAACTAAGCGAGGAAGAGATAGCCAACCTATCGGATGCACAGTTCAAAACACTGGTTATTAAGACGCTCACAGAATTGGTTGAATTGGTTCAAAAACTAGATGAAAAAATGAAGCCCATGCTAAGAGAAACAAAGGAAAATGTACAGGGAACCAATAGTGATGTGAAGGAAACTGGGACTCAAATCAATGGTGTGGACCAGAAGGAAGAAAGAAACATCCAACCAGAAAAGAATGAAGAAACAAGAATTCAGAAAAATGAGGAGAGGCTTAGGAACCTCCAGGACATCTTGAAACGTTCCAACATCCGAATTATAGGGGTTCCAGAAGGAGAAGAGGAAGAACAAAAAATTGAAAACTTATTTGAACAAATAATGAAGGAGAACTTCCCTCATCTGGCAAAGGAAAGAGACTTCCAGGAAGTCCAGGAAGCTCAGAGGGTCCCAAAGAAGCTGGACCCAAGGAGGAACACACCAAGGCACATCATAATTACATTAGCCAGGATGAAACAGAAGGAGAGAATCTTAGAATCAGCAAGAGAAAAGAACACAGTTCCCTACAAAGGAGTTCCCATAAGACTGTCAGCTGATTTCTCCAAAGAGACCTTACAGGCAAGAAGGGGCTGGCAAGAAGTATTCCAAGTCATGAAAGGCAAGGACCTACATCCAAGATTGCTCTATCCAGCAAAGCTATCATTTAGAATGAAAGGGAAGATAAAGTGCTTCTCAGATAAGGTCAAGTTAAAGGAGTTCATCATCACCAAGCCCTTATTATATGAAATGTTAAAGGGAGTTACCTAAGAGAAAGAAGATAAAAAATATGAACAGTAAAAATTAACAGCAAACTCACAGTATTAACAACCACACCTAAAGCCAAAACAAAAGCAAACTAAGCAAACAACTAGAACAGGAACAGAACCACAGAAATGGAGATCACATGTAGGGGTGTCAATAGGGGTTTGGGAGGGGGAGAGAGGGGGGAAAGGTACAGAGAATAAATAGCATAGATGATAGGTGGAAAATAGACAGGGGGAGGGTAAGAATAGTGTAGGAAATGTAGAAGCCAAAGAACTTATATGTATGACCCATGGACATGAACTATAGGGGGGGAATGTGGGAGGGAGGGGGTGGGCAGGATGGAGTGGAGTGAGGGGGGCAGGAAATGGGACAACTGTAATAGCATAATCAATAAATATATTAAAAAAGAGAGAAAAAAGAGTAAAGCAAAAGAAAAAAAAAAGGACATACAGATGGCCAATAAACATATTAAAAGATGCTTGACATCATTAATCATCAGAGAAATGCAGATTAAACTACAATGAAATATCAGCTCACATTTGTCAGAATAGCTACCATTAATAAATCAACAAACAACAAGTGCTGGTGAGGATGTAGAGCAAACGGAACCCTAGTGCACTGTTGGTGGGAATGCAGACTGGTGCAGCCACTGTGGAAAACAGTATGAAGTTATTTTAAAAAATTAAAAATGGAACTGCCTTATGACCCAACAATTCCAACTCTGGGAATATATCCAAAGAAGCCTAAAACACTAATTAGAAAGAATGAACATAGTACCCCTATGTTCACTGCAGCATTATTTACAGTACCCAAGATTTGGAAGCAGCCCAAGTGCCCATCAGTGGATGAATGGATAAAACAACTATGGGATATTTGCACAGTGGAATACTACTTGGTCATAAAAAAAAAGAAACTCTTACCTTTTGTGACAGCATGGACAGACCTGGAGAACATTATGTTAAATGAAATAAGCCAGTCAGAAAAAGATAAATACCATGTGATCTCACTTATATGTGGAATCAAATGAACAAAATAAACTAACAGAATAGAAACAGACTCATAGATGCAGAAGACAGACTGACAGCTATCACAGGGGATGGGGGTTGCAGGGCTGGGTGAAAAAGGTAGAAGGGATTAAGCAAAAAAGCCTCAAAGGCAGACAACAGGATGGTGATGACCAGAGGGAAAGGAGATGGGGGAGGTAGAAGAGGGTAAAGGAGGGATAAGTGATGACAGAAAGAGACTTGACTTGGGGTGATGAACACACAGTACAATATACAGATGATGTGTTATAGAAGCGCACCTCTGAAACCTATACAATTTTATTAACTAATGTCACCCCAATAAATTCAATTAAAAATATTTACCCAATCCTTTTCTGAAAAGATAGACTGCCATAGACACTATATGCTTTAAAATTATTATTAATAATTCTGTTCAAGGTCCTATTCAAGATTTTTACCTCCTTTGCCTCTTCCTACCGCACTTCTGACTCAGGGATGCCTCTCACCTCTCTTGGGCTCCAGTTGCTTCCCAGTGTCTGAGCAACCTCTCAACTATAGTAGATAAAACATTTCCTGAGCCTTCCCATTGAGGCTGAATGTGCAGGAGATAGATAGCCAGAGGACACAAGAATTCCCACATTTGCATCCCAGTTATCCTCTGGGTGGGGAAACAAGCCCTCACATGTGCTCAACAATTGGAAGCCTACAAAGTCCATTCCCACCTGTTGGTTATGGCATCAGGCCCTCCCTCACAATGGCTCTGGGGCACAGTAGGGCAGGACAGGGCACGCTCTGCTTAGTCCCAACTTATAGGAGGAGGTACAGAGGCTTGGAGAAGGGAACAAACTTGCCTACAGCTCCTATAGCCAGGAGCTGAGACCAAGTCTGAAACAATGCTCTCAGGGGTAATGTCCTAGCAAAATGTTCCTTTCTCTGTTTTCTGGTATCCATATATAAGATTTTGTCCCTATAGACATATATGTTAGCCCACTGCACCCTCATAAAGTCTTGAATCACCAAAGAAAAATCATTTCATGAACTGGAAGTAGAATACTTATTTTGATTCTATAGACATGTGACCTTGGTGAAAAGAAGGTCAGAAGGTTGTTTGACTCCAATGATGACTATAAACAGGCTATATTTTCATTTTTGAAAAATCTTCACACAAGGATATGCTTATTGATTTTAGAGTGACAGGAAAGGGGGTGGGGGGAGGGAGGGAGAGAGATAGAGATAGATAGATAGATAGAGAGAGAGAGAGAGAGAGATATTGAGAGAGAGACATGAGAGAGAAACATCCATTGGTTGCCTCCCACATGTGCCCTGACTAGGGATCGATTCCATCACCTAGGTGCGTGCCATGAGTGGGGATCAAACCCTCAACCTTTTGGTGTATAGGACGATGCACCAACCAACTGAGCCACCCTGCCAGGGCATAAACAGGCTGTATTTTCTTTAGAAGAATCATTTTAATAGGCCAAGCTAGTTCCAGTTGTATTATAACTAATCCAAATCACTTGGAAACTCCTTTGTCTCTTCAAGTCTCAGGTGCAGAACTCTAGTAAAAACCCTCCTCCAAAGGCTGTAGGGTTTTGGGTTAGGCCAGTGACTCTGAGCTGGGGTAGAAGGTAGGGGTGTGGGGGTGGTAGATTGCAGAATTCTCAAGGGCGGGTGTAGTTGGTAAAAGTATATTCAATGTACCTATTCCTATGCATCCCATGGTCTAGCCTCCAGAAAATCAAGCTTGTATCTAAACTTTTTTGGTTGGTGGGGTGGGGGGTGTTGCATTAATGAAGATTGAGACATACTGAGTCAGCCAGTTTCTCTAAAAAGGTGAGAACTGATGGCTTGGGACACCACTGGGCTGGCTTCTGCTCAAACTGGTTATTGGAAAGATGGCCTGACTCAATTTGCACAGATTTAGGAGTCTGTTTGTGGTAGTCCAAGGCCAAGTTCCAGCATCCACTGGTCATGAGGAATGAAGTGCCCAGCTCCACTTAATGAGGAATATTTCCTGAACAGGCAGTGGAGGCCAGTTTCAGGTTCTGGAGAAAGGGTGCTCGTCACTTTCTGGACTGAGTTTCCATTATTAGATACCATGGGCATGTAGCAGAGACAGGAGGGGTGTGGGTCTAGGATGTTCAAGCCAGAAGGGTCTTTAGGCCAAGCCGTTCATTGTAACATCCAGAGAAGGTGAGGGGTTTGTGCAAGGTTGCCTGTGACTAAGCATCAGCACCAAGAGTAGACCAGATCTCTGGAGCCCTGGGTCAGTATCCTTTCCCCCTTGACCCCCAACTTAATCTTAGTTATGCTTTGTTTCTGGGTCTGCTCCAGGCTCACACTCACCCCTGGATCTGTGCTGTTCAGTATGGCAGTGCCTGTGTTGGAATTGAGATGTGCTGGAAGTGTAAACTACACACTCGTCTTGGAAGACTGAGTGTGAAAGAAAGAACGTAAAAGATCTCATTAATAATTTTGATCTTGATTATATGTGGAAACAATACTATGTGAGTGGAATGAAATATGTTATTAAAATTAATTTCACCCTTTCTTTTAGTTTTTGAACTTATCTACTAGAAAATGCTTTGTGTGGTTTGCATTATATTCCTATTGGTGAGCACTGTGCAAAATCTCCAGCAGAACTTGCCATGATGTCAGTTCCAAAGAGAAGCCCTGACAGGGCAGGGAAGTAATGCAGGAGAGTTCCAGAAGATTGTAAGAAGCTGAGGTCCAGAATGGCAGGCAGGGAGGCCAGAAACCCCAGGATTGGAGGCTGGGCAGGAGTCAGGCAGGTGGTGGTATCTGGTATGGAGATTCTGATAGGCAGGTTGTGGATTCAGAGCCACAGTGTGTGGGATAGGGAGGCCTGACTGCAATCCTGGCAAGACTGGGAGGACCAGGAGGGAGAGGGCAGTAGTCCTGGAAGGCAGTGATTATATACTTGGGGGCCCGATGTCTATAGTGGGCTGAATCCCAGTTCTGCCACTTGGTGTGTGACCTTGGAGAAGTTACTTAACCTCTTTGTGCCTTGGGTTCTTAATCTGTAAAGTGAGAGTAATACTAGAGATCCTAGGTCTCAGAATATATGTAAAGCTCTTGAAACACTGTCCAGCACATGCTAACTACTCAAAAGGTGCTAGTATCATTATTATCATCACTTGTGAGGGTAGCAAGCTGGGACTGTGCTCCTCTTACTGCATCTTTCTGCAGTCCTAGGGTGGGCCCAGGCTGATGGGCTAGGGATTAGCTATTGGATCTGGGGTACAAGACACAGGCAGAAGGTAGTGTGAGACTAGTGGCAGATGATGTTGATTCCCAGCCAGGATCCTTCAGCTGAGGTTGACCGTCAATCCTAGGGCCCAGGGTGATGGCTCTGTGGCTACAGCTGAGGGCCTAAGAGGCTTCAGGCACAGGAAACCAGGCAGCTTGGCCCAATTCAGTGCCCACTGCTCTTTCTGGGACCATCCCTAGATGTAAGAGGCTTTGTGCCAGCCCTGCCATGCACAGGGATACTGGGCTTCAGCTCTGCAAGGGAAAAATCACATGGAGACATATAAATCCCTCTGTCTCTAGCTCAAATAACAAGGCCCAGCTCTTGCTGCAAAGCAAGAAGCAGCACTTGACTGCTCCAAATGCTGCCGTTTCTGTCTGTGCTTGTCTCTAGGCTTAGAGAGCTTGTGTAGGCAGACACAGCACTCCATTGATATTCTCAGTCATGTGCACAAATGGAGCTCTTCTTCCCCTTGATAATGGGGTTGCAGCCTGGGTCAGGCTCTGCAGATTGCTGAATCCTAGAAAGTGTGTCCTGCTCCCCTCCCTCCTCCTCCATCCCACTGTGTCTGAGGCCCTGCAGAGAGGAAAGCACAAGTGTCAATAGTAGACTCAGAACAAAAAAAGGATGGAAGAAATATTTTTAATGTCTGGCCTAATCGAGTGAGGAGTGAGACACTGGAACAGGAGACCAAATGAGGCTGAGATGATCCAGTCTGAGGAAGGGAGTGATTTCTGGCCCCCCCTCCCATGTCTGACATTCCCCCTGAACTTCAGAAGTGGGAGAGGAGACCTGCCCATCTGTTTGGAATTTACTGTAAGGAAAAAAAGAGATGGGGGGGAGGGAAGGACAGACAGAGGGGGGGGGGAGAGGGAGAGGGAGAGGGAGAGGGAGAAGGAACTGCCACTGAAAGAGATCTCATCTCCTTGGCCACTATTTCCCCAAACCTGTTCTTTAGCATTGATCCTTGGCAGCGTTGGCATGGACACCAACACAGTCAGAAGTTTCCAAGCCCCCAAGGGCAAGGGCTTTGAATGAACAATGTGCCATCGCTTCTTGCCAGGTTGGGATTCTTAATGGTAGAGTGGGGCTTCGCCAGCTCCCTAGGCCCAAATAGCAGAGCAACTATCATCAGATGCTTCTGGAAATGGGATGTGAGCGTACACACAGTGTCTGTGCATGTGTACACATGTATGTGTTCTGGGGGACCTTGCCAGCCAAGTTCTGCCAGGAGCCCAGAGGGCATTCAGAGACAGCCTTAGCCTGGCCTCTGGTGGGCATGGATGGAGACGAGAGCCAGAGAAGAATTGGCAAGGAGGCAGGCAGAACTGAGAGGAGGGAGGAGCTGGGCAGAGGCTATAACAGGACTGAGCATGAGACTCTTGGTGCCCCAGGGTAAGGCCTAGTTAGGGGCAAGCTGGAAGCTGTGTTGCCAGACACAAGGCCTCTGGCCAGGTCACCTAAGCGCAGGTGCTCACCTTTTGATCACACTGCTGAAAACCAATTGTGGATGTTTCAGGCTGGCCTGGGTGGGTTGCGGGGGGGGGGGGGGGGGGGGGGCGGGCACTAGTAGAAACCTCCTCACAGGGAGCCAAGATTTCCAAGCATATCCAGAGAGATCTTTTTGGAAGTCATGAAGATCTCAGGAAAGACTATGCACAAACCCTAGGTTTGAGCCTGGGCAAAACAGACTGAGAGGGATAGGGAATCTGCTTGTCTATACAATCAGAACACCAAGAAAGGGGGGCAGTGTGAAATGAAAGAGGCACTGCATGGGGGCGGGTGGGAGGCCTCCTGTTTCCCACTTAGTCCAGAGTCTGATCTGCTGTGCTGCCCTGAGCAATGCCTTCCCCTCTCTGGGCCTTGGAGTCTCTGTCTCCGAGTGAGGGGTGAGCTCCAGGATCTCTAATGCCAGCCCTGATTAAGTCAGGACTCACTGAATCAAGATACATAGATTCTCTTCATGTCTGCAGACATCTTTGAATCCTTTACATCTGAGACTCGGTGGGACCTCCCAGAGCAATCATCCTTCCAGGCACACCCCTTCCCCCCAACAACTGCCAAACCTGAGATAGGAATCTTTGTGAACTTGTCTTTAGGGGAACGGGAAAGTTGCTGGTCCCCCCGCCCTCTCCACTTCACCTGCGCCTCCGGAAGTTCCTCCTGTGTCTCCCTTTCATCTCTTCTTTATATTAGGGTTCTCTTGAAAGTTGTGTCTCTAGGGTCCTATTTTTAATTTCTTTTGTTTCCCCCAACCAAGGAGAGGAAGAATCTGACTGCACATCTGTTTGGAATTTGGGAGTGGGGGTAGGGAAATGAGGCAGCTTGCTTCTCCTACACTCCATGAGTTCCAGGGTGGGGAGAACCGGTGAGAGCCAGGGCCTCCCTGAACCCCTCCCCACCCCCCATGGTCCTTGTCAGCTGCCTTCCCAGCCTTTCTCATCTCTGAGACAAACAATCAAGACGCAGACCTGAAACCTTGTGCTCAGACAGCGAACGGTGCGGCCGGGCTCCGGCCTTAATGGGCCCCAGCCCCGGCCTGTCTGCTCCTGCCGGCCTGCCTGCCTCCAATGTGTTTCTGATTTGTACTGAGCTAGGGGCTCTGCCACGCTGAATGTGGCAGCTGCCTCAGCCCCACCTCTCAGGGATCCAGGGGTGGGAAGGTTGGGAGAAGCCAGCTTGGTGCAGAGGCCATGGCAGGAACTTCTGAGACGTATACACAGACGTGGCCGGGGGAAGGGGGTGGCAGTAAGGATGGATTTCATCTGACTATAAACAAACATGCTTCTCATTTAGGGATCCAGGGGTGCCAGTCACCGGATCCCCCTTACCCATTTTGCAGGAGGCAGGCAGAGCGAGAATTGGAGTGGGGATGCTTGGGGACCAGAATGAGTCTCACTCCCAAAAGGTGGTGGGGAGTTTCTGCGGATGGGAAGGGCAGAGGTGAGCAGGAAGAAAATGAAGTTCCGGGAAATCTTGCCTTCAGAAAAGGCATAATAACTGAGTGGCAGGGGCCCAGGGAATGCAATGTGCTCGACCATTCCCCACATTCCTATCTCAAATCCTAGAATGGGAGAATTTCACAGGTCATTGGGCCTCACTATACAGTCTGTCTTCTCCAGGGAGCGAGCGTCCATCTGAAAGGTGGGCTCTGGGTCTGAGTGGCTTGGCCCTGGGCCGCTAAGGGAGAGCATCATGTCATTTTTGCTCATTTGCCTCACACACCTATCCTTATGGTGAGATGGGCGTCTTCCTGTGCACTTGAGTTAAGCACCCTGGCACATTTTCCTTTGTCTTTTTCCCTTGGTCCTCTGTTTAAAATAGTAACTATTCATTCTACAATGCATAGGGGCCAGCTGAGGAGATGAAGAAGTTGGCCACTTTTTGGCCAAAGTTGTTCTCCCAAATCATCTGATAAAATCAGTTCTCTTTTATCATTTGCCCCACATTTTCCCCAGGCCCTTAAGCCACTGCTTCCCACCTCGGGGGTCACTTCATGAATGGAATTAGGGCTAAGACAACAGTCAGGGTTGAATTGAAACAACTGGCTTCACTATGTAACCATGGAGTGTGGGCCCAGGGAGTGTGGGCCCAACAGTCATCCAACCAATGCCTCCCAGCCTGGACCCTGCCCAGAGATTGGACCTGGTGGGAAGCCAGGCCTGGAGGGCAATGTGATGCTGAGCCAGCTGGGCAAACAGATGAAGTGCGATGGAGACCCTGTGGTTCTGTCCACAGAGAAAAGTCGTGTGAGTCATTGGGCCCAGTCGGGGAGGCTGACATGAGAGCTTGTTCTACCCTTGTGGCCTTCTTTCCGGACCCCAATTCATGTGAGTGTGGGAGGGTGGAGGAGCAGAACATCCTCGGGAGAGCAGCCCCTGGGACCCTGTGGCTTTGTGACTATTTATTCCTCCTCCTGTTTTTTCTCAAGCCCTAAACATTTCGTACAATGTCTAGCCAGTTCCAGTTATGCAAGCAGCATTGTGTGTTAACAAGAAAAATATCCATCAGTGGTGCATGGAATCCAAGGGCCTTTGTCCCCCAAGCTACCCAGTACTTCCCTTCTAGCTTTAATGCCAGGCCCTGCTGTGTGGTGGCAGGGGATGAAGACTATTTTCATAATTCTCACACAATGGGGCATATATGCTGGCCCTGTGCATGTGTGTGCAGTGTGCTGTGTGGGGAAGAAACACTTTGCCCTGTGGACCTTCCGCAGGGAGGGGAACCTGGCTTGACCTCAGCAGTGCTGGGGTGGGGGCTATGTAGAGGGCCTGTGGCAGACATCTCCCTCCTCTATACACTGTCCCCATTCACGGCCAGGCAGTCCCTGCTCTGCTTCCCCACAGAACACCATCTCTCCTCTTGATTGTCTCTCCACACTGCCAGGTTTCTTCATGGCTCTCCCATGCCCATAAGCCATTGTATCTGGGGATGAGAGTGTTGCTGCAGAGACAACAGAGACAGGTGGTAGCGTGTGGGTGGGGGGTGGGTGGACAGCAGGTTGCGCAAACCAGGTGAGAAAAGCAAGCTCCCAGCTGAGCTCTGGCTACCAATGGGCTGCGGGATCTTGGAAAATTCATCCCTCAATCTTAATCTCAGTTTCCCCATCTAAAACATGGAGGGAGGGGAAAGGCTAGAGTAGATGGCCATGAGGGGTGCTGCAGCCCAGGTAAATGAAGAGCCAGGGCCCCACCTGCTGTGCACCACTGTGCCAGGTCGCCTGGTACTGCTAGCAGTGCCTGGGGGCTCAGGTTCTTTTTTCCAGGCAGCAGCCCCGTTAACCCTCCCTCATGCAGCCAGCCGCATCAAACCAGCCCTGGCTGTGAGGTGGGCTCAGGCCCAGGCTCTTTCATGATGATAAAGGGAGACAGAGTTCATTCATTCATTAACTCATTCATTCATCTAGCAATCATGTGTTGGCACCCACAGTGTGTCAGGCAGTGCCCAACAGCATCCAGCCTGAGAGACTTACCACCCTCAGACCTCTGTGGTCAGAGGCCTCTGCCTGGCCTCTCATCAGCTCAGCTCAGCAGCTTCTCCCTCTGGCTCTAGAGAGGCTGTCCCCCACTTACACTCCTCCCCACCCCAGCACAGGCTAATGTCCAGTGACCCCTGAGCTCACACTTTCTGGATGGCTGCCTGGCTACTTCTCCAGGATGGTCCCACCTCTGCCAGAATAGGCCTGCAGACCTCTATTTCTGGGTTTATCTTTCACAGGCTCTTTAGCCCTGTCTCCTTTTGTCTCCTCTTCTCTCGAAACATTCCTCCCTTTGCTGTGCTTTATCTAAGCAGGGGTATGCAACCTTTTGGTGTCTCTGGGCCACACTGGAAGAAGAAGAGTTGTCTTGGGCCACACGTTAAATACACAAACATAACAAAAACTGATGAGGGAAAAAAGATTTTAAGTAAATTTACGATTGTGTATTGGACCGCATTCATAGCCATCCTGGGCCGCATGTGGCCTATGGCCTGTGGATTGGACACCTCTGAAGGGTGTGGCTGGGCCCCAGGCCTCCCAGTGGAGCCTTCTGGATCCAGCCTACAGTTGTAGGAACACTGCATACACATACAGCTCTGTGGCACTGAGCCTCCCATCCCTCCCTGAACACCTCCCAGCATACTCTTTCCACAGCTGTAGGCAGTCACATTGACAGAGAGACCCAGGGGCAGTCAGCGGGGTGGGGGGCACATGATTCGCTGTGAGACTGTCTGTGCACTTGGTCAAGGATGGTGGAGGGGCTGCAGGGTGGAGGGGATGGGGGGATGGGAAGGTGCTGGTGAGTGGCGATGGAGGAGTGTGTGTCAGGGGACAGCCAGCTGGGGTATGTGTCAGAGTGAATGGGCCGGTGTGTGGCTCCATGTGTGACCCTCCCAGCAGCCGTCAGCCTGCATTAGCACACACATGGGTGAGTCTGCACGTGGACACAAGAGGCAGCAGGGTACGGGGGAGCGTGGAAAAAAATTGGCTGCAGGGGCCAAACCAAAAGGTTTTTGGTCATGGCTCTGCTGTCAGGCTTCTAAGGCCCATTCCCCTCTCTGAGCCTTAGTTTCTCCATCTGGAACCTGAGGAGGTTGAATTGGAGGCCTCTAGGGGCGACTGCATCTCTAACATGCTCTGGTTCATTCTGGTACAAGGGCAGGCTCAGAAACTCTTCCTTTATGCAGATAGAGGACACCAGGGAAAGACATGCAGAGTTCCCTCTGAAATTGCCATGACAGTCCCATTACTCTTTTATAAATCACAGACACTTTTTTGAATTGTACTTTGTCTACCTAGAACCAATGGAAAGGCAGTGGTGGAGGAGAGTGGGGCTGCATCTGAGAACCTTCCTCTTGGTAGAGAGGGCTGGGCGCCAAGAGGAGGTTTCCAGGGATGCTTTGTATTCATGAATGCAGACTTCTGGGAAGAGTGCAATGAGCCCACGCCTGCTTGGGCCACCCAGGTTTCCCCAGGAGAGCCTTATGGACCGCATCAGTCTAATGGAAGGTTGGACATCTCTGGAGGCCAGTAAACACTGCTTGCTCAGAGTATGGGTGTTATGAGTAAATAAACACAGAAAGGTTTTCTGAAGATGCTTTTATTCACACTCTACATAGGATTTAAAACTCTACATGTGCATTTATTATTACTACTTTTTCATTGGGAATGGCTTAGGGGCTGGTGGGAACTTACAGGAGGTTAAAATCTCCCATACTGCCCTTGGTACCATCACTACTAATCTGGATTTGAATCCTGACCTTACCACTAGCTTCCATGGATAACCTTGTGCAAGTCACTCCCATTTCCTGCACCTTAATTTGCCCATCTGTACAGTGTTGAAGGGGCAAGGGGTACTTTCCTTTGTCCCCAAGGGCCTTCCTAGGGAGCCCTCACAGGCTACTCCATAGTTATTTCAAGACTTGAGCTGTGGAGGAGCTGCAGGAGGGGAGGTCAGCTCCATTCATATTCCTATGAAAACAAGAGGCCAGGCAGGGAAGTAAGCTTTCTAAGTCTTGATTTGAGGTCAGAGAGGTGAAGAGACTTGCCCAAGGTCACAGAGCCAGTGGGTGGCAGAGCCAGCCCCAAACCAGGTCTTCGGGGTCACAGTCCAGTGTTCCTCCATCATCCCCCACCCATACACAACTGATTTATTTCCCGCAGGGGTTTTAGGAAAATGGGTGGAAACCAAGAGAGCTCTCAAGATCCACAGCTGGGTCTGAGAAGGTTAAATTCCCAGCTGGAAGCATTCATCGAGGCCTCCAGAAACCGGGCAGTCCTTACAACTTGCAAATAAGTACTTCAGGCCACAGGAAATGATCCCAGACCACAAGGCCCGGGATTGCACCAGAACAGTCCTGCCTGCGTGTCAGCCAGTGTGTGGGAGAGGCAGCCTGGGGTGGGGAGGGGAAGAGGGCATCCTACAGACCTCAGCTTTAGGCCTCACCCTGTTATTTTGCTAGCTGAGGAACCTTGGGCAAGTTATTCCCTGGCCCCACTTGTGAAATGCTAATAACGGACAGTACCTCCTCATAGGGTTGTTAGAGGAATGACTGGACTCACAGATGTGCAAAGAGATAGCAAACTGTAAAATGCTGCTCAGGTGGGAGGGACTGTTCTGTTCTTAGAATTGCTGTTTGTACTGTGACCTCTGGGTAACTTCGGAGGTCACCCTGGAGCGGCCTTGTTTCAGGGCCAGTGCCTATAGTGTTGGCAGAAGGGGAAAGCCCTCGATGATCTATTCTGGGGTGTGTATGTGTGTGAAGGGATGTGCCCTTATAGGGGCGGGGGAAGAGTGGGAGCTGGGGGCCTGTAGAGCAGCCTTTCATGTACAGGCTGAACCGAGGGATCCTGAGGCTAGAGCTGGGGCCCTCGGGCAGGAATGCAATTCCACAAAGCAGCCCCAGGTCGCTGAGTCCCCTCATGACCACAGCAGCGCCTGGGGGACCTGGGGAGGGGGCGGGGCTTCTGGCCTTTTCTCTGGGAAGAATTGCTTTCCAAGAGGGTCCGGCTAGAACACAGGATTTCCATTTCAATACTCCCTGGCAAGCTGCCCTCCCCCGAAAAGCTGCCCTCCCCCCGAAATCTGCTAAAGGCTCACGGAAAAGCCTTTAAAAACACACTAATTACAAACAATTCCTCGGCTTCTCCTGATTTTCCTCCATGCAGCAGTGGGGGTGGGGTTGGGCTAGGATAGGGAGGGGATAAAGAAGGGGAGGGTTTACCTACTTGTGACTACAGCTTTGTGTGTGAAAGCCCTGTCCAAGCCCAGCTGGAGCACTGGCCCAAGGGGGCCAAGACTTGGTCTCCTGCTTCCCTCTGGGTGTTCCGAAGGCCTAGCTGAGGCTGGGCGGCCGGGAGAAGCTATAAAAGCCTGCAGCAGGTGCCTGAGAAGAGGCAGTGGGTCTCCAGGAAGCCTGTTGCAGTTGGGGCCAGAACAGGAGCTTCAGGGAGGTCTGCCTGCCCTCAGTGGCTAGGCTTGGACCCCAGTGTCTGCCCTCAACTGTGCCCGGCCCCCCTGCCACTGCTGGGCCTAGTGAGCCAAGCCCCTATAGCTTGTATAAACATGGGGGCCAGAGATACGTGCCTGAAAGATAGATTCATTCCCTAATTCCTACCTCTAATCCCGCAGGGAGGGAGTAGGATGGCAGGTCATGGTTCTGAGTTCTCCAAGTCCAACAAAGCTGTTTGCAATGGCTCTTAAGAGTTCTGGCCTAATCCCAGAGAGAGCCTGGGGCATCTTGGCTAAAGTTTGGCCTGTTCACAACAACCCCTACATGCAGGGCCCTAGCCCTGGGAGGGGTTGTTCTGTGCCTTTAAGAAGCTGGATGAAAGGAACCCCATTAATCTGTTCTGACTGGCCTCCACTAATGTCTTTGTTCATGGAGGGGATGTGGTGCCTCTGGAGTGGGGGGGGGGGGCACTATTTCACGCCTCTTGGTCCTTTGTCTGAAGATAACAATAATCACCCAGACTCTTAGAGCTTGTCCTTTGTGCCAGAAGCCGTTCTAAGCATTTGACAGTACTCCCTCATCCAATCTTTTCAAGGAAGAAACCCAAGCACAGAGAAGTGAAATGACTTGTTGAGTGTCACACAGCTTGACAAGTAAAGGTAAAGACACTGGGCTTGGAACCCAGGTAGTACGGATCCAGAGTCTTACTGATTGTGTCTCCCATGATTAGTGCATAGTCACGTACAACAACTCTGTAAGGCAAGCACAATGGTTTCCATCATGCAAACGAGACGGGAAAGATGGAACAGGGATTACCTGCTTTTCTCACGGCCCAACAATTGGTCAAGGGCAGAGGTCATATTTCAAAACCCAGCTCTGCCTGCCTCTTAACATGCTGACTTCTGTGGAACACCTTTGTCCCTGTTCCAAGCATTCCACAAATTCAGATGCATTCTTGTATCTGTTGGGTGCTTACCATATTCTAGGCATTTCTTCGTCTGATTGTTTTGCCTGTGTCATCCCATTCGAGGCTACACCTGCCACGGGAGGTTGAGGGTGTCATTCCAGTTTGCAGCTGATAGCTCTGAATCTTAGAGACCTTCTATCTTGTCCCTCCTCCTTCTAGATGGGTTGCCCCAAACCATTGTAGCATTCACATACCCATTTCATTGGTTAGAATCCTTTCCAGACACAGTCCCATTGTCATCAACCTCCACCTGTAAGGAAATGGGGCTTGTTGAAGACTTTATGTTGATGAAATATTGGAGTCCCAGCTCTGTCACTCCAGAGCTGGGCAACTTGGGGTCAGTCACTTCCTTGTCTGAGCTATGACTACCTCATCCCAGGTGTGTGAGGCTAGTCAAATTGACCACATGGGATGGGAAAGCATTCTGTAAAGTCAGGAGGACTGTAAACAGGTAAATAAATGAGGGTTCTGAAACCAAGGGACTCATCTCTGGGTTTCCAACCCGAGCATTCTGGCATGACCTCATTGCACACATGTCCAACACATGCGCTGGCACCACTATTGAAATGCACATACCAGCACCGGTAAGCTTCAAACAGATGGGTGGGAGGGGATTGTCCTCGCCCCTGAGTTGTTGCTCCTCCAGGCAGAACAACCACTCTTTCCATTAATCTTTCCTTGTAGGACCAGGTTTTGAGACTCCCTCCCCTAAGGCTGTGAGGTCAACTAGAAAAGATCATAGGGTTTGGAATCATGCAGACCTGGGTTTACATCCATGCTCTGCCCATTTCTAGCTATGTGATCCCAGGAAATCCCTTTATGTCTCTGAGCCTTTGTTTCTTCATTTACAAAATGGAGATGATATTAGTGCTATCAGGCTGGTCAGAGGCTCAAGTGAGAAGTCCTGGATTAGGGGATAGAAATGCAAAGACAAATAGACCTCAGTGCTTGACAGCAAGTAGCAGGGAAGGAAGGTCAAGCAGTTAGGCAGATGGTCTCAAGTGCCACAGTGGAATTTAGCCAGGGCTCTAGGGGCCCAGAAGAGGGCCACTTATCTTAGTCTCAGAGGAGGAGCTGACTTCACAAGGATGGTAATGTCTGAGCTGGTCCTTGAAGGGGGAATAATAGCTAATAACAGCCTAAGACTTAATATGTGTCAGGCCCAGTTCTAAGTGCTTTAGAAGCATGATCTAATTTATTCCCTTATGTGCTGAATACAACTGTCTGAGATAGAAGCTGTTGTAATCCCCATTTTACAGGTAGGGAAAGAAAGGCACAGAGAAGACCCGTGACTTGTCTATCTAGGCAGCCAGGCTCCTGAGCCCACCCTCTAAGCACTCTACCAGGCTGCCTATATGAGTAGGAGTTTGCCGACTGAACAGAGGCTGAGAGCATTGAGTCTGACATAAAGAGCACTGTAGCCCTGGTAGGTGTGGTTCAGCGGGTTGGATGTTGTCCCGCAAACCAAAAGGTCACTGGTTCGATTCCCTGTCAGGGCACATGCCTGGGTTGGGAGCCAAGTCCGTGGTTGCAGGGGCACGTGAGAGGGAACTGATGTTGTTACACATTGATGTTTCTCTCCCTCTCTTTCTCCCTCCCTTCCCCTCTTTTTAAAAGTACATAAATAAAGTCTTTAAAAAAAAAGAGCACTGTACATGCCAGGGCTAGGAGATGAAGTAGGTGAACAGGGCCAGACCCCGCAGGGCCTTGTGTGCCAGGCTGGAGAACTTTGACTCTACTCTGGAGACAATGAGGAGGATTTTAATTGGGGAATTGCATGCTCAGATCTGTCTGCAGAAAAGGTCTCTCTGGCTGTGGTGTGGAGGCTGGTCAGAGGAAGACGCACTCTGGTGGCAAAGAGATGATAAAGGCCTAAATTAGGACAGTGTTTGTAGGGATGGAATGCTTGGGATGGATTCCAGAGCTATTAAAGAGGTAAAATTGGCAGGTCATGGTAATTAATTAGATGCAAAGGCTGAGGGAGAGGGAGGAGCAAAGGTCTAGCTTGAGAGGCTGGGTGGGACTGCCCCTTGATAAATGAAACTAGTGGAAGTGTGGCCCAGGAGGAAGATAAGTCCTGTTTGGGGGGAGGAGGGGTTTTACAGTGTCTTTGGGCATGACCAAGGGGTAAATGTCTATACTGGCTGTAGCTCAGGGGAGTAGTCCAGGCAGAGGTGATATCTGGGATTCACTTTCCAGAGGAGGTGGTGGAAGCCACAGGAGTGGTTGAGTGTGCCCGCAGAGCTCCTGTGGGGAGGAGAGGCTTATGAGCAGCACTTTGGGGAACATAGCATTTAATTGGTGTGGTGAAGAAGAGGGGCCTAGGAGAGGGATGGAGAAAAACTGGTCAAAGAATTAGGTGGAGAACCAAGAAAGCCACTTTTAAGTAGAGAGAATAGAATTAGGGAGTAGAGATTTCCCTGAAGCAGGAGGTGGTCAAAATATTAAATGCGCTGAGAGGTGCACTGAGTTAAGGCTAGAAAAGCATTCAATGACTTTGGTAATTAGATGCCTGAGGTCAGGGTGAGAACTGACATACGAATAGGAGCCTGAGAGTAGTGATCTAATTTGGCAAGGGAAATGGAAGTGGGAACAGGCCAGTGAGGACCCTGGGAAAAGGAGATACAAAGCATTAGCTAGATGGAGACACAGGGTCAACAGGGAGCCGAGAGCATGTGATGGGAATGTTAGGCCCTTCCCTCTGGGCTCCCTTGCACCCTGTCCCCCTATCCCCCACTTGGGTTTCTGCCCTGGGCATGCTGGGGTATGTCAGTGCCTTTCAAAGTGCTGGCCCCTCCTCCGCTCCTTGGGCTCCCTCAAGTCTCGCAGCAGAAACCTCCCTTTGCTTGGCTCTGGAATAAGCCCCTGGGATGAGACAGCAATTAGACCAGTTGCAATGGCCATCCGCTCACATCTTTGTGCCAGGGCAGGCCTGCTGGCACCCTGCCACACTCTTTCTGGGCCAGCCTCACTGCCTGCTCTGCCTCCCATGTGGCCCCCATCACCACCATCTACAGAGGGGCCTCTGAGGGGCTGGAGGCTGGGAGATGGCCTTGCTAACCTCTCTGGCCTCTGCCTGAGCTGGACATCAGTGCTTTTAGGAGCTGGGGGCAACACTTAGAGCACCAGGACCCGGCCTCCAGTTTAAGGGCAAGGAAGGCGGAGTGGAAGGAAAAGGGCAGGAGCAGGGCTCCCTTCCATACCCTTGCCCTTCACTTCTGTGTGACTTCAGATGTCACCCTTTACCAGGCACTTGTGTCTCCCTGTCCACTAATCTTCAGGGGTTTGTCGCTCCTAGAAAGAAGTGTGCCTTTGTCAGTGGGGTTGGTCTTTTGGGACCTGCAACATCTGCATGCTGTGCTCTATTGCTATGGGGACCTGATTTTCCCAGAGGTTTTCAGCCATGAGAGGAAGTCTTCATTGCCCCGAGAGCCATCATTCACTGATGGGAT
Source organism: Desmodus rotundus (assembly GCF_022682495.2). Classification (NCBI taxonomy): domain Eukaryota; kingdom Metazoa; phylum Chordata; class Mammalia; order Chiroptera; family Phyllostomidae; genus Desmodus; species Desmodus rotundus. The sequence goes on along the minus strand of NC_071400.1, from coordinate 6,627,533 downwards.
TCAGTGATTTCCCATCACTGATCCCAGCCCATAGCCTAGTCTTTTCTCCTGTTTCAAGCTTGTATGAAATGGCAGCCCCCAGCCCTTGACTTCACCCTTGTAATGCTGATATATCCTACAACTATCATAAAATGTCCATTTATCTCAACAGTTTTTGGTAGAATGAATGCTATGAGAACCTCAGTCTATGTTGCATGGAAAGGACCCTCCCTCCCTCCCTCCCTGTCTCTCTTCCTTCCTTCCACAAGCATCACAGTCTCTGGTTCTGTGTCCCTGGGAAACAGAAACGCATCAGAGATCACCCCTGCCCTTACGGAGCTCCCCATCTGCTGAGACACAGACAGGCTCACCGATAATGCGAATGTCTTATTTAGGTGTCATGCTGGGTGACTGTTCAGAGTACAGGGAGAGAGTGATGGGATTTTCACTAGGCACCTGGGATACCTGCAAGGTCAGTAGGTGTGTAGGAGGCAGAAGAAGTGCTGTGAGAATAAACCCAGAAGCTCACAATGGCCTGGTGTTTTTGAAAGATGTAGCATCTTTCAGGATACCAATAGGGACACAGAGCTACAGAAAGAATGTCTTCCCCCAAGGTTTTATCCTTATGAGATAGGGGTGAAGAAGTGGGGGACAGCTGCATGAGCCACCGCTTGAAGACTGGGGTCACCAAGTTGGCTGTGGGTGCTGGAGGCAGCTGGGCCTCTCAGAGGTGGAATGTATGGTGGGCTGGGGCCAGGTGGTGGCTGTAGAATAAACTGGTACCAGCAACTTGAAACACTCATTGTCTCATCTCTAAAATAGGGGTAATAATATATAGTTTATAGGCTTGATGTATGGGAGTAATGACAGAATCCTTAGAAAAGGGCTGAATGTGAATGTGAAGCTCTGCTCATGGAAAGATTGTTGTTATCAGGACCCTTCTTTCTAGCCCTCAGGTTAAAAGCAAACACCCTCAGGGAGCCTTCCTTGGTTCTTGCCAGCTGGCACTGATCATCCCTCTTCTGACTGTTCCTCATATAGGATCCATGAGTGCCTCAAAGGCAGAGCCAATGTCTGACTTCTCTCTGCATGTACAGGGCCTAGCCCTGGATAGGTTCCTGCAGATTAAGACTCAGGTGCAGTTAATGATTTGTTGTGCATGCACATGGCTCAACATACCAGCATCGCCAGGAGTTCAGGTACCCACACTTGGAGATGCCCCTGTGGGCACAGATGTTGTTGAGCATGCCCCCCCCCCAGTGTCCACATTCACACCTACTCCTCTCCTAGGCACAGCCCCCCCCCACATGTGTGTGCCCCCTTCCAGTTTCCCCTCAGTAGTCTCTTGGACTCAATACCACACACTCCAGTTTACAGACAAGAAAGTGAGGCTCCCAGAGCTGTTCTGCTGGCAGAAAAGCCTCACGTGGAAGCCCTGGTGGGCACATGCTTTCCCAGGGTATGCTCTCAGCCTCATTTTTGCACATGAGCCTCTGCCCCACTCCCTGAGGCTGACCAATTTCTACTTCACATTGGACACCAGAGGCATCAGTTTAACCTTGGGAAGTGCTCACAGAACTGGTCACTTGCTGGGAGGGCAGTACTGCTAGTAGGAGTGGGGGTGGGGAGGGCGGGGACGGGGGTGTTGGAATTGAGGAGGGAGGGGAAAACCTGATCAAAACCATGTCACAAAGGAGGAGGTAAGGAGAGACAGAGACAGAGAGAGAGAGACAGAGAGAGAGAGAGAGAGAGAGAAAAAGAGAGAGGGAGAGAGAGGTTTCCATTCACAAAGAAATCATTATGGTTAATTTAATTCATTGTAGCGTTTAATACAGAAAAGCTTTTCTACAGAGACTGGGCATCAGGCCAACATTTATATATAAATGGGTTTTATTTTAAAAGCGAATGCAGTGAGGGGGATAGACTGGGGCTAGCCCTCTCACTCCCTCTCTCCTTCCCTCCTGTTTTTCTTCAGCTACCTTTCTGAGCTTGTGTAGATGAGGAATTGGGTCTCCCACAAAGCAGGAACCCCCTACTCCCCACTGCTGTGGCTCAGAATTTCTCTTATTCCTTTTTCCAAGCCTTGGTTCCTCCACTTTTTCAGGACCATAGGGAGAACCTAGCATGGGCCTAACTCAGAGGTGCATTTAGAAATCAAAATCCTTGAATGCTACCCTTCAGATAGCACTTAGAGGTCACTTCACCTGCCTTGTCCCCACCCAGGGCAGCCTCTAATACACATACAAGGACACTGAAGCTCAGAAAAGAAGCGTGATCTGGCTGTGGTCATACACCTTAGTCAATGGCAATGGCAGAACTCAAACCTGGGTCTCTTGTTTCTCAGTCCAGTGTCCCGGGAAGTATAGTCCTCTACCCTGTCAGCTCTTCAGTTTATGCCCAGCATCTTGGGGGCCTAACACTGCTTCCTTCTACACCTGAGTCAGCCAAGATCTTTCCTTCCAGGCGGTTCCATGTGCCTCTGAAATGACCCCTTCAAGCCCCATCACTCCTAGTCCTCCAGCCAGCTAATCAACTAATTCACTCTGCGGTGTCAGTGGCAAGTAATCACTTACTGTAAAATGCTCATGGTATAATTTCAGACTCTTTGGGCTTGTTGGAGGCTGGAAAAGATCTGTGGGGATAACGAGATGTTTGAGAGGCCATCACATTATATTACAACCTGTTTCTCCGGCATTCGGTGTTGCCATATATTCAAGAAGTGCCATTGGTCTGGGATCACAGCATTCTGATAGACTTGCTGTGATGCTTTTAAAGGAACATGTCCAAGGAGGGCTCCAGACTTGCTCGCCCTCATTTTCTTCCCAGCTCTCCAGCTCCAGCAGCAGGGACCAAAACATAACACCTGGCCAGTCACTTTTCTCCCGCTTAATGTGGCCTGGGGTGGGGGTTAAGGAAGCATGTAAAAATGAGGGACCAGGGTACCAACTTGAGCTCTCTAGAGAGTGGGCCTTTTTTCCTCTGCCCCAACAGATGCCAAGTTCACCTTTCAGGGCTGGGATCTATGCTTCCTCACATGGCAGAACTGCCTCCACATGCTCCCATGTTAATGATAAGGCAACTGAGCCTTAGAAAACTGATGTGGCGTGCCCAAGGCCATGACACTAGGACATAGTGGAGCTGGACCTGGCATTCAAGTCCTGTGACTCCTTAGATTACCAAATGCCCCCCCCCATCCCATCCCCAGACAAAGAGGACCAGCTCAGGCTGGATATTCAGCACACCAGTGTCACAGGATGGAGCTTCTGATTTGAACAGGAGCACATTACCTCTCAGGTGGGCTTCCTCAAGCTACCCACCAGGCTCTCCAGCTCCCATGGGGGAGGGAGCTGGTTTACCCAGCAGGCTCAGCATCAGGAACAAGTACAGCATTGAAAGAGTGAGCAGAGGCCTGGGCTCAGGCCTCCAGAGAATGACTAGAGGGGCTTGAGGCTGGGTTCTAAGCTTCAAGAACACCAGGAATCCCCCCACCCCAGCAGCCCTCCTGTACGTCCCCAGGTCTCCCAGTGGCCTGGCTGGTATTTGGGGTATTTGGGGTTCAAGCCCAGCGCTATCCCACATCTGGATCGTGTTAGCTGGCCACGTTCCTTCTTGGCCAAGAAGAATGTGTGCAACGCTGGAGGAGTTGCTGGACTGCGGACTTGCCTCTCGGACAGGCTATCAAGGCAGAGTGGCGGGCAGCGGGCCTCTGGGGAGGGGCTTCCCAGGTTCTCCATCATCGCACCACTGCCGGTAGCTCGGGGTGGAGCAGGGCCCTTTCAGCAGGCGCTGGCTGCTGCGTAGGAGCTAGCCAAGCAGTGGGGCTGCGCCCTGGCAGGCCCGCTGCTTCTGATTAGCGGCTCACCCGCTTCTCCTGCCCCCCCTTCCCCTGCAGCCAGAGCAGACAGGAGCTGCCCACATGCTCCCCGAAATCCAAGGCTGCTGGTGGGGAAGGGGCCCTCTGCCCCTACTCAGGGCAGACGGCAGACCTCTACCAGCAGACCTCTACCAGCTTCAGAAATCAGCCACTTGGGTTTTCCAATCCAAATCTTTGTTAGAGTCCTCTCTCTGAAGAGCTCCAGTCACAGGCAGCCTTAGTTAGAGGCAGGTATTAAAAAATAATACTCAGGCCTCTGCAGGCTTTTATAGTACAGCACAATAGTTAATACTGAAGGTTCTGGAGCCAGGACCCCTGGGTTTAAATCTGGGCTCTGCTACTTCTTTGCCCTGTGAGTTGGGCCAAGTTAGTGCCTCTGTGACTTAGATCCTCCTCAAACCCTCTGTAAAATCACAAGAACAATAGATCTCTAGGTCATAGTGTCGCTATAAGCCTTAAATGCGTTGATACTTGTAAAGTGCTTAGAATAGTGCCTGGCACGTAGTGAGCTTGCAGTAAATTGTTGTTACAAAGTGAATGCACATCATTGACTCATTGGAGTCTGCAGCAACCCTGTAATGTAGGGGTTGCAATGAGAAACTAGAGAGGGACAGCCTTACCCCAATTCACTCAGCCCATAGGGGTAGGGTTGGGAGGCAACAGGTCTTTTTGTCCTATTCCCACCACCTGTGTATCTGCTTGCATTGCTCATGCAGCACCGTGAAGCAACAGTGGGAAGGAACTTATACCCAGGCTGAAAGTCTCCCCTTTGCTACATGACTGATGGGTCAAGAGGAACAGGTCAAGAATTTCTAAGTGTTGAGTACAGAGAACTGCTAAATCCCTTAGGGCGAAGGCTTCAAAGACTGGGGCCCTGAAAAGACCAACCCAGGGTCCCTAAAAGGGACTCATTTCCCTAAGAGGGCAACTCACCTAATGTGAGTGACAAGCCAGGAGTCCATGATGAAGCAAAATGTCTGGGGTGGGGGGAGGTAGGAGTGCCACCAAAGTGGCTGATGGAGCATTGGATCATCAGCTCAGAGGGAGGTAAGGAAATAAGAGAACCCAGGAGCCCACCCTCTGGCCCAGAAGATACCCCTGTTATCTCTTGGGTAGCCTGGGGTAGCTTCTGCATCCATCTTCCACTCCCCTACCTTCTAGACAGCCCCTGGCTTGCCTTGCTTGCCTTGTCTCTGCATGGTGGGGTACAAGGTAGGCTAGAAATGGGAACTGGAGCTCCTGCCTTTCTCCCTCCCAGGATCTGCTCATGGCCAAAGGATCCAGGCCAGCCCTGCAGGGAGCTGGCAGGAGAGCCTCCAGGGAATATGACTATAGCTCACCTGGCCTCCACCCACAAGGCCTCCTGGCACCAAAAGCCTCAAGTCCCCATTCTAAATTGAGTTCAGAGACTTGCTGAGGATTGAGTTCTGGAGGCAGGAGAGGAGAGAGCTGGAGAGGGTACTCCTGATACAGAGCTCTCAAGACAGACCCCAGGGGCTGCTCAGACAGTGGCCGTGGCTCCTGCCTCACCATAGGGTAGTGGGGCAGAGAGGAGAGCAGAGCCTGCATCTCAAGTTCAAGTCCAGATTCAACCACTTGGGGTATATATAGGTGATGATACTGGAGAAGTCACCCCCTGCCTCTGAGCCTCCAGGTCCCCATCTGTACATGGAAGTAATAATGCCTGTGTCTTGGGACTGAGGTGAGTCATCAGGAGGGAGGATATGTGGGAAGAGCCAAGTACAGGGCCAGCACCAAGGGCGTGCCCAGCAGCCACTCCCCCAGACCCTGTGTAGCCATTACCCATACCCTCAGCACAGACAGCTTTGTGGTCCTGGGTCCCAGCTTCCCCCATCATGGTTATTTGTCATTTGGGGGGCTGCCCATCCCCCCATGGCATCTTGATTTCTTTTTGAGAAATTCTCTCCTTTTTATGTGGTCTTAATAGGGGGTAATCTAAGGCAATTGCTTCAAAGGAGGTCAAGGGGACTGGCATATGACTGGAGCTCAGCTGAAAGGATGCTTCCTTTTTGAGCAAGTGCCATAGTGGAGGGGTGGGTGTTGGCCACGCTGGCTGTATGGCAGCAAAGACATCCTGGCCAGGCTGTGCTGCTGCTTCTTGGCTGCTCAGAGCTTCCCTGGCTTTCACGCATTCTCCAGTCTGCTTCTGCAGCTCCCATGAGTTCTGACAGCCCCCCTTCTGGAGTCTCAGTATAGATACTCTTTCTGCTCAATGGGATCCAATTTGGTTTCTGTGTTTGCACTCCAAACCCTCCCTCCTTCACTGTCCACCAGACTGTGGGGGCTGATACTGTGTCCTCTGATTCCCCCAGGTCCCCTCTTGGGGCCTACCACGGCACATGAAGGACTCACTCACTTGTGCACTTCTGGCCCTTGACTGGGTAATGGAGCTATGCTTTCTCAGATGCCAGGCAGAGAGCACTTCAGCTTCGGGGAGATCCTGCTTGATCAAAGGTGTGGGAGGAAGCCATCTGCCATGGAGGCAGGGGTCAGGATGGACGACTTCCAAAGGTGTTGGCCCTCCTTGCTGGGGAGACCCTTAGCCACCCTTGGGAAACACATGTTCAGTCCTAGCAAAGGCTTGGCCCAGGGCACTCACCAGCAAGCTTACTTTTTGTTCTTGCCCTGTAATTCTGCTACTGTGGACTAAAAAGACAAAGGTCAGGCCCCTGATGCAGGTCAGGCCTAGTAGAGCACTGCAGGGTCCCAGATAAACTCTGAACTGTCTTTTATGCATCTGCACTCATACATAAGGATGTATGGAGATATAGAAGTGGTTTCATATTTCTTTTTTAAAAAAATTCTCACCCAGGGATATATTTATTGATGAGAGAGAGAGAAAGAGAAAGAAACATTAATCAGTTGCCTCCTGTACACACCCCAAAACCAGGGATCAAGCCTGAAATCTAGGCATGTGCCCTGGCTGGGAATCGAACCCGCAACTTTTTGGTGTATGGAATGATACTCTAACTAACTGAGCCACCTGGCCAGGGAGAAGTGGTTTCATTTTTCAAGTTGGGTTCTATTCCACATGCACACGTGTTTTACAACTTACTTTTAACTTTAACAGGAAGTGTGGGGCATATCTCCCCAGCGCATGTATTGATCTATCTTATTCTTTTGAGCAGCCACATTGGATCCCGTAGTATAGAATAGTCTGTCAAACCAGTCCCCTAATGATGGCCATTTAGGTTGGGTACAATGTGCCCCTCTGATATGCACTACCATTTTCTGTATTATCACTGTGCATGTGTGAGTTCTTCTGTAGGATGATTCCCTAGAAAAGGAATACTAGGTTAAATAGCTACATTTTCTCTTACAATTCTGGCCCCTCCAATTACACTGTAAGCTCCAGGTCAGGGTCAGGGTCAGGGTCCTGCAGCACTGGGAGAGAGGGAGGGAGATAAGAGATCAAGGAGGTGACTATGGAAACCTTTTGACTTGCAGGTAGAAGAATGGATGTTCCACCTGGTTCTCCTGGGAAAACATCTCCAACACCAGTTCTGGCCTTCTGAGGATGAAGGGCATTGAATCAGGAGCCGTCTTCCTGGGTGTCTGGATCAGGCCCACCTATAGGCTCACTGCTGAGGAGTCCTGGCTTGATTGAACCAAGGCAGGAGCAGGCAGCCTCTCTGTGCCCCCCCACCCCCCATAGAGCTGGGAGGGGCTCACAGGCAGGATAGCACCTCCACCCTCTCCTTTGTGTGGCCCCTGGGACCTGCATTGCCTACAGCCCTGGGGGTCCCTCCTCTTCCTCCCTTATTTGTCTGCCAGAGACCTGGGACTCAACCCCTCTCCACCAGGGCTGCACACCTCCAGAAGGCACGCCTGGGCATGGTAGGGCAGGGAGTGCAGAGAACTTGCAAAGTATAGAGCCCATTGGCAGCACCTGGAAGGGGGTGGGTGGAGTGGAGGCAAGAAGCTGGGGATTTTTCCTTAATAACAACCTGGTGTCCCAATTCATTGGCGGCTCTGCCTGCCTGCAAGCCGGCTTGCACCCCCTCCCTCCTGGAGGAGCCTTCATCTTCAAAGCTTTTTGGGAAACAGTTAATTAACCCTCACAGCCCTACCACCTGATCAGAAGGCGGCTGATTCCCTCATTTCCATGGGGTGGGGGAAAGGGGAGGGCCAGTGAGACTGAAGCCTCGGGAAAGGGGGTGGAGCTGTGACCCAAGTGATCCCTGGATCCCAGACAAAGATGTTGCCTTCCTTTCAATCCTCCCAGCCCCCCAGCCCCAACCCTCAAATGGTTGGTGGGACCCCCATGCCATACAGCCAAAGGGCTAGGAGCTGAAGAGCTTATCTTGCAACACAGTTTATTTTAGATAAGTCATATCATCCCTCTGTACCTGTTTCCTCATCTTTAAAAGAGAGGCATTACCAGCATCTACTTGTCAGGACTATGGGGACAATCTAATGAGACTTGGGAAGAGCAAACACTCTGGGAACTGTGTGCCCAAATAGCGATTGGATTGGAAGGAATCAGGAGTATCTGGGAGCTTCTCGTTGGTGAATAGGGCAGGCTGAGTGGAAGAGAGGGGCCCTTAGGGGCAGTGAGGTGGGCCCCTTGCACTCTGTGAACAGGGGCTGCTTCCCAGAGCTGGGAAGAAAGAGTTGCTTGCACAAAGGAGGGTGGGAGACTTGCTCCCTGGCATCTTCTTCTCTTTCCTTGTCTTCACCCACTCTTCTTCTCCTCCAAGTTTTACATGTGCACACACACATATTGTATATATTCATGTCTATCTTTGTAATACATATGTGTACACAGACATATGCATGTGTGCACACACACAAAGGTGCCCAAGTGAGCAGGGGCAACCCTGGGGGATGTCTTTTCACCTCCTATGTGGCTATGCACACAAGGTCCAGACATGAGAGATACCTCTGCCCACGTGTCTAGGGTCTAAATAAAGCCAGGGAGGGAGAAACAGGAATTTGGTGGTAAGGTGAGTACCACATGAAGCAGCCTCCTAAGTAAGCCTATCTTCCCTGCACTTGTTTTCCTGACCACCCTCAATACTTTCTGTATCACCCTTTATTAGGGCAAGCACCTCCATTATCCCTCTGTTCTGGCTATTTCTCCACACATCCTATCTCCCCTATGTGATTAGAAGTTTCCCAAAGGCAGTGACAGGGTCTTGTTTCTCCATGTCCCCTGCCCCTAGCACACTGGGAATTAGCATGTAGGGTGTAGTGTGTATGCCCATCTCCCCGCCCCCATTGCAATGCAGGGAGGGGTTTAATCTTCACATTCAAGTGTGAAGTCAGCCTCATCTTCCATATTTTACACACGAGGAGACGGAGGCTTAGCATGGGGAAGTGACTTGCCCAAGCTCTTGCACCTGAGATGAAGGAAGTCAGCATTCCTACCAAAGTCGGTATTCCCCCGCCTTGTCTTACACCATGCTGCTTTTTCTCTGGGAGTTTCCAGAGCCTCCCTGGTCTGGGCAGGGAAGATGTGTAGGTCCTCTTCTGGAGGTTCAACAGAAGCTGACTGAGAGGACTGCATGGCCCTCAGGTACCTGCACCCACTGTGAGCCATCCGTGCAAGGAGCTCAAAGACAATAGCCATTTATCCTGCCTGGGGTGAGGGAGGGGTGGGGAGGAGGGAGGTCCAGAGAGGGAAAGTTCTGGCCTTTGGCAGCCAAGCCGGGGAGCCTGGAGCCAGACCCCATGGGAGTGGACTGGGGGACACTGTGCTGGGGCTAGTTGGTGATCTGGCCTCCTCCTTGTGCACCATTGAGAAACTGAGCCCCATTGAAGTCAAGCCAGAGGCTGGGCCACAGTGGCCAGGCCCTGTGGGCGGAGGAGGAGGCAGTCTGGCGCCTAGTAGGAGGGGTGGCCAGGTGAGCAGCCCTCACCCCGGAGAAGGAGGGGACTGGAAGTCCAGAGCAGGAGGCTTGTTTCTCTGGAAGGGAAACCTTCAAACACTAATTGGTAGTTGCAAGTAATTAAAGTAATTTACTCAGATTATAAAGAAATATCTTAACAGTGATTAAGCAACTCCGGCTGTGTATGGTTGTTGGTAATGACTTCCCCAGGGGAATTAGTGCACTTGGCAGGGTGTAATAGGGATGCTCACACCCGATGGGTTCTGATTCCTCAGGGTGGGGGACGGCTCTTGGAAGCTGGGGGGTGCTAGGGACTGCTGAGACTCACTGGTGGGGATTGACATCAGCCCTGACTTTGCGTGTTGCTCCATGTGTACTGGGAGCCCTCAGCCTCAGACGCATGTGCAGATGTACTCATGTGCACAATACACACATGCTGTCACACAGAGCCCCAGACCTGAACATGTGTGTGTAGACTTTCCTCCAGCTGCACAAAGAGGCTCTGGCAGTCATGCCCCTGTAGACATGGCAACTTGTCTAAATCACACATACAGTATTCTGCACACCTGGGCACCCATACAAATCATAGTGTCAACAGGCATGGATATTGGCATCAGCAGCACTCCTGTACCCAGACACCACAGAGATTGTCAGACCCACTTAGAATCAGGCACACACACATTGTAGGTGTACCCAGGACAGATTATATACAGAAAGAAATACATACCCATAGCACAGTGACACATGTGGACAGACACATGCATACAATCATACGCAGTTCCAGACGTCTGTGTTGACCCAGACAAACAGAGCCCCAACTTTGCAGACTCACACATGTACAGAGACTCATGCACAACTGCAAATTGACCTAGACATTACCCAGCTATTAAACACACACACAGCCATACAGAGATGAGACTTGCACACACTGTCACACACACATGCTCTCTGTTCAGCAGTGTTCTGAGAGAGCTGCTGCCCAACTTCTCAGGGTACTTAGAGGAGATTGAGTTAGGACTTAGTTGTTCCCAGGAGCACTGCTCTATGGCTCCCTCACCCAACCATCCCTGCCTGGGTCATGTCAGGTGAATTGAAGGTGGGTTGGAAGTGGAGAGGGAAAGAGCGTGGGCTAGAGCTGGGACATGGCTGAGATGAGCTTTGAGGAGCCCTCTGGGGTAGCAAGATATAGGTACTATGGCACAGACTCTGAGTCCACAGCATTACTTCCTAGCCATGTGACCTATTCATACATGTATCCTTTCAGATTTCTGACACTTACTTAGTTCATCTGTAAAATAAAAACAATAACGCTGCCTTTCTCTTGAGTAGATCGATCATGGGGATGAAATAAGCCCATGCAGGAGCCTTTTGCACACAGTAGGCTAGCAAAAGATGGGATTTCCTTCCCTTGGGCCTCAAGGGACTGCCTAAGGTGGCCCTCAGTTAGGGGAAAACCTCTTCTGAAAACCCCTTCATATATTTGGCAGGAGCTGGCTCTGCTCTACCCTCTGAGGCTCTGAGGAGCTCGACCATCAGCTCTCAGAGTTGCACAGTCTGATAGAAAGCAGTGAGTGTGAGAGCCCTTTGAGTTCTGGCCTCTGGCTGTGGCATAGCCTCTTGCTCACTGTATAACAGTGGGGAGCTCCTTTCCCTTCTCTGGGTCGGAGTTTTCTTCTCTGTTTCCCAAGATGGTCAGGACAGGGGGGAAGGATGACCTAGTTGATCCCCAAAATCCCTCCTAGACCTTCCATTCCAGGTTTCATGTAAATGACCCACTTGAACCTGGGTGAACATGAATTATGGAACTTGGATGCCTATTATTTTGCCCTAAGAGGGTCTATGCTATCCCTGGGGCCTATTTATGGTGAGGAGGGATGGGGGTGGGAGCTGAGTGTGAGGGCCCTTTGCTGGGGAATACAGGAGCCCCAAGCTCAAGCATAAAAGAGGGAGAGAATAAAGTTACAAGCAATGTCCAGGGGACCATGGAAGAAAAGGAGTCTGGGAAAGGCCTCTGAGAATGGCCACACTGGCTCTATTTCCATTTCAATGAATGCCAAGGGCAACTGGAACTCTGCTCTTTTGACCCTTTGGGGCTTCCCCACGGTTGTTATTCTGGTGACCATCCCTCCCCCTACCAACTTATTCCTCTGTCCAGAGTAGCCATAAAGTCCTTAACACACAAAAGAGCCTGCTGATTTGTTGCAGAGGTAGAAGGAAGGAGACACGTTCTTCCCTGGTGGGCAGAGACAGAGCAGGTGGAGTGCTTGATGCATAGAAAGAGACCTGAGCCCACTGGGGCAGCTTATAGAAGGAAGGGAGGCCCTCTTCAGGAAGAAGTGGGCTCTGGAGTGGCCAGGACCCAGGCCTTGTGGATTTCCAGCTCCTCCCTTTCTTCTGCTACCCCCAAAGAGCCCAGACCTCCTCATTACATTATCCGTCATTTGGCCAAGTAGATTCTAATACTTAATGGCTTTCCAGGTGCACAGTATCATCCTTGGCACTCTCATATACACATTTTCTGGTTTCAACTTCTCAATAGCTCTATGAGGGTGGGGACTAGCCTCTTTGCATCTCAGAAGGCACTATCTGCACTGGCAGAGTCCCAGATGCCCTAGTGGAGCTATGCCTTCAATGAATCCAGGCCCATTTTCAGTGATTCCTGAGCTTGGGAGCCTGACATCTGCTCTTTTTGGAGCCAGAAAGGGCTCGAGTGTGGATGCTACCCCCTGCCAGCCCTGGTACTCAGACTGGGACATCAAGGGCTAAGGATGCTTGGGGCCTGTGGAGCTTCACCTGCACAACCTTGCTCCTCACCAGTGGATCAGTGCCATGCTCTTCTCTCCCCACTCCACCAGCAGCAGTGACCCACCTTGTCACTGTTGTTCTTGGACACTGAGGCCTGTGGGACAGTGGAAAAATCACTGACTTTGGAGCCAGACTGAGGCTCAAATTCTGATGATGCCATTTGCTGTTCTGTGTGGGACTTTGAACAAATTGCTCCACTATTCTGAATGAGCCTCAGGTTCCTCATTAGAAAAATTGTCACAATAACCACTTTGCCTCAAAGTCTCACCTTCAGGGATGAAGGAGATTAATAGGCATAAAAGCACATGACCCAGTTGGTCTTCAATGAGGACTGGTCCTCTTGTGGCCACACAGTCTCTCAAGGGAGCTCCTTGCCCAAGGAGGCCCAGATGTCTACCCCAGGACTTCACATGAGCTCTTCCTTCCAGCTTCCTATCTGTGTCTTACCTACCGGTGCTTACCCTGTGCCTTCTTGTTTCCTGAGCCTCTCGGGGTCATAATATCCACCCTGGATCCCAAAGAGAAGAATTCTTCATCCAGATGGAGCTGGAGTAAAAGATGATCTGCTCTTAGAGCTTTCTAGAGAGGATGCTGCCCCCTAAATCTAGGGCCTCAGGTTTCTGTATCACTTGGCTCTCTAGGTCAGAAACCACAGTCCCTGCAACTGCACTTCTTGTCCGCTCCTTCTTATCCTGCTGTTAGGGAGAGGAGAACAGCTGGTTCCCATCCTCCGAATAATAAGCCTGCCGTGCAAATCGGTTTCCAAAATCATTAGGCCACAAAGATTCTATTCAGCTGTGATGTTTGCATTGGCCCCGCCCTCATTTCCCAGAGCCTGGAAGACATTCACTCCCAGAGACACTGGCACAGAGACGAACCCGAGAGACCGAGAGCTTGCAGGTCAGAGGCCTGTACAAATTTTCCCAGAGAAAGAAAGAGGCAGGACAACAGTCTCAGAAAAGCCACAAAGGCCCTTCACTCCAGAGCTTAGAAAGGGTTTGCAATCTTCACACTTTTTGGAAGGACACTCAGCAGCTGCCCAACCACAGAAGCAAGAACCTGGCAGGACTGAAGCCTTCCAGATGCCCAGCCCTGTGCTAAAAGGGAATAGAAGAGATGAGGGATGTCCCCTGCTCTTGGGAGTCTCATAGTCTGGTTGAAAGGACAGCACATACCCACACACATGCACAGAGATATGCACACCGAGTTAAATAATACAGTGTTTCCTAACAACAACACAAGAGATGTCACCAGATAACATATGCTCTGCGCCAGATGGAGGGGTTTGGGGAATAAGTGTCAGAGGATCGCAGAGCAGGAAGAAAGCACACAGTGTCCTTTCCTTGGCCAGCTCTGCCACATTTGCCCAAGACACTGGGGAAGAGCCACTTTCCTTTTTGCCAGGCACAAAGAAAGCATTACCCTTTGGCATTCTAGGGGAACTACCTATTGACCAGTGCCGAACCTGGAGTTTTCCCAGTGAACTGGGTCAAGTGGTGGCAACACGAGGCTCTTGGCCACCCAGTCTGATATTCAGAGGTGTTTGGGTGCACAGAGTAGGTAAGGTATTGGGAAAGGCTGTAGTGTCTAAATGAGGTACAAGGAGGAAAGGGAACTACTACTAGTCATGAAATGTCCACTGTGGGCTGATAGTGGTGACAGGTACAGTGTGGAAATGTCATAGAATTCTCTGTGAACTCTGGATTATTAGCCCATTTTCCAGATGAGGAAACTAAGGTGCAGCGAAGTGAAGGGACTTGAACAAGGGTCCAAAGTAGGAAGTGATTGAGCTTGGACTCCAACCTAGATCTGTCTGACTTCAAAAACCCGCCTTTTCTCACTGCACCACAGAATGAGTGGGGCTGACCCTCCCCATGAAAACCAGGTTGTTATCACTGATGCTGGGGTAGCCAGCACAGGGGTGAATCTCTCCTCATGGGCTCCTGGGCCACTTTCTGTTCCCCTAGGGGCCTCAGGCTACTAGCTCAAAAAGCCTCAGCTTCCTGGGGATTCAGAGGCCAAACTTTCTTGCTTGAAGCTACGCTTCTAGCCCAGGAAGATGGGGTCTCTCTTCCTGGGTACAGAAAAGAGCTTCGTGGCCTCCAGTGGTGATCCAGTCACTTGTCCTCCAATCACTTTACAGGGCCTTCAGATGCAAGACAAATCCAGAGTCTTCTGCAGTGCTCTGCCTGACTGGGTCTCTGTGAGGTCACACCTAGTGACAGACAAGATTGGAAAAAAGGGGCTGGAGAGCATATATTTCCCCTGAAACCAGTCTGGGTCTGAACCCACTCTCTGGCCTGGCACAGAATCCTGTGCCAAGAGGCCCCCAGAGAAGTCACATTCATGGTCACCCTCTTGTCTCCAATGAGACCTAACTCAACAGATATCACCATGACAAATCTTCGGAACTTGAATGTTCGGGTCAACTCCTGGTCACAAAACTGCTCTCAGGGTGGGCTGTGAGCCCATAGAAAGGGCCTTGGTTATGTGAATTGCTGTAGGGAGCATTTTCCATATCACCAAAGACAGCTGCCTGGACCCCAAACATTCAGCCATTGCCACCACTATGACTTCCACCACCATGATTTCTTCTACCCTCACTGTCACCATTGCTACTTCCCTCACTATCATTACCAATTTAATACAATCCGACGTCACTGTCCTTACCTGTCTCAACATTAACATTTATACCACCACTGTTATCACCAACAGCCACCAATATTTCCAGTCATATAATTTCTACTCACTGTTACCTCATCCACCTTCTCTGGAAATACACTTACTTATTCAAAAGGCTAATTGCCATTGCTCTCCATTCAGAGAGAATACCAGGAGCTAAGCCCTGGCCTCTAGCCAAAGACTGACTTAACATAGACATCCTGAGTGCATGCGGGATCCATCAAAACAAACATATATACCTGCCATACTATTGACATATTTGGGAGGGGCTATCCAGGTCAAGGGTCATAGGCCTGCCACAGTTGGGGGACTTCTGGGCCTTTACTGGGTCAAGTGCTGTTCTCCTGGTTGATCTGAGCCTGGTGTAGCTGGAGGCTCTGCTGAAGGTGGAGGGAGGGGCTGGTAAAGAAGGGCCTTGGGAGGGGGTGGGTAAGGCCCAGAGGAACCACCTGCTGAAAGTGTAGGCTGGGCTTGGGGGTTGGCGGCCCCTGAAGCCTTGAAGTTTCTTGCTCCCACGGCTGGCTCCTATGAAGACCTGTGCCCACTTGTCCATGGCGAGGAGTTGACTCATGCCAGGCTTCAGGGCAAGGTGTGAGAGACGGCCTAGGACATGCCTTCCAAAGACTCTAATAGGGTGTGTGTGTGTGTGTGTGTGAGAGAGAGAGAGAGAGAGAAAGAGAGAGAGAGTGAGAGAGAGAGAGTGTGTGTTGGGGTTAGGGAAATATGTTCCCCTTTCATTCTGAGCAGACTCTGGGTACTAAGCATAGGGCAGTGCCAGTTCCAGGCTGGAGAGGGTAAGGGACTCCCTGGATCGTGCTCCTGGGGGAAGCTTTGCAAGCCCAGCACACCTTAGTAAACTCCTTTGCCCAAATGGCAGCACCAGCTTCTGCTCCTTGAGCTGCCTCCAACAATTCAATTATGTCCAAAAGAAGAGGGAGCTGGCTATGGCCATTCTTCATTTTATGTGAATGGAGAAGGGCTTCAGGGATACTTTTACCCTTCTGGTGACAATGAGGTCCTTCTTTCTCTTTCCTGGATGCCAGTTCTATCTCAGGACAGGGCTGACTATTAAAATCACCATCTGTTTACATACTGAGGAGATGTCTGGAATCTGACTCAAAATAATCCTTGGTTGAGGAGTGGGTAGGGATGGGGGTAAAACAAGATTAACCATGAGTTGATAATTGTTGAAGCTGGGTTGTGGGAAAACACATGGGGGCTCACAAAAATGATTCTGTCTACTTTTGCATATATCTGAGATTTTCCATAATAAAAAGTTAAAGCAAAACAGAACAAAACAAAGCAAAAACCTGTAAACATCATGTATGTATTGAGTTGAAATCATATTTTCCAGTATTTCCCACCCACAGATGCCAGATAGACCGTATAGACCACCCTTGTTCCCTCTTCCCCATCTTGGCTTTCAGCTTTTTGGACAAAAGCATGATCCTTGGAGCCAAGCAGATTTGGGCTGTGTGTTGTCTCTGCTACTTTGTAGATGTGTGATCTTCTGGAAGTTAGCCTATTTCTCTGAGTCCACTTCTCTGAGGAGAGTGACTCCCTCAGGGTAGTTGTGAGGGTTCCATGTCCATAAGCCCTCTGCACAGTGCCTAGCACCAAGTGAGCACCCAATGGGAATGAGTCTCTACAGAATGTTGCTGTTTAGGCCAAGGTTCAGGAGCCCCAATGGACAGGGTAAACAGCCTCAGTTTCTCCAACTCTTTCTCTCATGTTGCAGTTCCCCTGCCTGGGTGACCTGCCTTGGCTGTTTTTCAATGTGCCTTGGCAAAAGTGGGGCCTACAATCAGGCCCCATCTTCCAGATGGTCTGGACAGGAGGAGTATAGTGGAGCTATTACCTCCCTGCATCTGGGAACTGTATTTCTATTCATACAGCTTACAATTTCATTAGCTTTTTTAGCCACCACATCACACTGTTAGCTTTTGTGAAGTTTGTGGTCAACTCAAAGCCCTTGGTCTTTTTCACACATGCGGCTGTTAAGCTCTGTCTCCCCAGCCTGTATTTGTGCAATCAGGGCTTTGAATCTCAAAGCAAGACTTTACATTTACCCCTGTTCAATTTTATCTGGCTGGTCTTGCCCTTGGTTCTAGTCTGTGGACATTTTTGTTTGTTTGTTTTCATTTTCCAATTTGATACATTAGGTCAGCCTCACAGCTCAGAGTCTTGGAAAATCTGGTAGTGACCATGTGATCTGCATTCTATTCTAGATCACTGATAACCTCAATGCTCAGGATGGGATCAAGGCCCAGGGCCCTGTGGCAGTGTTCTAAAGAATTTCTTCCTGGTTGACATCAGTCAAGGCTCTTTAAATTCCACTATTCACCTGACCTTCTCTAGCCCACCGTCCTCTATCTTGTTCACAAGGACAGTGCCAGAGTCCTTATCAGAACTTTGCTGAACTCCAGGGACCAACACAGTCCACAAAATAAAGTGAGGCCAAGCTGGCTCTAGCATGTTCTCATCTCCTGGTTTCATTTGGAGGTTTCCCACCAACCAGCAATTTCATGGTTCTCTTCAGAATTTTGTCAAGGTTCCAGACTGAGCTAAGTGGCTGGATATCACCAAAGTCTACCTTTCCCCTGTTTTTGAACATCAGTGCTACACTTGTAAATCTAGTCTCCATGGGTTCTTAGAGTCATGGTGATGGTTCTGACCTCCTATCTGTAATTGCTTTCTGTACCCTGGACTTGGAGATGAAGTTATTTAAAATGACAACAATGCATTCAACATCCATGGGCTGGCCATTCTGGTGAGCCTAGGCTGAGTGAGTTGTGATTTTTCTACTCATAAAGCTGTCCATCTAGTAAAAAAGTTAGATATGCCAATAGTCCTATAAAAGGTAGAAGGCGGAAAGTTCCAGAAAAGAGGGACAGATACAATGTTGAGAGTTTTGGAGGAAAAAGAGCTGGTGGGCAGCTGAGAGACAATCTGAATGGCTCTATGGAACAGGTCACTTTGGAGCCAGCCCTTAAACTGTGGGCAGGATTTGAATAGGTGGGCGATGAGGGGAAAGACTTTCTAGGCCAGTAGAAGAGCCTTGCTTGAGTTATGTAGCAGGAACAGTGAGTGATAATTGTAATAGTTGCATTTTTAAGCTCTTACTATATGCCAGGGATTGTATTAAGTACTTTACATACATTATCATGGAATCTCAATGCCTGCTATGAGGTAGGTACCATGATCACCTTCATTTAATATATGAACTAACAGGCACAGCAAGATTAAATGACTTGCCAAGTCACACTAGTGTGTCTCCAAGCTGGGCCAGGGATGTCTGACTCCAAAACCCATGTTATTAACTAGTATGTCATCCAAATCTCCATCTTTTAGCCTCCTTTGAGCTTCGGTGCCCTCTTGCTGCTGTTTGCTCTTTCCTCTGGGTCACAACTGCTTTCGGGAGCTAGGTTGTGGGTGTTCTCCATACCCTTCCCTTGTATCTCCTGGCCTCCAAGTAAAGCTGTAAGACACTTCTCGCTACCGCCGCCTGTTTGCTGGCCTTACCGCCTCCATGACACTATTCCTCCATAGCTTGGTTCTCTGTCCCACTTTGTGGCCTTGGTGTATGGCCTTTCCATTTGTGAGTTTCTTTGGAAAATCCATTTGTAATTCTTTTACTTTCAATAACTCCTCTAGCTCTAACATTTGAGTCTCATATTCTGGTGCTCCCATCCTTCCTGATCCTTTGAGCCATTCTTCTTTTGAGGGTGGTAGGCCATGAGATCATCTTCACCAATCCTTCACCCTCAATCTTTTCCCTGGCTTATCTGAACTCTGTGTGCCTGGGGCCCAGGGTTCATGACCAGGCCCAGCCCTCTCTTCTGATGGCAGCCAGCCATGAGTGGACTACTCACTTCCTCCGAAGACACCCAGAACCTCCCTCTGCCCAGCCAGGTCCTTCTTCTGGGCCAGGATTAAGTCCAGAGCAGACACTGGCCTCAGCCCCCTCTCTGCTAGGCCTATGGTCACCAAGGGCCACCAAGGCTGGGGCAGCCATTCCCCTTCTAGCGGCAAGAGCCTGGGGCCCGCAGAAGACTGGAAGGGGCCACAGTAGAAGGTTTCTGGTGTGTGTGGGTACATGCATGCATGAACATGCTGGAATTTCCACACCTCTCACAGGGTGATTCCATCCCCACTTCTAGCAGATCCCCTCTCCTCTGTCATGGCCATATCCCATCATGCCTTGGTGTTAGCATCCTGGGCTCTGTACCTCCAGGGGCTGGAATTTTGAGGTCTCTCTGGTTCTTACCTTTACTTGGAGGAGGAGCAGGGAGCCCTAAGAAGGAGGCCTCCCTCTGGTTCCATAGGGCATAGCACCCCAGTCCAAACTTCCAGTGTTATCCTATCTCCTTGCTTAACAAAGCCCACCTTATCCCCTCTTCTCTCTTTCAGACCAATGCACCAGAATACAACCCAAGAGCCCTCTCTGGCTTTGGAGGTGGGAGAACCGAGTGTGTGACCAGAGCAGCCTCTCTCAAATTGCAGATTACAACGCCTTAGCAAGTCATATCATCAGTCCAGTGAATCTGGACGAGGATGTTTAAAAAATGAAATCGAGTACATCTCATGTAGTAAGGATCAGTACTATTTCACAAATCTTGTTTCCATCTTGTATATACCTAGTTTTATATACACACACCTATGTATATAAGTTTGTTTTACTAGGAGTTGCAATAAAAATAACCCTCAAAGCACTGTTCTATCGCCTAGCTGTGTGACCTTGAACAAATCACTTCTGTCCAGTCCTCATTTTTTCATGTGGAAAACAGGGAGAGTAATCCCTCTTTTCTCCTTCATTCCCAAATGTGAAGCCTGTATGGCAGGTCTGTGGAAGAACTTTGAAGGCTGAGAAGTGCTGTGCACACAGGAGTTATTAGTGTAAACAGGTGACTGATTCCCACTGTGCCTGACCCCTACACTCCCATCCTTCTACTTTCTCTGCAGGGCCTCAAAGCCACTTGGTACCCAGTGTGGGCTGTGCCAGGGTGTCTCCAGTGTGGGGATTCCAGGCTACATGTGGGAAGGCTGAGCATGGCTGCTCTGAATTGGCTGCCCAGCTGTCCCCATACCTCCCTCCCAGCAGAGAGCCAAGAGGGGCAGTCAGTAGGTGTTGCTGTCCTACCCTCAGGAATGAGAGAAGTGGGGCATCTCCCCATTGTCACTGCACCTAGTCTGGCTTCAGTTCTCCAGATGGTGGGGCTTCAGAGGAGGCTCAGAGCATAACTTCCTGAGAGGCTGAGTGTATAACCAAAGCAAAGAGGGAGGGATAGAGGAAACTGCAGAATCTCCCCCTGCAGGGGGCCACAAAGACCATAGGGTCTGCACACAGAGTCTGAAAACCCTCTCTAGTGCTTTGTAGCCCTGAGGGCACTAGTGAGTCAGTTCATGATGTTAAACCTCAGTCTATTTATCTGTGAAATGGGATCATGCAGTCTAACCTTACAGAACTATAGCAGCAGTGAGCTACCACCTGGAAAGACACACACCAGGTCTTTCTGGGCCCTTCTGAGCCTTGCCCTAGTTCCCCCATTTTAAGCCAGGGGGAGCAAAGCAGAGATGCCTGCATATGTATGTGAGTGTGTGTTTGTGTGTGAGAGGTTTGAGGACACGTGGGTTGGTGGGGTGGAACAGTATTTCTAACCCTTCAGGAAGAGAGGCTTTACTCCTATTTCCTCTATTTTCTCCAGGCAACGTTTTCTCAAACTAAGGAGCATCATTTCCCTTTCTGAGCTTCAGTTGCCACGTTTGCCTAAGGCAAAGTTGGCACCCTAGGCCCTCTCCTCAGGTCACTGGGCATAGCCCAGAGAGGTATGTGGGTGTGGGGCCCAGGCACTGGCTCCTGCCATCTGTGGGTAGCACCTCTGTGTGGCCTCTCCTCCAAGTTGAGGAAAGGGGGCTATGCTCTGCTCTGGCAGTCTGGGACTCCCAGCACCTGGGTCCTGGTCACTCAGGAAGGTTCGGGCCTGGGAAGGTGAGCCCCTGCTCCTCACAACACCTACCCTTAGGCAGCCGAGCAATCCTGAGGCAGAAGGACTATCAGGCCCACGCCTGGGAATATGCAGTGTGTGTTTCTAGAGTCAGCCCTATTAGAGATGGAAGGGACCCAAGTTGGTACAGGGCCCATTCTGACGTGGAGGGGGTGTGTGCAGAAAATGAGCAGCATCCTGCTTATTCCATGAAAGGGATTAGGATGGGAGATCAGCACCCCGACAGGAGGGGGCTCCTACTAAAGTCCCTTGCAGCTCTCCAGGGCAGCCCTCCAGAGCCTTGCCCTCAAGCCGAGCCCGCCTCTTTCAGCATGGTTCCCAAGGTGGGTGTCCCCACACTAACTGGCCATGACTCTCCATTTCCCACCCCTCTCCTCCTCTTCCTGTTCCAGCTGTGTTTCTGCTTCTCCTCCTCCTCCTTAAAGCCTACTTGGCTGTTGACACCTCAGAGATATTTGTAGATCTCTATCTCAGGAGGCTGTTGGCCTGACTCATCCCTGAGCCAAGCCCCGTCTGCTGGCTCCTTTCATCTTCCCCTCACAGCCAATCCCTCCTCTCCCTTAATCATTTTCTCTCTCCTTCTAAATGCCCTCCAGAAAATCTGGCTCCCCACTTCTCTACCTTGCTTGTTCTTCACTTGAGAATTCTTCAGGGCAACCCCATGCCACTGTCTCCCTGAGCAGAGCAAGGGCAAAGTGGCAAAAGCCACTTGAAGTGTGCTCAGGGCTTTGGGTCCACTGCTCACTCACTGCCTCAGAGTTTGGACAAATGACTTTGCTGGGCCTCAGTTTCCCCTCTGGCAAATGTGGAACAATAATTGCAGCCCTGTCAATGTCCCAGGCCTGTTGCTATGAGAAGCAAAATGAGATGGTGTGTGGACAGCCCTTTGGGGGGTGGCAGAGGTGGTACAGCAAGTGGGATTGGTGTTGCTCTGGCCTGAGAAGAACAGAATGAAGTTGCAGTCCTTCAGCAACATCCCCCTGGTCCACTGCAGTCCCATGACCTGCTAACCTGGTCAAGCTTTCTGCCACTCCTCCTTTGCCTCCATTTTTCTCTAGCCCTCTCTTTCTTGCTCATTCTTTTCTGTCTGCCTCCCTTGGTCTCTGTCTCAATAGAGAGTGCTCTTCCCTCCCAGCTGTGCTGCCAGCCTGGACTTGTGCCTGCCTCCCCCACAAGGGAAAGCTCAGGCAAGTCCAAGGCTGCAGACCATGGAGCCCTGGGGAGAGTCAGACTCCACCCACAGTGAGCCCCACAGATGAGAACAGCCTGGCCACAAGGACTTGCCCCAGGCTTTTCCCCAAGTGCCTGGACCAAAGTTGGGCTGCACATGGCTTGGTAGGGGTGGATTGCCTGGCATAGAATTTCCATGTTATTTATATAAACCCAATCAGCCCTTGATGATTTCCCTTTCAAATGTTGTCCCAGTTCCCGTGAGGGCATATCTTGAGGTGGCCTGGGCCTACTCCCCTTCTCTGAGCCGCAGTGTCCCCATCTGTGCAATGAGAGGGTCTAGACTAGGACAAGTACAAGGATCCTTCCAGCTTGAAGGACTGTTACCAATAAATGTCATCTTCTCAGCCAAGTCTCCCCAAGGGGTCCTGGGTGTTTCTCTCCTGAGGGTCAGGTCAGGGTGGTTTCACTCTGATACCTAAAACCTCAGTAGCCCTGCTTTCTAGGAGGTCTTCAAGTTAGTCCTTTACTAAGAGAGCCTCAGCCTATCAAACCAGAGAAAGAGAACAGTAAGGTAGAGGCAGGCTAGGCCTTGGAGCGGGTGGCCTCAGGGCAGCCAAAAAGCAGGCCCTTGCCTTGTAGGCAATGGAGGCAGAAAGTCTTGGGTTCAAATCCCAGCGTCTCTGCCACTGACACACTGTGTGATCTTTGAGAAGTCACTTCCCTCTCTGAGACTAAGTGCCCTCATCCAGGAAATGGGGATACAAGAGTTTTTCCATCACAGGATAAAGAAAGGACTTTTGTCAAAGCACTTGGTAGTATGTCTGGCTCATCAGAGATGCTACAAAATATTGCTTCTTTCCTTCCCCAGTCTTCCCTGGGCAAACCTTACCTGGCACCCTCCTCCTTCCCTGTCTCTGTCCTTCTCTATGCCTGGCCTGGCCCCTCTCAGGAACACAGCTGCCCAGTTGGGGCGTGGGGTGGGGTTCACACTCACAGCTGCTGAAAGCCTCTTGGGAGCCACACAATGGGGAGAAAGTGAGAGGTGGCAGGGGATGGGGCAAGACAGAGACCGAGAAAGGTAGAGATAGGTGGGGAGAGAGACAGAGTGAGAAATAGAGAGAAAGAAAGACCGACAGAGAAAAAGACAGGACATGGAGGAAGATACACTCAGGGACACAGAGAGATGGACAGAGCTTAGAGAAAGCAAAGGCAAACCAAAAGACAGTAAGGCACAGGAAGACAAGTAGAGAGAGGGCAACATAGGCACGTGGAGCTCAGAGAGAGGCAGGCAGAGAGCAAGCAGAGGCTGGCAGAAGGAGTCAGAAACAAAGAGAGAAAGAAACAAAGAAAGAAAGGGCAATGGAGACCTAGAATGGGAAGGAAAGGAAGAAGGAAGGAAGGAAGGGAGGGGGGAGGGAGGAGGGGGAGGGGAGGAAAAGGGAGGGAGTTGTTAGTTCAGGGCTGAGCACAAGGCTGACACAGCACATTCTCTGCACTCTCTTTCTGTCCCTCCCGCTGCTGGCCTCCAGCTGCCCCCTCCCCTTTCCTTATCACTGGGCCCTCTGCTAGGAAAGGGGCTTTGTTGGTCTGTCTGTTCTGCACATTCTTCTAGGCCAAGGTTAGCTTGTGCTCCCCAGGCTCTTCCCCACACTCCTCCACCTCTTCTGCAACCTAGAGCTCAGGTGGGGAGGAAGCAGGTGACTACCCCAGGGAGAGGCCAACATCCCAGCTCCTCAGCAGCCTGAAGAGGAGGAGGAAAGGAGCTGCTGGGAGGAGGCTGGTGTGCCCCAGTCACTTGCAAGCTCCTGCTGATGCTGTCATCTCCTGGAGGGCTTGCCAGGGTCCCAGGGCTCTGAGGTTCTGAACCAGGCCTCAGGCTTTGGCCCGGGATCACTGCAGAGTCCAGCCCCACCTCTGATGCTGTAGTGGCCCCTGGGAGCTCGAGGTGGCCAGCTCATACTGCTTTCTAAATGGAAGCAGATCCTATTTTCCCCAAACCAGCATCTGTCAGAGCTCTTTAGGCCAGGCCTCTGTAGTAAGGGGGCTCCAGAAAGCAGGTAGATTCTAAAGCCAGGCAAACCAAACAGAAGTTATCAAGGCCACCATGCTCACGGAGCAGGGTGCTTTACAAAAAGTTTCTAGGAGTGGGCTTGCTTCCTGGAGAGCCACTTACCCCTCTGTGAAGTTCAGGCCCTGGCAATGTGGGTGAGAGGGAGTCAGGAGGATGCTAAGTCCTAGGAAATGTGTCAGTGGCCATTTTGGGTCCTGCTGCTTGGGATGCTAGGAGTAGGAGCAACTGGGCACCTGCAAGGCAGAGGGGAAGACAGGGCAGAGACAGAGAAGATGAGAGTCCAACACTGGCCTCTCCCCTGCTTCCTTGTAGCAGACACTTCTGAGTGACTGAAAAAGGGTGCTTAGGATTTCTGCCCCTCCCTCCTCACTGAGAATTAGCTGGCTGTGGAGGGGACAGGAGTACCTATCCTTGCTAGAAGGATCCTTCGAAGGAACTGGAACTGTTTATCCATGAAAAGGGAAAACTGGGGAAGGGTGGGAAACATGGTCTCTATCTTCAGAAATCTGAAAAGCTATCATGGGACAGAAAATTGACAAAAAAATCTTTGATCTGGAGAGAACTCATCAGGTCGCACCTTGAGGGGAAAGGACCATCCAAAGGCCAGGAGAAAATTTGAGGGCAGAGCATAGATCACCCTGCCTTTTCCACCAACCCGAATTGCCTCCTCATCTATGAG
Source organism: Desmodus rotundus (assembly GCF_022682495.2). Taxonomy (NCBI): domain Eukaryota; kingdom Metazoa; phylum Chordata; class Mammalia; order Chiroptera; family Phyllostomidae; genus Desmodus; species Desmodus rotundus. The sequence goes on along the minus strand of NC_071400.1, from coordinate 6,602,413 downwards.
AGTTTATGAAGCAGAGTAGGTCCAAGGGGGTAGGTCCAAGGAAGTGGATTCAGACTATTAATAGGGAATCACTGTTTAACAGCCAGAACAGTCCAAATAGGAAAAGGTACTAGGGCTAGAGGTGTGCAAGGAGAAATTCTTGGCAGGGAAGTAGGTGGGAATGCGATGGGAAGACCTTCAAAGGTCCTGGCAGCCTTAACACTTTGATGCTGAAGTGACACTCAAGAAATGGACCAAGAATGACAACAGTCCTCTGGACTGCAAAGAGCTAAGTGCCAGGGGAATTTCCTTGTGTTTCTGCACTTCCATGTCCTCATTGTGGTAATGTCTGGCTGCCCCTTCAGGAGACCTGGGTTCACATCCCCTAGGGTCTGCTTGGAGACTTGAGGAACCTCACTCAGGCTCCTCACCAGCCCTTTCACCAGTCTTCCATGGGGCTCAGGCCCCAGTCTTCTTTGGGTCAGCATCTGGGGATTTCATTTAAAGAGGCAGAAGTCAAGGTAGACAGAGTGAGCCCATAGTCGGGCTGGAGTGCTGGGTGTGACAAAGCATTGTCAATATGCTGCCTGAAGAGGTGGTCAGTCCTGTCCCTGGGAGTCTTCGAGAAAATGCTGGTTGACCACTTGGAAGGGCGCTGTCAGGGAAGATGTGGGGGCCTGAGAACCTTCAATTGGAAGGCTTGTGGATCTGTCTGAGCCATGCCAAGCAGGTGTCTCCTGGGCTGGGGCCAGCTGGAAAAATATCCAGTGGGCCCAAGCTGGGCCTCTGATCTCAGGGCTGGCAGTTCCAGGAGGCCCCCACCCAAGTTCACCTGCTGAGGCTCACTCCAGTCTGAGCCCAGCCCACCTCATGTCTGGCCAGGTGCGGCAGGGTGGAGTGGCTGTGTGCAGACCTGAAATGAAGACCACATGGCAGTCCAAACCCCACCCATGCAAGAGGGGCCTGGCCAAGTTTGAGGCCAGAAGAGCCTCTCTAGCTTTTAAGGCCTTAGTGGGGAATGAAGGGGCTGTGTGGCCATTCATCTGGGAGCTGTGTGGGCCTTTTTCTAGCTCACTTTTTCTCCTTCTTGCTCTGAACCCTGGCCTGGTGACCTCAAACTCTTTCTGCCTGGTTGGACTGATCCTTTCTTATCTCCACCCCCATCAACATTCCTCATTCCAGCTTCCCCATCCCAAGCTGGGACACATACCTGAAGGGCAGATCAAAGGCCCACAGCTGCTCTCGTCAACTCCCATTAGACCTCAGCTGAGGAGGAGAGCCCACCCTGGCAGGCTGCCTTGGCCCTTTCACCCTGCAGTCCCCACCCTGGGCTTTCAGAGGTGAGCTCACCCTGAGGTAGCGCCTGCAGATGCTGAGAGGACCCTGCCTCTGCAGTCCCTCCTCCTCTTCCCTTCTCTGAGGAGGAAAGAATGCTTCAGATGCTTGAGTGGGAATCAGGCCTGGAGCCTGAGACCTGGGCAGACAGCTGTCTGGACAGCAGAGACCCTGGTCCCTGGGTAGGGCCTGTCCCTGTTCCAGCTGCCTGGGTGGGGATTATGCCAGAGGAGATGAGGGTTGAGAACCCCGCTGTACAACCACAAGGCAGTGTGGGCAGAAGCCTCGTGGAGGCCTAGTATTTCTTCCCAGCTCTGCCATGTCAAGGAAATCTTCTAGGCCCTGATGAACCAGCCCCCATTACACCTCTACCTGCACTGGCCCCCCATGCTTTTGTTCTCACTGCCCCTCCTCCCAGACTGCCATTCTTTACCTGACAAAATCCTGTCCCACAGGATAAATAAAATAAAAACCTACATATATAGTCATTCCATTTTGGGGTAAAAGGGTACCTGACAAGAACATATTTACTGAGCACTTATTATATTCCAGGCATTATTCAAAGTGCTTTATATCTTAATCTTCATAACAACTCTATGAATTATCATCAGTATTTTACAGTTGAAGGAACAGAGATCCAGAGAGGTAAAACATCTAAGTCAGTGACACACAGCTAGTAAGCTGTGACTTACTAGCTTGTGTGTCACTGACTCCTCTCACTTGGCAGCCTCTCATTGGTGGACTTGCAGCAAGACAGTAAGCCTGGATTCTTCTATGTTTAACTAACAGCAACATTTCCAGGCGACAGGATGAGGGTGGTTTTTAGAAGAGAGCATCTTTGCCACGCCTTCCAGAGTGCATGGTTATGGAGACAAGAAAATGTGATTTTAAACATTTGAATTCTGAGGTCAGGGACATCTGAGACCAAGTCGAAGTTTTGCTACTCACTACATGAATGACCTGGACCACCTTGCTATCTCCTTTGAGCCTTCCTTTGGTCATTGGTCAACCAAGGGTAATAATATTTAATGTTAGGATGGTTAGCTTGATTAACAAAGATGCTGAATGAGCAGCACTTTAATAGACCATAAAGTCTTAATTTTTATAATGAAAGAGAAAGACTTGAAGATGGCCACATCCAACAAAGCTCTGGTAAAAATCTACCTCCCCCGGGAAGGCTTTCCACCGCCCCACCTCCTCACCACACTCCAAAGAGCAAAAGATTTGCCCGTTCTTCTAGCCTTAGCATACCAGCTGATGTTCCCATGGTCTCTGCAGCAGGGACCACGATGCCACTTTCTAATCTTTGCTCCCTTCCCCAGGACCCAGTGCATTGCCAAGGCATGGAGGGGCTTCCATAAGCTTACTTGCCAAACATTTGTTGAGCACCTACTGGTGTTCATTGGATGCTGGAGATGCACAGGTGGAGAAGATGTTGCCCCTGCCTTTGGGGAGCTCATACTTTGGGTGGGAGATAGACGTGACATTGGTGATCATTATACATCGACAGAAGAAAGTTATAGGAACACATTCACTCAATCATCCTTAATAAATGTGTATTGAGCGCCTATTACGAGCCAGGCTCTATTCTTAGAGGCTTATCTATGATCATTATCCTATTAATAATCCAGACTGGCAGGGTAAGGAGAGGCTCCTAGAGGAGGAAGTGCCAGAAAAATAGTAGGCTTAGGCTTGGTGAGGCTAGAGGAGAAGGGCGTTCCAACAATGCCATTGCTAGGGGAATGGTGCTAGGGGAATGTGATTGCACCTTGAGTCTCCAAGGGCTTGCTAATGACACTAAAACTAGAATCGCAGCAGCATGACCCCCTAGACCAGTGTTTGAAAGCAGATGTTCCCTCTGCACCCCCCTCACCATGCCTCTCTATCCCAGGAAGTGGGAGTAACACATGCAGGGGCCAGAGGTGAGGGGTACCCAGTGCATTTTTAGAACTGTGAGTCATTCAACTGATCTGGAGGAGGGCAGCCAGGAGTAAGGGGCTGAGGAGAGAAGTGGGGAGAGAGAGCAGGCTGGAGAGGCAACTAGGGGCCTAGCCCTGCGTTGTGGCTACAGAGCATGCACTTATAGGCCAAGAAGAGTTCCCAGAAGGCTTTTGAGTGACATAATCAGATGTGTACTTCAGAAAGTTAACTGGGTGTGTGAAGAAGATGAGCTCAGTATGGGTCCTGTTGATTTTGTGGGGGCTGCAGGATATGCAAACTGGGATGGGGCTGGGCTCCAGGGAGAGGGCTGGGCTGGAAGCCTGGGGTGGAGACTATCAGTGCACAGATAGGAGCTGGAGTTGAGAGAAGATGAGCTCATACAGGGAGACTGGGTGGTGAGGATAAAATAGGAGAAAAGACTGACCTTGGGCCTTCCACTATCCAAGAAATTGAAGAGACAGAAGAGCCAGCAAAGGAAACAGAAGAATAGCCAGGGAGCTAGGAGGGAAACCAAAAAACTGTTGGGGGCAGTCAGTGAACATTTGTTAAATGCGCTTGGCATAGGAGTGACCAAGGGCAGTTATCAAAATGAGCCACTCACCAGTGAAGAATTAAAGGCAAAGAATCAGGCAGGATATTTATGAATGAAACACGAGTCATAATGTAGATTCCTGGGCCATGCCCCAGAGATTCTGATTCAGTCAGTCTGGGTGGGGCCTGAGAATCTTCACTTCCAACCAGCATCAGGTGATACAGGAGCAGGCATCTGTGGCATTCACTCGGAGAATTGCTGCTTTCTCAGGAGCAAGGCAGCAATTGCTCCTGAGAAAGGCAGAGGGTAGGAACAATGTTGTGGTGCCCTGTTCCCTCAGCAGAGAGAGAGGCAGGATGAGCAGTGGCACTCTGCCACTCAGTGCACTCACCCTCCGCCCCCGCCCACAGAGCTTTCTCTTAGAACCCAGGTGCAGGCCCGGATCCCAGCCAGGAGTAAACCGAGCCTCAGTGTGGAAAATATGGAACCAAGATATCCGGGGAGGGGGTGGGCGGGAAGGAGAATAATGCAAACCATGCAGATCCGGCCGTGAAAGAGCCAGGGAAGGGGGGCCAGGGACTAGTGAACAGCAAATGAGATAGGAGCTTGCAATGTGATATGGTAGTCCAATAAAGTCTCAGTCTCTCTCTGTCTCTCTCTCTCTCTCTGTCTCTTTGCTGCAGAGTGGAGCAAAATCAGAGGATCCATCATCTGCAGCCTCAGCCTTGCTGGGACACCTCTTGCATCTTCTTGGTTGCATCCTGTTGAGCAGTAGGGGTGCTGAAAATCACAGGGCATTGCTGCTGGATTGAGCCAGGGCTGCAGGACAAGCAGTATTCCATTGTTTTATGATGCAGGCAATCTGGGTTGTAGTCCCAGCTCTACCAACTACTGATGGGCTGTGTGGTCTTGGAAAAGTCATTTAACCTCTCCGGACCTCCACTGCTGCATGAGCAGGATGGAGGAGGTGGGAGCTAGATGATATGAGACCTCTAAATTCTACTCTGCAGGAGTATCACGGGCTAGTGGATTTTCCCCTGTTTTGTTGTGACCCCTCTGTAGAGACAAAAAGGGAGTCAGTTGACCCAGCACAAATTGGGTACTTACTTTGTCCTTGGGTGCTGAGAGTTTTATATTCAGTCTTTTGTTTCAGCTTCACAACAGTCCTATGAGGAAAGCATTATGCCCATTTTACAGATGAGGACATTGAGGCTTTGGGAAGCTGGCAGTTGAGTGTGGAGGCTGGGGGAAAAAGAGGCATGGTCTCAGCACCTGCACATGGCTCCCCTCACCCCAGGATTCCTGTATCTCATATTCCCAGCCCTAGAGGTTAGCATTCTCCTAGCAGATTTGTGTTTGATTAATCAGCCCATTGCTCTAAGAATCAGCCCCTACCCCCAAGCTCATAGCTCTATACTTCCCCAAGAGAGTTGGACATATGGCCTACCACATGGGGAGAAAGGACACATGTGGCTGGATAAGGGGCTGGCCATGTCTTTGAAATGTCTTTTTGACATGCCCAAGGGAATCGGCAGCCATGTGGGGCCCTCACTGTGAGGTCTGGGCACAGGAGTCCTCTCTGCCAGCCTCCCCTTCACCTTGATCCATCCCAGAAGTCTAGCTCTCTTAACAGGGATCCTCTGAGCTAACCTAATGATTGCCAGGTGGAGGTGGAGGACCAGGGCAGAGGCCTTCAGGACCCCACCCAGCCCCAGCTCTAATCGGCTTCCTGGCAAGCTGGGGATGACTGCCCTCTCTGAGCTAGGCCTGGCTTCTCTCAACACAGGACACTTGCCCAGCCAGCCCCTCCATTCCCCTGACAAACCCTTCCCTGTGGGCTTTCCACTGAGGGGAAAGAGACCCATGGCCTGGCTTTGGGACATGGGCCCTGTCCTAGGATCCTGGGGGAGTGACTGCCCCTGTAGGGAGCCCCCTACTCAAAGCCACACCTGACAACCTGGAGATAGGATGTGGGGCTGCCAAAAGTCAGGGCCCTTTCCTCTCTTCTCCCTGGGACCCTGCACTTGGGGTCCTTCCTCCCTCCTCCCAATTTATACCTGTGAGGCCTATGAGACCTAAATTAAGGCCTGAGACATACAAAGTCACCAGGTGATCTTGCCAAAGTCATTGGCCCCTCTTGAGCTCTAGGTATCCTTTCTAACTGGGACATACCATGACTCTCTAAGTCTATTCTTGAATGACTCCATGGTTGTGACTTCTCTCTATCACAGGGAATGGATTGCCCATCAGCTGCAAAAATCAAGTCACAATTCCTTAGCTTGATATTTAAGTTCTTTGGCCATTTGGCCCTGTTTCTCTTCCATGAAGTCTTACAGTCACTTAGGACTCCTAACTGTTCCCAGAACACACCAGGCCTTTTCCCATGGCAGTGCTTCCCCAACCCCCCTCAGGCAGTTCCCCTGGTTTCAATGCCCCTCCACTCACTCCCACCTCTCCAGCTCTTTGCTATGTCCCAGGGCCAGCCCAAGTGGCAAGATGAAGGGCTCCTTCCTTTGTTTGCAGAGCCATGGTTAGTTCCTGGATTACCTCTGTTCTTGTAGTGGAATATTCCAATGAGTGTCTCCTTGAGGGCAAGGATAAGTGTTTGTTGAATTGTAAACATAAGAAATACCTAACATTGACTTCCTTCACAGAGCCCCCCATCCTTCCTTATACAGTGTACTAAGGGTTCATTTATACACCATAACACTGTTTAAAGGAAAAATCCAGGTCATAGAAGGTGCTAATGATCTGAGTTAGAGGATCCAGGCAATGCCACTAACTCAGTGCATATGTGACTTTGGGTCAGTTCCTTTGTCAGCATCTCAGTGTCTTGTCTAACAGGTAGTTAGAAAGTGGTTCAACTTGCAGACTCTAGAGCTGGACTACCTAGGGCAAGCCACACCTTTGCTGTGTACTAGTCCTGAGACCTTGGGCAAGTGACTTCACCTCTTTGGCTTTCAGTTTTCATATCTGTAAAAATGAGGAAAATAATGGTACCTATTTGTGTTGTGAGAATTGAGCAAGTTAATAAATGTACAACACTGAGAGCTATGGTAAGCCCTTGATAAGTACTAGCTGCTGTTATGATTAATCATATTCTTAACTGCCCAGTGGGGCTCAGGGTGCCTGGCAGGTAGGGTGGGAGCAGGAATTAAAGGAATGAGAGGGCCTAGAAAGCCCTCCAAATTCTGTGAGGTGGACCACACGGTAAAAATGTGAGTCATTATGAGATAAGAAGCAAACTCGTTTCTTCCACAACTGACTGGTCTAGCAGGCAGGATGTTAGTGGGTGCAGTTGGCTTCTCTGCATGTTTTCAAGGCTTTACGGTCTCAACATGAAAATGAACCCAGAGGAACTCCCAGAACAGTCAGAGTACAGGGCCTCAGCCACTGGTCCAGCAGCTCTCAAGTTCTCGTGGACTTTCCCAACTGTTCCCTCATTTAATCTCAACAGCCCTTGCCAGGAGGCAGGGAAGAACTTCATTTTTCTGATGATAAAAGTGGGGCTCACAGGAAAGGCAAGGTCACGCAGCTATTGTAAAAATGGTTAAGGACTTGAGCCCGAATCTTCTGAGTCCCAGTGTCCAGAGCTGGAATGACCAATCCTAGAGGAAGAATCTCTCTTACTTCTCCCCCTGCTCCCTCTACCCGTGCTGAGTACCCTCTTGTTCAGTTGATATGCCAGTGCCAAGCCCAGTGCAGGGCCACAGAGACTCAGAGGTAAAACCAGACAGCATCTGCCTTTGCAGTCTAAGTGCTACAGGCTGCAGAACCCGGAAATGCTGGTCCAAGACACCAAGAGCCACTGAGAACTGCAATGGAGCCACATACAAAGTGTGGCAAGGGCACAAAGCGTAGAGGGCAGAAGGATGCAGGGGCCTGTGGGAGAGAAGATGGGGACATTCAAAAGAGCGGGCCAAGCTCCTGAGCTGACAGCAAGGCGTTTGGCCTGTAGAGGGGATGGCCCAGCTGCAGATGGTGGCTCAGACCAAGTGTTGGTCTGCCATTGATGAGCTGGCATAATGCCACCAGCCTCTTGTTTATTCACCCCTGCATTGACTACAGCAATAAATAGGACAGAGAGTGCTTAGCAAAACTGTATCCTCACTGGGTTTCTGCAGGAAAGAGGTGAGAAAGAGTGGGCAGAAACCAGGCCAGGTAGGTAGCTAGAGAAGGAACAACATCTAGAGCAGGTGAGGCTGAGTCATCTTAGCTTCTGGAGAGCTGGGGGTCACGGTGTAGTCTCTGCCAGCAGCCCCTGAGCTCCTCAGTGATTCCTGGGCGTGCAGATTTGACAAGGGAGAAGCTTGACCTACTCAGGTTGCTGGCATGTGTTCGGCACAGAGCCCAGGTGTCAGAGATCATGCAGAGCAGGCAGACAGGCATCCTGGGGTAGAGGTCTGAGTCATCCAATCTCAGCAGTTGAGAGCAAACCCACTCTCAAACCTGAGTTCTTAACTGCTCGGAGGCCTATTCTTCCACTTGACATTCATTATCTCAATGCATCCTTACACTAACCCTGTGACTTGCGCCATGTTGCACAGAGGGCTCAGCGGGAAGGGACCTGCCTCAGGTCACGTAGATGTAAGTGGTGGCCTGTGTACCTCCCAATCCCTGCCTCTGCTGTGCAGCCCCCTGTGGTGAGCCTGCCAGAAGCAGAGCTCTCTGCTGCTCCTGGTATCAGAAGGAAGGAAACTGACAGGCCCTCCAGGGACCCCAAGTTGATGCTGGTGCTAAACTGGGAGAGCAATGTGTCATGTGGGCCCTTGCCCAGGGGCACCGAGCAGCCCAGTGGACAATGTCCTGGGCAACCGCTTGACAACCCAACAGACACCGTTTACACATGACTGTTTTCTTCTCGCTTTTCGTCAGATAATGTTTATTTCTCTTCTTGATTATGAAAGGCACACAGGCATGCCTGTTTCTTGAAAGGGCCTTTGATAAGAGCCGAGGGCAGTACATGAAAGGGCTACTCTGAGAGGGCCATTCTGCCAGTGCCTACATGAATGTGGCCTGGGAGGTTTTTTGTTTTGTTTTGTTTTGTTTGAGATGAGGTGAACAACCAGAGGAGTGGGCACCCACCATGGCCCATAGACTGTCTCCCCCAAATTGCTCTTGTCACAGAGGCGCCTTTATTCCTTCCCTCGCAGGGCCTTCACTCCTCTTCCACTCTTGACCAGGGCCCTTCCCAGACCTTCTCAGGCCCTAGGCACTCTCCCTTTTAGTGGCTTTACCCCACAGCATATCAAATATGTGAAAATGCACCCACATCCCATATTAAATGTAATTTTTTCTATAAAATTTTCAAAGGATTTCTATAATTCTGCTTTTGAAATAATTTGCCTATGAGTAACTCGTTTCATTCCCAATTGGCTATGATTTCTTGGTAATCACTGTGCATACTTGGGAATTCTTGCAAAGTGAGGAAACCTAACCAACAAATTGTTTTCAAATGTAATAAATTTTTTAGGAATGCTAAATTTAACAATTAATGAGGTCAATATTATATTATGTTTTGTAGACACATAATAGAACATTTATTAATTCCAATTCTGCTGTTTTCTTTTCATATTTTAGAGCCAATAAATTTTCTTGGGGCTCGCATGGTTTCATAGCCCCTGGAAAGCTTGGAGGCCTGGGATACTGTGCCGACAAGGCCTTGTGGAGAGAATAGCTAGGTTGCAGGACCCAAGGCATCTCTGTCCAGCCTCTGGAGAGACTGGGACAAAGCAGCCCCCAGGGGTCTTTAAGAAGGGGGCCTGAGGGCAATGTACATCCCTCCATGGGAGTCAAGTCCATTTTCACACATTGTCTCTGACAGCCCTCCCGTCTTCTGGGAGAGCCAGCTGTCACCATTACCTCTGTCTCACAGAGGGGGACATACAGGCTCAGAAAGGAGAAGGCACTCACTCAGAGCCACACAGCCAGCAAGGGGCAAACAGAGGACATACCTGCCCTCTATCCCTATAGCTTTGAGGCTATACAGAGCCAGCTTTGAAGAAGTCAGGGAGACTCAGTGCACAGGAAGATGAGTAAATATTCACTCTTACTCTTAGTGTTATCAGAATGTTTCTCTCCCTGAAGGAATCTGCAATTAAAAGAATACAAAACATCACCATTGTACCACTTACTAGCTGTGTAACTGAGTAATTTACTTAAGTCGCTGCTGCCTCGTTTGTTCACCTGCACAATGGGGATAATAGTGTCTACCTCAAAGAGCTGTGCCAAGTAGAAATGAGTTAGACATGCAAAGCCCTTTGCAGAGGGCCTGACATATAAATGGTTGATACATGTTAACTATTACTAACATTATTGCCATTATTATTATTATTCTCTGGGCACCAGGATCCAAGGCACCCACTGTCTGAACCTGTAAAGAGGAGTACCTGAGGTGCTTGGGAACAAAGAGGGCAGTGCATGGGGAGCCTGAGATGTGGGCTGCACCTGGAGCTCGCACTTGAATGGGAAAACCTGATCTCTCAGGCTTGGAGGGGCAACAGACACCAACTGCCACCTGCCAGGCCTCTGGGACCACGCAACTAAGAGGGGCTCCTTCACACCCAAAACTGGCTGAGCTATTTTTAGTGATGACAGCAGCTGCCCCCAAGGCCCTCCCAGCAAGCCTGGAGGTGGGAGGTGAAAAGAAGGGAAAGGGAAGGCCACAAGGCCACAGGGAATATGAGGGATTGTGTTTGCAGCTGCCTGGGCCTCCGCTCTGGGGCCTGCTTCAGTCCCGGGTGTCCATGGCATCTGGCCAGGTCAGTGGGTGAAGGTTTTCCCTCAGTGCAACCTCTGCCTGGAGCCAGGGGAGCCAGAGACATTCACCTCCCTCCCAGTCCACCTCTTCTTGTTGTAGGCACCCCACAAATCTCTTTCCCTGGCCTGCTTACAGCTGCTCTGAACCAACAGTTCTGGGTGACTACTAAGGGCCAGATTGGAAAACCCCAAGATCTTCCTTTAGGCTCCACAGGTCCTGAGAAAGAGAAGGAATGTGGCCCTGGTCACAGGCAGCCAGTCAGTGGCTGACTTGGGACTGGAACTCAGGGATACTATCTCCTCATCCAGTTCTTCGCCAGTCATCCACTAGGCTCAACTTGACTAGCTGTGTGGCCTGGGGCAAGTCCTAACCCCTCTGGACCTCGTGTGTGTATGTGTGTGGGGGTGCCCTGAGCTGGGTGAGGGGTCCAGCCTGAAGGCAGGTGTCTGCAGGGGCAAGTAGGGAAGCACCATACATCAGCTTCCCCAGGGCCCAATGCTGTGTGGTCAAGTGCATTTTCTGCAGCCCTTGCAGGCTCCCAGGAGTGTATGCATGCCCATTCACATGCTCACATGCTTACTTACCCAACATTATCTAGGCTAGGGATCGCCATGCTGCACGTGCAACCAGTTTGCCTATCCTTCTCAAATCTAGAGACGGTTGAAGCGATTCTAATTACAGCCTGCATTCCTGCTCTGTCTGAGCTTTCCCTTTTCCAAACGGTCTTGATTTTTTTCTTTAGCACTTGGCTCCCTTGCTCCCCCCTGCTTGACTCCCCCAACATACACCTCATTCTCACGCCCTTCATCTACTCCCCCTTTTCTGACTTGGATTGTTCAACCTCAGCTTGATTTTCAGCTGTCTGTGGCCTGGCAAGACTTAAGAAAGCCCAGTCTCTGGTGTGTGCATGCATGTGTGCATATGTGTACATACACACATGTGTGAGTGTGTACACATGGTATGGCGAAATATGGGCATGCGTGGTGTGTTGGGCTTGTGTGCATCATTTGTATGCATGGCGCATGCATGTCAAAGTGTGTGCGCCTGCATGTCATGTTTGCATATAGGTAGTGTTTTGTTTACATGCTCATGCTTTGTGTGGGGGCTAGTCTCTGTGTGCATGTATGTGTGTACCTGATGGTATGTAGTCATGGGCACTGGTTTCCATACACTTTGCTTGTTTTGGGTTTCACCTCTTCTCCCATAGCACAGACACTGCCCCCTGTGGGTTAGATGGGAAGCCTACAGAGCTTCCTTTGCTGCCTCAAAGGTCCTGGTTCTCCTTTGGCCTCCCCACCTCCAGCCAGCAGCAGAAGTCAGTCACTCAGGCTCCCCCCGTTTCCTGGCTTGAACTGATGGCCACAGTTTCTGTAAGAAACCCCAATCTCTCCCAGTAGGACTCACATCCCTGTTTACCTTAATTACCACCGAAGCCCAGACCTACTTGGCCTTCCACCATCCTTCCAATTCTAATCCTTAAATTGCCTTATATGTTGCCTAGACTTGGGCCTCACCTTACATTTTTTCCAAGCTCCTGAAATCCTTACACTGCTTTCTGGTACTGTCAGCAACTCTTCCCCTCCCCATATCCTCAGCCTCTTAGCATCGTTTCCTTCATTCTTATGCTGCGAAGACACAGCTTCCTCAAGTGGGGCCTCTATTTTTCTCCCACATACCTCTAGGCAGGGAAGTAGAGAGGGTGTCTTCCTGGTTTCCAATGGCTCCTTCCAGACAATTTGTTTTCCTTCCCTTTTCCAAAACGATGGCTCCTTCCAAGACTGCCTCATCCCCTATCCTTCCTTCAGTGTGTCATCTTTTGACCTTCTTTGTAGGTGCCCTCTATTTGCTGAGATGTCAGTAGGTGGCTGAGCCTCCTTGCCATTTCCTAATTCTGGCAATGATCTTGATAATTTCTTCATGAAAAAAGGTGACACACCCACCACCTGGCTTCTCTGTTCCTGGACTACCTCACATCCAACACCCTGGAGCTCCATGCCATCTCAGTCTTCCACTGCCATGACCATACCCTTGATCTTGCCATCCTATTAACTGCATCACTTTCACAATCTTGATTTCAATCAACCCACCCCTTGACCCCACCCCTTATTCTTCTTTTTTAAAAATATCTTTATTGATTATGCTATTACAGTTGTCCCTTTCCCCCCCTCACTCCACTCCATCCTGCCCACCCACTCCCTCCCACATTCCCCCCCCCTATAGTTCATGTCCATGGGTCATACTTATAAGTTCTTTGGCTTCTACATTTCCTACACTATTCTTACCCTCCCTCTGTCTATTTTCCACCTATCATCTATGCTACTTATTCTCTGTACCTTTCCCCCCTCTCCCCCTCCCACTCCCCTATTGACAACCCTCCATGTGATCTCCATCTCTATGGTTCTGTTCCTTTTCTAGTTGTTTGCCTAGTTTGCTCTTGTTTTTGTTTTAGGTGTGGTCGTTAATAACTGAGTTTGCTGTCATTTTTACTGTTCATATTTTTTATCTTCTTTTTCTTAGGTAACTCCCTTTAACAGTTCATATAATGAGGGCTTGGTGATGATGAACTTCTTTAACTTGACCTTATCTGAGAAGCACTTTATCTTCCCTTCCATTCTAAATGATAGCTTTGCTGGATATAGTAATCTTGGATGTAGGTCCTTGCCTTTCATGACTTGGAATACTTCTTTCCAGCCCCTTCTTGCCCGTAAGGTCTCTTTGGAGAAATCAGCTGACAGTCTTATGGGAAGACCTTTGTAGGTAACTGTCTCCTTTTCTCTTGCTGCTTCTAAGATTCTCTCCTTCTGTTTCATCTTGGCTAATGTACTTATGATGTGCCTCGATGTGTTCCTCCTTGGGTCCAGCTTCTTTGGGACTCTCTGAGCTTCCTGGACTTCCTGGAAGTCTATTTCCTTTGCCAGATGAGGGAAATTCTCCTTCATTATTTGTTCAAATAAGTTTTCAATTTTTTGTTCTTCCTCTTCTCCTTCCGGCACCCCTATAATTCGGATGTTGGAATGTTTCAAGATGTCCTGGAGGTTCCTAAGCCTCTCCTCATTTTTCCGAGTTCTTGTTTCTTCATTCTTTTCTGGTTGGATGTTTCTTTCTTCCTTCTGGTCCACACTGTTGATTTGAGTCCCAGTTTCCTTCGCATCACTATTGGTTCCATGTACATTTTCCTTTGTTTCTCTTAGCATAGGCTTCATTTTTTCATCTGGTTTTCGAACAGATTCAACCAATTCTGTGAGCGTCTTGATAACCAGTGTTTTGAACTGTGCATCTGATAGGTTGGCTATCTCTTCCTCGCTTAGTTGTATTTTTTCTGGAGCTTTGAAGTGTTCTGTCATTTGGGCCATTTTTTTTTTCTTTAGTCTTGATGCGTCTGTTACTTAAAGGGGCGGAGCCTTAGGTGTTCCCCAGGGCGGGGTAATGCTGGTCGCTGCACTGTGATGCTGTATGTCCCACCCCTTATTCTTCTTATTCTCTCTAGCACCCTGACTCCAACAATGCTCTGTCCTCACTTGGGCCTCCAATCTATTGACCCTGCTTCCACCCTAATCTCTTCTGCTTTTCTTGACCAGGAAACCTCCCTGAAAGGATTTCTACACTCAATGTTACAGCTTCCCCACAGCCCATTCTCACCTCTCATGCTACCCTCATCGAATTCCATCTGTGCTGAAATTGCTCTTCTCAGGGTCACCAATGACCTCACATTGCCAAACCTAGTGATCTGCCTTGCCTCTCTGGACCTCTCAGAGCATCTGCTGCAGCTGACCTCTCTCTCTTAGAGCCACACTCTCATGCTTGCTGGCTTTCTTCTCATTTCATTGATTGCTTCTTCTCTGGTTCTTTGCAAGCTCCTCTGGTAAGTGTTGGAGCACAGTTCTGGGTGCTCTCTTTTTCTCTACCTGCACTTTCTCAGTAGATGATCTCATGGAGCCCTATGGGTTTCAATACCATCTATATGCCTATGACTCCCCTAGGTTTGTGTCTCCAGTCCTGAACCCCATGCTTATGCAAGTAACAGCCTGGATTGGTGGGATACCAAGGATCCTTTTGTAGCCATATTTGAGATGCCCACCTAGATGTCCAAATGGAGATGGAGAGGAACCACCCATTTGTGGTGACTGGGAAGAGCTTGACATCACTGAAGTCCAGACTGGCATATGTAATTACCTACTTGATATCCTCTTCTGTCTGTGGCCACCAGCGTAGCCTAGGCCACCATTATCTCTCATATGGACCAGTGCTTCTACCCTTGTTCCTCAACAATCCATTCTCCTGGTAGCAGCCAGAGTTATCATTCAAATATACCATTCAGTCATGTCCTTAAACATGCCTAAAACCCTCTAATGGCTTCTCACCACACTTAGGATAAAACTCAAAGTCCTTACCATGACCTATAAGGCCTTACATGACTTCATCCCTTTCTATCTCCCGAACCTCAGCTTATAGCCCTTTTCTCCATCACATTCAATTTGACTTCAGCACCTTTATGCTTTCTGTTCCTTGTCCCTCAACCCTTCACCCAGCTCTTCACAAGGCTGGGTCCTTCTTGTCAATCAGGTCTCGGTCCAAGCATTGCCTCCACATAGAGTCTTCCCCTGACTACTCAACCTACACCACAATTACACAGCTTGGCTTATTGGTTTCACAACTCCTGCCCCACTCTGGGACTGTGTTGTTAATGTATGCTTTACTTGGTTGTTATCCACCTCTCCTGTCACTAGACTCTAAGGTCCATGAATACTGGGACTTTTGGTTTTCCACTGCTGTACCTCTAGTGCCCTGAAAGAGTGCTTGACACATCCTTAGTACCATGTACATGTTCACTGAAAGAACAAATATGGTATTTGTCCCTCACTGTGTGGCTTATTTCACTTAACATAATGCTCTCCAGTTCCATCCATGCTGTTGCAAAGGTTATAAGCTCCTTCTTTCTCTCTGCTGCATAGAATTCCATTGTGTAAATATACCATAGTTTTTGGATCCACTCGTTTGCTGATGGGCACTTCGGTTGCTTCCAGTACTTGGCTATTGTAAATTGTGCTGCTATGAACATTGGGGTGCACAGGTTCTTTTGGATTGGTGTTTCAGTGGGGAGGGGACAGTGAGGAGAGGGGATTACAGGAACTACTATAAAGGACACATGGACAAAATCAAGGGGGAAGGTGGAGGTGGGGGAGGGAGGGGTGTTTGGCTGGGGTGGGGTGGAGGGATGGGGAGAAAAGGCACACAACTGTAATTGAATAACAATAAAAAATTAAAATTTTTTTTTAAAAAAGAAAGAACAAATATGCACATACATGTATTCATTTAATTGAGTTTTGTGGAGGGCTTCCCATGTGGGTCGAAGACCTGCTTTGTTTGGCAAGTGCATGTATAAATGGCATGTGGGCCCATCCACATGCAAGGAGAGGCTTAGGGTGGTACAGCACTGGGAAGTTGGTGCAAGGCGAGAGCAGCAGGTGGCTGATGGCAGCCTGTTTCCCCTCCATCGATTGCATTAATGCTAGAAATTAGAATGAGGCAGGTTCAGTAATAGGTGGTAATTCAGTCCAGGTTACATACAGATTCATTGTTGAGAATGAGAGTGGGGAAGGATGAGAAAGACAGATGGTAGAGAGACAGGCAAAGCTCAGAGCCCAGTGTAAGAGTGAGCTCCAGGCTGCAAGGGTGAGAGCAAACTTCAGCTGAGAGGACTGTAGCTCTGCCCCTGCCATGCAGATCTTCTGTGCTGTGTCACTCTTGTCTGAGCCTTCCATCTTCCTGCAGATGCCACCTTTTCCCCACTGGGGACAGGCTAAACTGAGGTGGTTGAGTTGGGGTGGAAAAAATACTGGGCCACCTATTCATGTGTGGTCTCTGGCAATTTACTTTCCCTCTCTGTGCCTTAGTTTCCCAAACTGTAAAAAGGCCAAGATGATTGCTGGCCGAAAGGCTTCTTGTGAGTATTTAAACAAGGTGGCTACCAGGTGACTTGAGGTCCACAAGCAGTCCTTCCTTCCAAGTGCTCTGACCGTGGGCCATGCTTTTCTTTCACTCTGGCTTAAGCTTTAGAATAATATAATTTTAGGGGAAAAGAGCTGAGATGGGCCCTCAGATTAGAATGAGTCACAAGCTGCACATGTGTTAGCACAGATCTCACCATTTGGAAGCCTGACTACAATCTGAAGCTCTGCAAATAGGTACTGCAAAGCCAGTATGGGTTAATGGGTCCTCCTACTGCAGGGTATGTAGGTGTGCAGGCACAGGCATGGAGAGGCAGACAAGGAGCGAATACAGATGGAAGGATCCAGATACCCAGGTTCAATTCAGAACTCTACCATTTCACAAACTTGGGACCTGTCACTTCTCCCTTCCAAGCCTCAGTTTCTTCCACCTGTGACATGGAGATATTAACATCACAATGAGGTACAAGGCATGAAATACCTGACCGTGGCAGGTGCTGTGGGGATGGTACCTGCTTGCTATTTCTGTAGCTTCACAGGTACTTGTTGAATTGGGAATTGAGTTTGTGGCAGAACACGAAAGCCTTTTTGGACTCCAAGAGGAAGGACACAGGGACCTGAAACTGACCACCCTGGGGGAAGCAGAGGGCAGAGTTTAATTCAGGCAATGAGAGAAGATTAGGCCTGGGTGGGTTGGGGAGGAAATCAGAGGACCAAGTAGGGACCAGACTGGTCCCAGGTCATGGATTCTGGCTGAAGTAGGACTAGAAGCCTGACTGCCTACATTCCCAACCATATCTGACGGTTTACCAGGCTGCTGTCCTGCATCTCCACCAGCAATAGAAGCAAGGGTCATGGGGAATGAAGGCTTTATCTGGGAAGGAATACCCTGATGGCTCCAGACTCTTGAAGGAGGTGGGCTTTTTTCTAGTGGGCTGGGAGAAGGGGAAGCAGGCTTTTGTGTCTTGGCTGGAGCTTAGGACACTCCTAGGGAGAAAACTCTCAGCTCCAAGTCTTAGCCCAGGCCATTGCTGCTTCTTGGGCCCCAAGTACCTCCTCCAGGTGCCCCCTGCTTGGCCTCAGAGGCCTGGGGAGGGGGAGATTAGGATGACAGCTGCTGGGCCATGGGCTGGCGGACGCCAGGGTGGGGATGGGGGTAGGGGGGTCAGCCTAGAAGAAGGCCAGCGGGCAGGAGCATGAAGAGGAAGTTCACAGTCTGCGGCAAATGGATTTCAAGGCCCTGTTAAGTGGAAAAGCCTCCAGGAACGTGGCAGAGAAAGGGCCCTGTCTTTGCAGAGGGGCTGTGGGGCTGGGCGGGGGTGTCTTGGCAGAAGGAAGCTGAGCGACTTGCCTTGTGTGGGAAGGGAGGAGGAGTGGGGAGGGTGGCTGGGGGCAGCTGAAAGAGGCTGGAGCCTTGTGATTGGCAGCTGGTTGGGGGTGGGCTGCAGTCACAGCTCCAACGCTGAAGCTTAGGGACCAGAGGACTCAGTCTTGGTTCTCAGAGGCTTCAGGAACTTGAGCTGACACAGGACATAGAACTGACTTGTGTCTCTCAGTCTCCAGGCCAATCTCTTTAGCCATCTACCCAGAATGGCCCTCAGGGCTGGGGTCAGGGGGTACAGAGGGAGCTCAGGGATGGTTCCTGCCCTCACACAGCATGTGGTCTGGCAGAACAATCATTATTGTGGACACAGCATTTTACAGTTTATGAGACACTTGCCTATTCATTCTCATATCATAAGCCTGTGAGATAGGACAGGTTGGAGAAACTGAGGCTCAGAGAAAGGAAGTGATTACCCAAGTTCCATAGTGGCAGAGAAGTCCCAGCTTCCTCATGCTCTTGCCTTCCTGGGAAGCCCATAAACTCCCAGGTTCCCCTGGGCCCTAGATTTTCCATTCTTATAGGTGGCTCATCTGAAGGAGAGGCTATATGAGCGGGCTCAGGCCCAGAAACCTCTTAGCCCAGCAAGGCAAGGTGATTTCTTGGCCTAAGAGCATGTCTAACTGCCTCTCCTTGGGCTGAACAGCATGCGGCCAGCCATGTAGCCCTTCCTTCTTGTGGCCTCAGTTTCTTTGACACCCATCTCAGCACTTGAAGGAGTCACAGTGGAGAGGAGTGATGGAGCCAGAGAGGCAGTGACCAAGGCTGTGTAGGCAGCTTAGCAGAGGAGGAGGAGCTTCAGGCCCCTTTCCCAGCCAGGCCCCCTGCCCTTTGCCTGGCCTGGCCCCAGGCACAGGGCCCAGCCAGCTGTCCCTGGGCGGGCAGGCTAGCTGCATTAGCAAATGTGTTTGCGGTTATGGGCCGCTCCCGAAAGCAGAGAAGTGTTGCACGGGGGAAGGAGGGGCGGATTGAAGACAGACCAGGCTCTGGTTCTCAGCCCTAGTCCGGGAAATCAGAACCAGGCTGGACTTCTGCCCCTCACCCCCCAACCAACCTTCCTCACAATCCCCTCCCAGTCTCCCTGGCCTGGGGAGAAGCCTGGGGAAGGACAGGCCTCAGCAGTATAGAGAACTCAGGGAAGGTTAACCCCATGCTGGTTAGGAGGCACTGCCTTTGGGTGTCAATGGGAGAGGTCCAGGGTGGGGAGTGATCATGGAGTGATTCCTGCACCCACCCTCTCATTCCAGATAACTCTCCCTCCCCTACACCCCGCCTCTGAGGTAGACACAGCAGATGGAGATGGACCTCAGCCCCAATCATGCAGTCTGCACACCTGAAGCCACCCAGACTGAGACAGGAAGAAAATCTTCCTGCTCTATCTTTCTTTTTCCAAATTACCCCCTTCCCCTCATCCTCAGGCTTAAAATGGTGTGGACAGACAAGAAGGGTGCTACTTGCCCTAAAACCTGCCAGGAGCCCACTAGGTCCCTACCTTCTGGACTTTATCCAGAGCCAAGCCAGTCTGTTACAGAAAGTGGGTGACAGGGGTAGGGGTCAGGGAAGGAGCAGGAGCTAGAGGTGGGGTGCAGTAATAGCAAGTGGGAAAACTGGGGAAAAGGGCAAGTAGAACAGGGCAGGGACAGTTTGGGGTGAGGCACCCTGCAGCCCAGTCCATTTCGAGATGAGAGTTTCATGAGGATAATGATAATGATAACAACATTAGTAGCTACTTAGCATTCCACACTAACTAGGTACCTAGCACTCAGATCAAGGGATCGAGGCTCAGAGAAGTTAGGTCCTTTTCTAAGGCTACACATCTTGGAAATTGCAGAACAGAGATAGCAACCCAGGCTCTTCAAACTGCTGTCTCTCTGAGGGGGTGGGGGACAAGCTGGGGGCCCCACATGCCTGGGTCTGCTGGCGCTAGCTCTGGTACTTACTCAAGATGTGTCCTTCTCTCTAGGATGCCATTTCCTCCCTTGTCAGCTTGGTCAACTCCTAGGTATCCTTCAAGAGCCAGCTTAAAAGTTCCAGTCCATTAATCCTTGCCAATACCCATTGTACCCATCAGCCCCATCCCTGTCCTTGCCATGTGGCAAAAAGACTTTTCTGCTATCCTAGATCATCATCTCCTATAGGGCTGGGACTGGTGCCAAGAAGCTTCTTCGTCACTGTCAGCGTCCTCCTTTGTCATACAACTAGAGTGGTTTATATGTTCTCTTTCTGAAACATGAAGCATCTTAGTGTCTTGGTTATAAGTGCAGGCATTGGCATCAGACAGACCAGGATTCAAAATCTGCTTCTGCCATTGTCTGGACATCAGAGTCCATGCAGGTGAGAAGCATGTCAGCCTTGTTCACTGTGGCTCTATTAACAGGTGCTGCACATGACATAGGCACTCAGTTAGGCATGTTGGGTTTTTTTTTTTTTTTTTTTGCCAGCTTCTGTGACCCTCAGTTTTCCCATTTGGCAAAAAAAGAGGTAATGTCAGCCAGCCTCACAGGGCTGTTAAGAAAATTCCAAGGCTACTCTGACTGGCACAGCTCAGTTGGTTGAGCATCATCCCACAAAGCGAAAGGTAGACAGTTTTGTTCCCAGTCGGGGTACATGCCTGGGTTGCAGGTTTGGGCCCTGGATGGGGGCGTGCGAGAGGCAACCAATTGGTGTGATCAATGTTTCTCTCTCACATTGATGTTTCTCTCCCTCTCTTTCTCCCTCCCTTCTCCTCTCTCTAAAAATTACCAAAAAAACCCAAAAAACAAAAAACAAAACAAAACCCCAAACCTGAAGCTGTACTGTGCTCAGCAGGCACACATGCCATTAGGAGGTCAATGTCATTATAAATAAAATAAAAATTTTTTTTTAAAAAAGAAGATAGCAGGACCTATCAAAACAGGTGCTCCAAAAAGGGTATCCCCTCAACCCTGCCATACCCACTCTGAGGCACAAACCCTGTCCTACCCACCCTGAGGCATAGATGGACCAACAGAGGGGCTGCCTTCTCCAGACAGAATCTAAGAAATGAAGTGAAGTTTTTAGCCCCACCACATACTACTCAGCTCTACTCTCTTCATTGCTGGTATGCTGTCTCAAGTCTTACTTCCTTTCTTCCTGTTGCAGGAGCAGACTATCATTCCCCCAAAAGCTAACAGTGGTTTAGTTTGGGGGTTTGGGCTCATTTGTGGCCCAGCTGAGCTGTGGGGCCCTGTGCCTGGCCACCAGGGAGCCTGAGGGCTGTGGGGGCAGGTTCCAGGTGAGAAGACCAGCCAAGAAGGCCTACGAACAGCTGGCTCCAGAGAGCTTCACTCCTTGGGAGTAAAGAGAGTGAATTAAATGTGCCCAGCCCTTGGCAGAGCACTTGCTTTCTCACCGGGGCCCTGCCAGACCCTCTTTTACAGATGAAGGAGAATTAGGCTGAGAAAAGTGTGGGGCTTTCCTAGGGCTACTGAGAAAGTACGCAGCAGCAGTACTGGGATTCCAGGCCCCACGTGCTTCTGCTTCCCTTGGCTGTCTCCAAGGCACCAAATGTCAAGGGGCCAGACTCACTGAGCACTGGGGCTCACACTTTCACCTGGGACACAAATGCCACACCCCCTGCAGGCTGCATGGGGGTCTGCCTGCAGCCAGAGGATGAGAGAGGGATGATAGTGGGAGAAGGTGCAGCAGAAGTAGACGGATTAGAGTGGGTTCAGAGGGAGGTGATGAAAATGTTTAAGGGAAGAGAAGGATTTATTTGTAATAGCAGATTAGAGGAGTAATACTGCCCTGTTTGGCTAAGGGACAGCTCGAGGGTGGGTGGGCAGGCTGGAGGGTGTTTGGGAGGTGTGGCTGTAAAGGGTAGGGGCTCACTGACTCACAGTGGCCCACCAGTCTTGGAATCTGGGCTGTGGCCTCTCCAACTGGGCTGGACTGTTGCCTGCCAGGATGACCTCAAGGGTCCCTAAGCACCCAGAAGCCTCAGATCATAGAGTAGCCCCAGAGACTCCTGCTTGCCATCCTCCCTGGTGCTGTGGAATGACAAGGGAGACTCATCTAGGCAGCCCACAGAAGCTCATGAAGATACCTCAGGATAGCTTTGAGAGGAGGGGAATCCTTCCTTCCATCGTATAGATGAGGAACTGGAGGTCTGAAAGGTGTGTGAGCAGACCTGGGGCTCTGCCCTGCCACAGTCCAGGGTCATTCCACTGTTCCCAACCCACCAGGAAAGGGTGCCAGCTGTCTTTCTGTTTCCTCTGTAATATGCCGGAAGGTGAATCAACAGATTCCAGTTGGCATTTCTTTGCATAACAACCACTTTGCTCCTGGGAAGTTCTTTCTTATATCTGAGCACAATCCTTCCTGCTGTCCTTCCACCCCTGTATACTGTTGGGGGAGAGAGGGTGGGCAGAGAAAGAGAGAGAATGAGAGAGACAGGGAATGAGAGAGACAGAGAGAGAGAGAGGGAGAGAGAGAAGAAAAGAAGGAGGAAGTAGGGGAGGAAGGGGAGGGAGGGGGTGACTTATTGCACAGTGATAATGCAGAGATTCAGCTACTTGTTTTCATCAATTTCAGGAGCTCAACATTGATTTAAACGTCTTTTAAACCTCGAGACAGTTATAATGTAGATCTTACTATCCCTGTCTCACACATAAGAAGCTGAGGTTCACTGAGTAGGAATGGGTAGACTAAAGCCCAGCAAGTGAGTGATAAAGCTGGGATATCCACCTCAGATGGGCCTCCCAAGCTGCCAGACCATATGCCCATATCTGTGGAAGGAGAAATGAGGCACTTCAGTGATTTGGTCAGCAGTTTGGCAGGGGACCCAGCAAGTGTTCAGAGGTAAGGAACAGGCTAGGTGGCCTGGTGATGAGGAATGAGGAAAGTGAGGGAGGGGGAGGTCAAGGTAGGGTTAGGGTCTGGTACCCTGTTGCTAGATGCAGATGCTGCCAGGGGCCTTGCCAATCCCAGAAGGGTGCACCTTTCTTATTTACCCCTCAGGGCCCCAGGTATTCCCCTCTTGCCACCCAGACTCTAGGCATAGGACCTGTGATTGCAAGACTGTGGGACTGTGTACCCTCCAAAGCTGGTTGCTGGTACAGTATGGGGGCATCATACTTAGAGAGGTTGCCTCTGTATGCCTGCCCTCTCCCACTGAGCAGAGGTGGGTGAGGCTAGGAAGAAGAGGAGAAGGTGGGGGAGGGGAGGAGGGGTGCAGCTCTTTTTTTTTCTCAGGCAGAAATGAGCTCATGTTTTGTCTAATCTAAATTCTGTCAAGCAAGCGAAAAGGAGAGAGGGAGAGAGAGAGAGAGAGAGCAGGAGAGAGAGAGAGAGCTACAGTTAATAAAAAATCTGCCAAGCACATGTTCTTTCCAGCTCAGAGACAAACCAAAAGAAAAAAAACTACCAGGAGAGCTGAAAGGACAGACCAGACGGGGAATGTGTTCTCAGCTCACACAACTTCCTCTTCACTTCAACCAGAGAGAATTTTACCTCGAGTCAAACTCCCTCCTTGTCCAACCGGCCGGCCGGCTCCCTGTTCTGTGCCCACAGGAGGTTGGGAGGGCCTGCCCCCAGGAGGGAGTTGGTTCATCCTTCCATCCTTCCATTCTCCATGATTGAGGTGTGAGGAGTCAGGGGCACAGAGCAGTGGGGTCTGTCTTTGCCAGCCCAGGGTCCTGGGAGGCAAAGAAGCCACACTCTTTAGCAGATAGTGGATAGAGGGCCACCTTCCCACACCTCAGGGAAGCCAGGCAGCCCTTCATGGACCAAGGCCCTTCTGGGAAGCAGGCTGTGATACAAGTGAAACCAGGAGGTCAGAGTTGATATTGCTGTGGCTTCCATGGAACCATCTTTACTCTGTAACCAGCAAGGCTTGGGGAAGGTGAGTTCTCCCTCTGTGGCCTTCCCTTCTCCTCAGCCCCTCCCTGCTCACTCTGCCTCCTGTCTGCCTCCCATGTTGAGAAAGGCTGGCTGTGCAGCGTTGGAATGTGGAGCTATTCCTAGGGGGAGACAGGGAAGTGAGGGGAGCTGAATTGGCCATGCTGAGCAAGACGTTTAGCAACCCAAGCAATAATAGGGCTTTCATGGAGATGGCCAACCTTGGGTTCCGAAGCTATTTTCCACCCACAACCCTCCTTCCTCCCGCCCTGAACCGCCCCGGCTGAGAATCCTCCTTTGTTGGGCTGAGGCCTAGGGAGAGAGGGGCTGGGCTTTGTGGAGGGGCCCCCAGGCCAGGCTGACTGGGCTCCCTGTTGTCTGGGTAGGGTGCATATGGGAAGTGGAAGGGACCTAGGGCCAAGGCCAGGGCCTAGACAGTCAGACCTTCCTTCCCAGAACCCCCCAAGGCACGGGCTTTGCCTCTGCTCCTGGGTGCTGAGTTGTGTTTGTGGCATGGCATTTCCCATGTTCCTCAGTGGGAGGCTTCCTGAAGGGACACATGGATAAATGGTCACTTTTTGTCAAGCACTTTGGTCAGAGAAGCTTCCCCCAGAACCACCTTTCAGAATGGGGCAATAGGGAGATAGACTTGAGGGAAGGCTAACAAGGATCCCAGATCCTGAGTTTGACAGACTGGGTCTGGGGGGCACATAAGGGCTGTATGAGGAGCAGGAGCTGGCAGGGTGGGGGCGTCACTAGGGCTAGGGCTTGGCCTGGCCTGGCAGGGTAATGAGATCCAGCTGGGATGGAGAAGGGGGGGGAGGAGGAGGAGGTCTCCTTTATCTCTCGCTCCATGTTCTCAGGGCCCACGTTTTTTAATTTGTGTTGGATAAACAATATGGGATTGTGTACGCAAAGAAGCTCTAATTATCCCCTGAGGTTGTGTTTCCTTAGAGGAAATGAACTGGGCATGGCATTCGCGTTGGATCGCAGAAACGCACGAGCCCAATAGCTTCCAGATTGTTGCTCAGGCGTGCCATGCTGGGACCCCCCTCCAGTGGGGCTGCTCTCTGCATACCCCCATCTGGGTCTGGAGCCCAGCCTGAGCCCCGCCTGACCTGGCCCTGGGAGGGCAGAGGAAGGGCTGCTTGCTCTGCAGCCTCACTTCTTCCCAGTGCATTAAGCCATCCCTAAGCCCCACCGGTCTCACCGCTGTCTCTCTGCTGTGGACAATCAAGGGCCTTGGAAATAGGCCTCTGAGACAAGGGCTGGAGATGGAGGGGACTCCTGCTGCCTCTAACCTCTGACACAGTCCTCAGTAAATTGTTTCACTAAGCAGTTCTTGTGGGGAGGCTAGGGTTCCTGCCCTGTCTGCCACTGAACATCATTATCCCAAACCACTACTGCAAGGGACTATTTCCATGGGAGCCTCCTCTGGGGTGGGTGGGTGCAAGAGCAATTGCTCTAGGGACCAGGGACTTTGTTCTTCCCAAAGCTTCTCCAGCATGCTGGGATGTAGGTGCCATTCCTCTTATGAGCCATCTCTCCATCCACCACCCACAGGGAAGAGGCCCAGAGAAATGAAAGGAGTGGTCTCAAGGTTACATCCTTTTGGCAGTCCTGGGATGAGAACCAGGGCTCGAGATGGCCAGCCAGTTGAATGGGACCTGTGAAAGAATAGGCGTGTCAGGGAGTGAGCGATGGCCAAAGTGTAGACCCACAGTTGAGTAAGATAAAATCACCCTCCTCAAGTATATTCCCTTCTTTCTCATTAAGGAATCCATGGCATTCCCAGAGATATGGTGGGCACATGGTCAAGAACGATGAACTGAGTGTTGCTGCTATTTGATGGGTGCTGAGCCATGAGCCAACCCTTGCATTTAAGGAGCTGGCTAGCTTAGGGAGGATAGAGAAGACCACAAAGGTGGGCTCTGGGATGCTTTCAGGACTTGGGGGTATGGAATTTCATCCTCTACCACAGGCAAGGAGAAGGGCAGAGCAAGCAGTCAGTCCCCAGGGGGTTTCTCTGGGGGAGCTGCAGAAACAACAGGGCCAGGCTGGGGCCAGACAGCAACCCCTGCTCAGACTCTGGATCCAGCAAGACAGTGGTGCGATCGGAGGTGGGAGGCAGTTGGTGGCCCTGGAACTGGACTGCATCTACTCCAGTGGAAGGTTTGCCCCCATGTATCCCTTTTATCTTTTCATTACATACAAATTAGGAGTGCGATTAACTTTATTAAAAGCAAACAAAGCTGGTCAGAGAATGGGGCCTCCAGACAGAGCTGCGGGGGTTTGGGGAGGAGAAACCGGGGAGAACAGGGGAGGTTGTGGTTGCAGCAGTGGAAAGGGCAGGAGGTGGAGGGCTGGGGGAGGAGCTTCCCTGCAGGATTCTCCATCTCCAGAGATCCCACCACTTTTATGGCCGTCTGCATCCTTCTGAAGTTATGCCAACATGGCCTAGCCCCCAGACAGAATTCCAGACTTTAGAAGCTGAAAGGAGCTGTAGAGATCATAGGGTCTACCACTGTCCCTGCTACAGCTATAGATGGGGAAACTGAGGCCCAGAGAGTAGAAGTAATGAGCCCAAGGCCTCACTGCCTGTGGGTAATGTGATGAGAGTGGAGGCTTTCTACTCTTAAAGATGTTCAGGGAAGGACATGTGCACTCTGCCTCATGTCCCCACAGTGCATGGAAGGTCTGATCTAAATCTTGTTGCAGGTAAACCCTATTTTTTGTCACCCCTCAGTGGAGCTATTGACCCATACTAACTTTTTTTTTTCAACTGAAAGTGGCCATGTCCTGCCCTCTTGACCTCCTCTTCTTCTGTGGCTTTTATCACTTTTGAGAGCTCAGGCTCCAGTGGATTTTGGGAACCTTGACCACAATCCCAGACAATACCCGTGACAATGCAGGCATTTGTTCCTCAAGCAGTTCAAGTTCTTGGAAAGGATTTTCATAAGTCCTCATTGTTTCCCCCTGGAAACTATGATTGCTAGGCAAGGCAGAATCCACTTGCTTCATTTGTTTGCTAATTAATTCATTCAGAAAACATTTATTGAGGGCTTACTTTGTGCCCAGCAATGTGGTAAGTGGTAAGGATTGAATGATGACGAGACAAATGTGGTCCCTGACTTCATGGGGCTTAGAGAGGAGAAACAGAGATTTGGAGGGACTGTAGCACACCATCAACACCACTAGAACAAGCAGCAAGGTAGATGAAAGAGGAGGACACATGCCACACATGCACAATGTTTCTTCCTTGAGCCATTCTTCACAAATCAGGGAGGCCATCAAGAAGCAGAGTTGGCAGGGACCCTACCACCTCACCTATTCAGTTTCCACAAGGCTTGGCAGTGCCCCAGGGTCGCAGACACCATCTCTAGTGACCCCTGCCTTTCAGCACTTCCAGAATGCCATCAATATCCTTGATTACTCACCACTCATCTTCAGACATCCAAAAATAAAACGTTTTTCCTAAAATCCCTCTTGGCTTTAAATATCAAGGACTCTAATAGTGTAAAATTGGTTCCAGGAGGAATGTTGCAACTCTCAAGGAAGTACAGTCTTAAAGCACTTGAGAAGCAACTACTAGAAAATATTTACTCTTTATAGAAATGGGTCAAATATGGTTAGCAACCTCCCTCAGCTGAGGAGGTAAGAAATGGGTAGGAACTGAGCCAGCCCTTGCCTCTCCCAAAATGAACTCTGCTATTGAGTTAAACCAAATGAAATTGCCAGTTTTCTAAGTCAAATTGGTCAAGCATTGGCAATTTCATATGGTTCAACCTGATAACTCCAAACTGTTCTCAGTGATTGGTAAAGTAGAGCTTTGCAAGAACTGCCTGAAACAATTGACCTATTGAATCATTAGAGTGAGTACCCCAAGCCCTACTCCTGGGCAATCCCAATCCTTGTTGAATAATTACAATAGGTTCCTGGAGCTTCCTATTGGGCAGTTCTTTTTTGTCATTGGTGGTAATGCAGTAGTTCTTTATGACACTGAGTAATATGAGCACTAATATCTACACAGCACTTCCCCTGAGCCAGACCCTGTTCTAAGTACTTTGCAATTATTAACCCATGTAGTCCTCATAACTATCCTATAGTGTAGGTGCTGTGATCATCCCAATTTTATATGATGGGAAATGAATGAAAAGGGAAATTCAATGACTTGCCTGACGTCTCACCACTAATATGTTGTTAAGCTCTAATTAATCTCTGAACTAGGCTGTCTGAACCACTAGGCTGTGCCTGCACTTTGAATTTGCTCCTGTGTCTGAATCAGAGGCTTGTTCCTTCCTGGGCCAAGGGTTAAGAAGAGACTGAGGTCTGCTCTCATCTGCCCGCACATCCAACATGAGGAACAGTGTGTTTCCTAGGGACTGAGATGGATCAGCAAATGAGCAGATGGGGTGGGGACTGAGGGGCTGTATCATTCAGGTCAGGCAAGGCCAGAACTAAATCAGTGATCTGTGAGAAGAAAGGGATTCCTCCATTGCTTCTTTTTTCTCATCAATTCCCTTCCAAAGATACTTGTCAGGTGTCATGGGCTGTGGCAGAAGCCTGAGGAAGCAGGTCCAAGAGACCTGGGTCCAAGTTGGGCTCCACCATTTCTTAGCTGTGTAGCCCTTGGCATGTTGTTCAACGTCTCTCAGCTGCAGTTTCCTCGTCTGAAAAATGGGACTAATAATCCCAACTGCAGATTGGTGTTGTAGGGTTTTGATGAGAGAAGCAGAGCAATGTGCCTGGCAAAGTCCTGGCCCACAGGCAGTACTTTGTGAGGCCAGTCCCCTGACCCCATCCTTACTGCAAAACCTCAGCCATGGCTTCCAGTCTCCCATCACTCCTTGTCCCTCTGCCCTTGGCATGTGGACTTTCAGGAGTCCCTGGGACCAGTGACCCGTTGCTAGGAATAGACTATGGCAATGAAGTGAGATCCAGTCAGTTATATTAAAGTTACGATTTAATTTTATTCCACACTAAAATCTTGAATGATGGTTTCTCTTCTCTTCCCTACTCCTTTAGTCACCCAATCCAGGGCATTAG
This sequence comes from Desmodus rotundus, assembly GCF_022682495.2. Lineage (NCBI taxonomy): Eukaryota > Metazoa > Chordata > Mammalia > Chiroptera > Phyllostomidae > Desmodus > Desmodus rotundus. The sequence continues at coordinate 6,573,635 of NC_071400.1, read as the reverse complement.
GGAAACCTCCCCACCCTTGCCACCCCCATTTCAACTTGCAAATGTTTTTATGTTGGCTCAGTAGATAGTGTGCCAAGTCCACTTTCTGTCCCTGACACTCCACAGAAAGGCAGGGGGATAAAAGGTCCAAGGAAGAAATAGGAAGGGCAAAAACCACGTCGTAAGTGCCTGCCCCCACCCCTGGTCATGGTGCAGTGGGTCTGGAGCTGACACTAATCAGTGTGGTTTTTCTCCCAGCCCCAAGTTTATCCTTGTGTAATTTAGCGTAGGAAAAGCTAATACTGATGTGTCAGGTTGGGTTAATGGAGATTTTTCTTCAGCTGAGCAAAGGCCCTTTCTCCTGCCACCTCCATCCTCAGGCTCCTCTCCAAAGGAGGAAACCCACTCACATGCCAGAGATAAGCTGCTTCTGAGTAACCAAGATCTTGAGGAGCCTTGGCAGGGCTCTCCTCTTTGTGAGAGCTTTGAGAAAGGAGATGTGCTCACCACTTTTTTTTTGCCCATTTCTATTAGCCCACAAAGCCTGCTGGCAGGTAGTAATGTCCAGCACGAACCATTCTTCTTCTTCCTATTGCTTATCCCCATTGGAGTGTCTCCAGGTCTGCCACAGGGCTTTGTGGCTCAGGATGAAAGAGCTTCCTGGCACTGTTCCTCTGTTTCCCTCTCTGAGTCACAAGGATTGTGTTAGATGACTTTAGTGGGTCCTGTGGTCTCAAAGAGCCTATAGCCCTAGGGTTCTAGACCAACAGAGGGAGTTGGCTGGGTGTCAATTCATCCTGAATTGTATTGGTGGAGGCATGGCCCCAAGGGCTCCAAGTCCCTAGCACCTCCTCCAGCATCATGTCACTGATGGACCCTGGAATCTTGCTTTGGGCATCTGTGATTCCACTTCAGCTTTGTTATAACTATTTGACCAACAGTCCTGTCCCTTCTCCAGACCTTGGTTTCCCTACCTATAGAAAAGACAGAGTAGGCCCTGGCTCATGTGGCTCAGTGGATTGAGTGCTGGCTTGTAAACCAAAGGGTTACTGGTTCGATTCCCAGTCAGGGCACATGCATGGGTTGCGGGCCTGGTCCCCATTAGGGTGAGCATGAGAGGCAACAGCACATTGTTCTTTCTTTCCCTCTCTTTCTCCCTTCCTTCCCCTCTGTCTAAAAATAAATAAATAAAATATTTTTTAAAAAACAGAGAGTAGAATTGGATAAGATGATCTCTAAGGCCACTACCTCTAGCTGGTGGCTCCCTACCAGAAGGAGGGGACTCAGGCCACCTAGTCTGCTGCTTGAGCAGCCCTCTGCCTTCAGAGGTGGGGGATGAGAGCAATCTACAGCAAGTTGGCTGGGCTAGGGGTAGCACTGGAGAAAGAGGAGGTGAGGGTGGAGGGCAGCTCTCAGTAAGCACATTTGACAGAAGATAGAAGGTGGGAAGGCAGACAGGGAGGAGGCAGGAAGAGAGGAGAAGGAGGTGGGAGGGTGGGAGCAGGAGGCAGGGAAGTGAAAGAATAAACACATAATCAGGGTTACTTAGTTTCCTGTGCAGCTGGAGTCATCTTTTGCTCTTAATAAACTCAGCTGTGGCTTCACTGCCCCCTCCGGATAGGTGGCTGGTGCTCCCAATGCAGCTTGCCTGAGAGCTGAATGGGGCAGGAGGTGAGTGCTCAGGCCTGGGTCTGAGGCATCTCACTCACAGATGCCCACTAGCAGGACAAGGCTGAGCTCAGATAGCCTGGGAGCCATGACTTACCTTGAGGCAAGATAGTGGGGAAGAGACAATAAAGGCATTAGAGTGAGACAAGCTGGAGTTCCATTTGTGATTTGGCCACTTCTGGATTGAGGGGCTTGTTTTCCCCTCTCTGAGCCTGCTTTCTCATCTGCAAGTGACACTAATGTCTCCATGTACCATGCAGTCTTATGTACCAGGTAAAGGAGAAGATGGCTTTGGAGGCCCTAGCCTGTGCCTGATTGAGTAGCCCATTCAATAGCCAGTGTTTCTTGCTTTCTCCTAACTCCTGCTTCCCTCCTCCCACCCCCAGTCCAAACTGGCCTAAATCCAGTAGCTTCTCTATCCTCACCCACCCAGTCACTGGCTTTGGGAGAGAGAGGGAGAGGGTGGAAGAGCCAAACTGGCTCAAGATGATGAGGGACCCTGAGGGACCGTCTCTCTTGTTCCAAATCTCTCTGAATCTTCCTTAAACTTGTCTTCCCAACATGCAAATCCTGGGGAGGTGTAAGTGGAGGGGGAAACAAAGACCACCCTACCCCCAACATTATTCCTGTGAAGGCACATGCAGCCAGACTCTTAAATGTTGGGTCTAGTCTTTAAAGGTTCCCTAAACTCCTGATCTTACATGGAAAATTGTGCAGCTTGGTAGGTTACTCTGGGGTGACAGTCTAGAGTGTTTATTAGGTTTTCAGAGGGGCTTCCCAAAAGTTCAACAAGAGCCACCAGTTATTAAGCACTCACTGTCTACCAGGGACTGTCTTAGCTTCGATTTTCTTATCTCAACATTTCAAAGAGCCCTGGGTGGGAGGGGAAGCCTATGTTGGTCACCCAGCTGGTTATTGGTCAAGCCAAGATTTGAACTGAGACCTTGTTGACACAAAAACTCACACCTAGCCACTATGCTCTACTGCTTCCAAGGAGCTGCTGCAGGGGTTCAGTTCAATGCATCACTCATTCATTTGTTCATTCATTTATTTATCCAGCCTCCAGTTATTTATTTAATACCCTCCTTTGTGATAAGAGCTGTGCTTGGTATGGACAGACCATATGACTTTCTTGTATTTCTCCAAATTTCCCCAAATGGCTTGGAGGAGCAGCCAGCCAGGATAAGGAGCTGTGCAAGACCATCAGGGTGATCAGAGTCTGCAATTACCAACAGGTCAGGGACAGCCTTACACCAGTGGGAGTCTTTCTCATCAAGGTAAAAAACTCCAAGGTCAAAATGAGGTTAAATGCCCCTTGTCCTCTTAGAAGCATAGGCATTGCGACAATGCCTTTATGGCACCCCCCCCCTCAAGACTGTGAGTTCTGAAGTTAACAGGTATTTAGTATAGCATAGCACTTATAAGTGTAAACTGCCTGGGATCAAATTCTAGTTCTGTGACTTGCCAGCTATGTCACCTTGGGAAATGGATTCACTTCTTTCAGCCTTAGGTTCACCATCTATAAAGCGGGGATAAGAATCATGCCTACCCAAGGGGGTGTGGTGGGAATTAAATAAGTACTTATCTGTATAATGCTTGGAAGGGTGCTCCCAAAAGGTGGCCACTATGTCTACTGCTCCTTGCCTCTAACCCTTGCCTCATGTTAGTTCTCCCTCAAGGTGGAATCAACACTTTAGGATCTTGACTGAGATAGAATCAGGAGAAAGAACCACCTAGGATGGGCCAGTGGCCAAGCTTGTTCCACAATGCCCCCAGAACATAAATATGACCAAGTCACTCCTCTGTTCACAACCTTGACATGGCTCCCTGTTGTCTTCAGGAGTAATTCCAACTCCCTCATAGGGCTTCCAAGTGTAACCAAATGCAGGTGGGGCTGCCTGCCACTATGAAAGCCAATACTTCAGAAGCAGGTACTGATGTAAAGGACAGTGGTTTCTTTTCAGTGCTGGCCACCTGGAAGATGGGGGACTCATGTCACAAAGCCCAATCCCACCTCTCAGTGGAGGCAGAGGTTTTCATAAAGAGGGAGGGGAACAGAACAAAGAGATCAAGGGAGGGAGCTGGAAAGTTCTCTACGCACAGACTAGCACAGTCCATTCCGATAAGGCAAGTCTGGTGTGCGTCATCCTGGTTTAGTCATCCTGGATTTACATCATCCTGGATTCACATCATCTTGGCTCCATGACTGAAGGTCAGCAAATCTCCCAGAGCTGGGATGCCTAAAGGTCAGGCTCTGTATCTTTTGAATCTAGTTCCTGGGATTTATACAAACATGCTGCTCATGTACAAGCTACAAATTAGTCACAGTCCACACTTAGAGCCTAGTGTCAAAAGAATGGTGGGGTGGGTTAGAATTCCCCACTGTTACAATTTTCCACTGTTACACAAGTACCCTGTCCCATCATCTGAGTCCTACCCAGATCTTGTTTCTCATCTTTTGCCACTTCTGCGTTTGATGCCAAGGCTCTGGCTACATCAACCACCATTGTTAAAGTAAACTCTCTTCTTTCCCGCTTGTCTGCTCATGATGTTCCATCTCCCAGGAATATCTTTCACCTACTTCCATGCCTGTCAAATTGTCATGGATCCTTCACTGGACATCCTAACTAGAATGAAAGCTTCAGGAAGACATGGACTTTCTCTTGGTCACTGCCGTATCTCCGACACCTATAACTGTCCGTGATACATAGTAAGTGCTCAACAAATAGTCTCTGAATGTTGGTGTATGGATGATTCAAGTTCAAATGCTACAGCCTTTGTGAAGCATTCCAGGGCAGACTTTTACATCCCTTTCAGAGGGCACACCCCACTGCCTTGTTGCTGTTTCCTTACTTGTCTTATCTCTGCAGTAGCCTGGGTGTCTCTGAAGGCTAGGAACCTCAGCCCAAGTATCTTGGAGTCCCCTGCAGCACCTTACACAGTGTCTGGTGCTGGTGCTCTCATTAGAATCACTTGGAGTTTCAACTCAATGCCTATGCCCAGCACCCAGGACCAATCAATAAAACTGAGTCCGGGGGATAGACCCCAGGCATGGGCATTCTCAAAGCTCTCCACACAAAGATTATGATGTGCAGCCAGGCTGAAGAACAGCTGGAGCAGGCATTTCGTGCCAGTCCTTCCATCAGACAGCTCCAACCCCACCTCGCCTGTAAGCCAGCATCTGAAGGGAACAACACTGACTCAGATCCCAGGAGGGATCCCAGAAACAACCTCCAAGGGAGATGGGTCTCCCACTAGGCTCAGCCTAACGAAGAACACAGAGAAAGCCATGCTGTCCCCCTTAGTCAGGGAGAATGAGTGATATCTTCACACCACCACCTGACATCTCCTTGTCTATAGGCCAGGCTCCTGACAAGTCATTGCCATTTTCAGCCAGTCAGGCTGCCTTCACAGCAGGCACAGAGGACCTGAGACTAGAGGGGAAGAATAGGCCATCCAAATGGGCATGGAGTTGGCTGGTGAGCCCAGGGGTCGGCCTGGCCGGCTCAGTGAGTGCCACCTGGGCACCAGCACCAGCAGCCTGATGTGGTGAAAGATCTTTGATGTAGGAATGACTGCTAACATGCATTACTCTGTGTCAAGTCCCGTGTTGAGCACTGTACATGCATTATTCCAGTTCTTCCTCAGCAACCCTATGAGGCACATACTATCATTCTCACTTTACAGGCCAGGAAACTGAGGCTCCCACGTGGTAAGTACCTTGCTTGAGGTCACAGAGCCATCACATGCCATTAAGTGCCAAAGCCCAGATTTGAACCCAAGAGTGAATGCTAGCCACCGACCTACACTAAAGCTGTGAATAAAATACCAAGGTCTTAGCCTCTTCTTTGTCACTGTCTCTGCCTCCTCCCTGAACCTTAGTTTCTCATTCACTAGGGAATGGGGAGCAGCTGACTTGGATGGTCTCTGAGGGTTTTTTTCAGCTGCAACAGCTGTAGGTTCTATGCATCTCTGACAGAGCAAAGAAATAAACTATTCTCAGCCTCCACACTCTGGGCAATACATTTGCTTGGGATGTCCAAGGCAGGGTGCAGAGCAACACTTGCCTCTGACTTCAGCCTCTTGGAAACAGCAAAGCTACAAAGAGCTCATCTTTATTTCCGCTATTTAAGGCAAGTGCTATTCTAAGCACTTTGCAAACATTTGTCCATTTAGTCTTTATGAGAATCCGATGACATAGCTACTAGTATTGTCACCCCCATTTTATAGATGGGACAATAAGGCCTAGCCCAAGTAACTTGCCCACGGCTACACTACTAGTAAGTGTCACAGCTAGGATTCAAACCCTTGCTACCTGGCACAGGATTCTGTGTTCTCAACTACTATACTATGTTGCTTCAGCACTTCCCATGCAAGATAGATGGATGGACAAGAGGATGGAGAGGCCTCATTCTGCCATCTGGGACCCCAAAGGTGAGTCATGCTTGGCCCTGCACACCTGGCCTTTCAGCCTCTCTTTCCCCAGTGTCTGCTGAAACAGAGGGAAGGTTAGTCTCTTCTCTTCAGGGCCTGAGCACTTATGTGCATACAGAATGGGGAGGAGAGGCCCCCAGGAAGGGCAGAAGCTGACCGTGAGGCTCAAGGCCCATAGGTGGGCCAACAGGAGAGCCTTGTGTGGGCAAATATAATTAACAAGGTGGTGTTTGACTGGGGCAGGTCTTGTCTGGGTGGTTGCTCTGCATGCTCATTGAGTATCTGCTACTTGGTGTTGGAGTCAGCAAGGGAGTAGAGCCAAACTTCCCCCCAGGAGTGACTTTAGGAGAAGGAAGAAGAGGGAGAATCCACCCAATTCACTTGGCTCCAGGCCAAAGGCCACCAGCCAGCAGATTCTGGCTCTTTAAAGTGACTTTAGCTGGATAGGAGCCCTGCCTGCCCTTCCTATCCCCACCCCTCACCACCTACAGGAGAGGAGGCCGGCCAAGTTCTTAAGGGCTCTGCCTATCCAGCCCTGACCCCCAGGCTAGGTCAGGACCTGTCATACGAAGGTCAGTCCAGAAAAAGTCCAGCCATTGTTAGTATGACAAGAATGGTTTGCATGGCATCAATGTAACCTGGCAGCCAAGGAGAGTGGACTGGAATGGGCATGTATGAATAATGATGTCTTCACTGTACTAGTCAGTGGAGGTGGTAGACACCGTTGAGTGAGCATGTGTACTGTGTGGCCGTCACATTCAAAGTGACTGAGTAGAGCAATGAATCTGCACCAAGTCTTGGGTTAAGCTTGAACATTCCTCCACAGAAAATATTTGGATGATTCAGAAGGCCACGGTTATGGGCAACTGGTGATTGGCAGCTTCATCATGACAACATGCCTGTTCGTGCATCATGTCTCATGCAGAGTTTTTTGGCAAAAGATCTAATCACCCAGGTGACTCAGCCCCCCTACAGCCCAGATTTGGTGCCCTGTGACTTCTGGCTTTTCCCAAAAGTAAAATCACCTTTGAAAGGGAAGAGACTGTCGATGAGATTCAGGAAAATACAACAGGGCAGCTGATGGCAATTGGGAGAACTGTGTGAGGTCCCAAGGTGACTACTTTGAAGGGGACTGAGGCATCATTGTCCTACTTACAATGTTTCCTGTATCTTGTATCTTCTTTGATAAATGTGTCTCTTTTTCATAGTACATGACTGAATACTTTGTGGACAGACCTTGTATACCCTCTTAGCAGTCGTATGTCTTTTTGGAGTCCTCATGTCAACCATAATTAAATCATTATTTCATTACTAGTCATTGAATGTCTGTCCCCCGACTAGATTAAACCTTCCATGAGAACAGAAAATGTGTCTGTCTCCTCTGCCTCTGTGTCCCCAGAACACAGTACTGTGCTTGGCATGTAGTATGTATCCAAAAACGTGTTAAAGGAAAATACAAAAAGGAGGGAGTGCTTAGTGCTGACCTCTCAGGTTTGAATGAGATAGCTCCCCATCCCCTGCCACATTGGGCTCTACAACTGAATTGGAAAGGAAAGCTGGCCTGTGCTCTCCCAGCACTTTATAGGCCTCAGGTCCAGGCCCCAGGCCCCACCTCAGGGGTTCAGTGAGCTCACACCTCTTCCTTTCCCCCTACACTTCCCCTAGGACCTACTGATGAGCATTAGAGAAAAAGCAGGCCTGCAGGGCTTATACAGAATCGGATGCCAGGACAAGCAGGCACCTGCTGAGCTGCCCAGGTGTCTACCAATCCCAGCCAGCCAGCCACCACATGTCCTGAGACCTGTCCCAGAAGGGGCAGCGAAATGGGTACCCCTGCAGTTTCCCATGAATTGTTGGCAGGCAAAGCTCTAGGCGATTTTGGAGGCCAAGGAGGAGGAAGCCTCATTACTGCCTAAAGAACCATATTATCCAAGAGTTGGGGGTGATGTAGGGACATGTGCCTGATAGCTTGCAAAAAAGGCATGAACAGTGATGCTCTATTTCATAAGCTGGGTGGTGATATTGCACATACTCATTTTACTCCTCTCCCTTAAATTGGGCATGAATATTGCATATACTCTTTTATACATATATTATATTTTGTAATTTAAAAATGTTAAAGCCATATAGTATCATTATTAAACACATAGATTCTGAAAGTCAAGACTGGGTTCATTTTCAATCTCTGTAACTTACTACATTCAACTTGCTGAGGTTGGATATTCAACCTCCCTTTACCCCAGTTTCCTCAGAAGGAAAATGGGGTTAATAATAGTACCTACCTTTAATGATTACTGGGAAGAAAAATCCTGTGAATGCAGGAGAAGTATAGAGAACAAGGCCTGGCAGATACTAGACATACAATAATCCTTAGCTATTGTGATTATCCATGGTCTCAAGTATATTAAAGTGTGTGTGTGTAGGTATTAAGAGCTACAGAGGGTTCTACATAGAAAAACAAAATTGATGGCAGGGAATAAACCAAAATGTAAACGGATTCTATCTGGACACTGGGTAACAGGCAATGTATATTTGTCTTCCTAATACTTTCTGTATCTCCTAAGTTTCTTATAATGAGCTTCATTAATTTTTACAATAAAAAATTCTCAATAATTTTAAATGTGCCCTACTAGTGTCACCAATGTTAAGTTATCAAAACGTAAAAGCAAAAGTAAACACATTTAGAAGGGGTAACAAGAGCTACTACTAAGCCCCCAGCCCCCAAACGTGTGCCAAGGGGAGCCCCTGAGAGGTGCAGGACCTCATGGAGAAACCCCTCTGCTCTGCCAGCTCAGCCTCCCCCTAGCCTGATGACACCCTCACTGTCTTTTTGCTCCCCTGTGGGTGCTCCATCCTAAACAAGCTACAGTGTCTTTGCACCCTGGCATGGAGGCTGGCAGGAGGGGCTGACCTCTGGAGGAGGTCTGGGAATCTAAACTGATTTCATTCCTCCCTCCTCTCCTGGCAGGTCACTGAAGATGGCATTAGTACCACTTCAGTGAAGCCTGAGCTGCTTTTGAGCTGCTGCCTTGCAGCTCATGGGTGGAGGATAGCCGTAGCTCCAATAGGACCTAGAATAGGAGATGGGGGTGGGGATGGGGAAGCACAAATGGGGAGCCAGGCCTGAGGGGTTGCCCAGGATGCGGCTGAGTACATTGGCAGGAGTGAAAGCAGAAACAGCTTTCTGCCCGGTTTGTGAATTGGAGTCAGAGAAGCAACAGAGACTGGGGATCTGGGCTGAATTGGGGCCAGGACACTGAGACAGAAATAGGCCAGGCCACTGGGTTTTCAGACCAGTGTCCTGCACTGCCTGCCCAGCTGGGCCACTCACAAGCAAGGAGCCACATGGACCCTGGAGGACAGGAAGATGGGCTGACTGAGCCAGGAACCCACTGCTCTCACTCCCTGCCTCCTCGTCTGGCTTTATTTTCACAGCACTCAACACTACTTGATGGTATAGGAGCTATTTGTTGTATATTGACTGCTGGCTTCTAGAAAGAATGAGCTTCAAAGGCCAACACTTTGTCTCCTTTGTTCATAGCAGCAGCACCCCAAGGCCCCACAACAGTGTCTAGCCCATGGTAAGTACTTGATCAACCTTTAAAACAAAATTTTAAATCCTTACCCAAGGATATGTTTATTGTTTTTTTAGAGAGAGGAAGAGAGAGAGAGAGAGAGAGAGAGAGAGAGAGAGAATGAAACATCAATTGGTGCCTCCCTTACGTGCCCTGATTGGGAATCCAACCTACAACCTAGGTATGTCTAACCAAGGATTAAACCTGCAAGCTTTTTGGTGTAAGAGATGATGTTCCAACCAACTGAGCCAACAGCCAGGACTTGGTCAATCTTTTCTGAATGGCCAAGTGAATGACCACCCTTTGACTTGGGGCTTGTGAGGTAGGTAGGGCAGGCAAGCAGTGGAGATTACCCTTATTTCAGTTGATGAGATGGGGGAGGCTCAGAGAAGTTTAATGCCACACAGCTAGGAGATGAGAGATCTTAAGTTAAACCCAGGGGTGACGAAGTTGAATGTTCTTTTTTCAATATCATGCTGCCTCTCTGAAAGAAATCAAGTGGCTGGTCTGTGTGGCAGGTGCTGCCTGGGTACCCCTGTGGGCAGATGGACTACAAAGGCAAAGTGCAGTCCTTCAGATAGCCAGGCCCAGTGAGTCATGAGGTGGCACTGGGGGTTCGTCTCCACTGGTGGCAACACTTAGGAACAGATTTTGGTGTTATTTAGCAACAGGTTTTGGTCACTTGGGGCCTCTGGGGGCCCTGGTTCTGCCAAAGGAGATCTGACCCAGCCATTCCTACTGACTAGCCTCAATATTCCAAGTTATGAAATGGGTAGAGAGCATGGGAATATTGTTTTTCCTTAGGCTGGATGACCAGAATACCTGGGGCCTCCTTTGGTGCCTGGGTAACAGCTCAAATTGGGGAAAGGATGCCAGCCAAGGGCCTGACTATGGACTGGGAGGTCCAAAAGCATGAGGAGAGGCTTCCAGGGCCCTCCACACCCTCTGGGACCTGTATCCCTCCATGCCACTTGAGTAACACAACCTTCAGAGAGGGTCACCACACCAGCCTCTGCAGGGCAGAGCATGAGGTGGAGAGAAGAGATGCACATGCCCCATTTCCCATGCCACCAAGAATGTCCTGCTCTGTCTGCCCCCCAGGCAATGAGTAAACAGGCTTCAGACCTCTTCTCTCACCCCACAACTCCCAGGTAAAGAGACATCCTGGCTGAGATAGAGAATTCTTGCTTCTGAGTCTGAAGTATCTGCTCCACCTTGCCAGGTCAAGTATCATCGTCATGCCTTCTGAAAGTAGAGCCTGTCACCTTCTTTCCTAGCCCCAGTGGAAAGGCCACAGCTCTCTGGGAGTGTATTACTGCTAGGGTGCAGGTTACACACCCACCCACGGGCATATATACACTTGCACGCACTTGCATGTGCACACACATACAGTCTTTAGCCTGGAGCCTGAAACTTCCAATCCCTAAGCCCTATGGGGTCTCATCAACTTAGACAGCTGGCACAGGACTGGGCTGGAGCTAGGGGCTGAGTGGGCATTGCCACTCCTTGAAGGGCCTAGAGGAGAAGATGCAGACCATGAGGGCTCCAAGGATGCGGGTTGAAACATGGGAAGTGTGATGGCTGGGAGGGAGGCATCCTCATGCTGGCTCTTGCTTGATCCAGGCCTGCAACAGAGAGCTCTATCTCACCCAGACCAGCCTGATCAGGCAGGGCTTGCCTGGCAGGGAGAAGCATTCCTGAGGGTCCTAGGGCTCTCTTCCTGGGCTTATGTAGGTGGCAGCCATGGAACCTTTGAATCTTGGCCAGCAGCCTGGCTTCTGGGGGTCCACTTGGCTGGGAGGGAGAGATTGGAATTTGGGACTGATGGACAGGTGGTGGCTGGAAGGAGGTGACATGTCAGGATGGAGCACTTTTCAGGAGTGAAGACAGAGCAGAGGGTGAGGGAGGTGGGTATAGAAATAAATCCAGGAGGAGAGGGAGGAAGGGTGACCAACTGCATGCAGAGCACACTATGAGTCCCTGGTGGGCCCCACGATGGCCTTGGGCCCATTGCCCTGTGGCTTTTCAGTGTGGCTAGTGGGCCAGACATGCTGTGTTGTTGAGACACTGGGGAAGCAGGAACCCAAGGACAAAGGGGAAGGGCCAAAACAGGGCTCTGGGGTCCTTCCTCCCAGCTGTGAATTAGCTCTGCCTTCGGGAGGGTCCAGGGAGGCCTGAGGTGGTCCAAGACCCCTTTTCCCCAGTTTGCCAAACAAATAGTATTGTTTTTCTTGTGTGCCCAGAATGGAAAAGGCTGGGGTAGGGAAGAGGGAGCAGAGATATGGGACATGAGCCTGCCATCCTGGCTATCCTGCCTGGACACAGCTGGGACAGCTCAGGCCCCCATCACGGCTTCCTCAAGTCTCCCTGCCACTTCTCTTCACTCTTCTGGGCCTCTGACTTAATTTGATTTTCTCCACGTCTCTGTCCCAGTTTCCTTCAGTCCCTGTCACTGTTTTTGTCTCCATTTCTCTGTCTCTCTGCCTCTAGACTGTTGGCCAATCTCTTCCTCTCTCACTGTCTTTCTGATTCTGTGTATCTCTCCAGTCTCTCTCTGTCTCTGCCTTCTTCTATGCTTTTCTGCTTCTGTGTCTCTCTCTTGCTCTCTGGTTCTCACTGTTGCCCTTGCTCTGACCTGTCTTCACTTTGCCTCCAGTTTTCTCTTTGTCTCTCCACTGGATCTGTCCTCCTGCCTCTTACAGCCTCTCTACCTCCAACTCTGTGTATATGAGACCTTCTCTGCTCTGTACCTGGGCCCTGGGCCTGGTTGGTAGCTCCTGGGAGCTGGGCAACAACTCCACTCTCCCTTCAGTGGGTAGAATGGAAGCTCCAGGGGCAGGGATCTGGGACCCAGCAGGGTAACTCAGCCCACCTGAGATCAGGGCTGGGACAGTGCCAGCCACCCCTACTAGGGACAGGGGAGGAGGCACAGACACAGGGATGCATAACCCTCATTGCAGATCACCCCACAATTTCCCCCAAGTTTTCCCTGGGCCACACCTCCTTCTGTCCAGCTCAGTCCCATAAGCTGTTGGGGTTAGAGCCGGAACCCCTGACTCAGGGCCAGGCCTTTGTGGGATGATGGAACTGCCAGTTAGAATGGCAAGGCCCAACAGTCAGGGAGATATCCTGCTTTTGCCATGATGAGACCCTCAGGCAGTGACCCAAAGCTACCATCTAAATTATGGATCTGAGCTCTACTACCTACTAGACTTTAGCTAGCAAAGGTGCCCCTTCTAAGCACTGGTTTCAGGCACCCTAATTCCTGCCCTGAAAGGTGGTTCTGAGATTAAGGGGGATGATGTTTGGGAAGGGGCAAGCACTGTGCCCCTCCCTTCCTTCTCCTCTCCCCATTTGTGGTGGTGACATCAGTATCAGCACAAAGATTTCTGGGTATCCTTGGACAAGTTAGCAAACCTCTTTTGGCTGTGGTTTCACCCCCCATTCTTCCATGAGGGTCATTAGGAAGTAGGTTGTGGCTGCAATAACAGAGATGGTGGTGGTAGGGTCAGAGGCTGGGGCCCCGTAGAGGTAAGGCTGGGTGGGCAGCTGGGGTGGTGGGAGAGCAGTCCTGCATCTGAGAATGTGTGATCTTTCCCTCAAGAGGCTTTGAGTCATAGACAGACAGTTCTGCAGCTCTGTCCCCCTCATCTCCTACCACAGACACACTTGGAATTTCCAAAATTTGGTTTGTGCTCATTTTCATTACTGAGAGTTTCAGAAAAGCCCATTGCCAGAGCCAGCCTGGGAAGGTCAATTTCTCTCTCATGATGTTGGTGGGCCCTTGGAAGGTGCCTAGGCCAGTCTTACCCCTGTCCCCCACAGCCTGACAAATGGGGCTTATAGTCCTGAAAGGAGGGACTGAATGTTCACAGGGCCCACTGCAAGTTGGTGACAGAGCTGGGCCTATTTTGACTCTTATCATCTTCCTTGCTTGTTCATTGGCTGGCATTGTCTTTGTTCTGTCTCCCTCTCTGTCTGTCTACCACAGTCTTTCTCTCTCCATCTTTGTCCCTCACTATGGAAGGATTCTTCCTTCCCCAACAAGACTCTGAACAGTTGAGACTCCCCACTAATTAAAGCTTCCTTCAGCATTCTCTGGCCTGCCCTGACACAGATGAGCTGCATGCTGGCATGTGGGGTCCCATTTTCTGTGCAGTAGCCTGTTTCTTGCCCCCTCAACCATGCAGTGTCACTGTCAGACCAGGCCCCCAGGCAGGCAGCCTCAGCACAAAATGGCTCTGGGGTCTTCCAGAAATAGGGTGCCAGCAGATCTTCTTCCCATCTGCCCATCTGCCTCTCTAAGACAAGCATAGGGCAGAACTAGAGCTGCTAGTCCCTCTGGGGAGTGGTGGAATTTGCAGGTGCCCCCTACTCTACCCCAAAGTTAAGCCTTTCCTAGATTGGAGAAAGGAATTCATACACTCAGGCCCTCGCTCCTGAGCATACTTTTCAGCCTCTGTCCCCAACCTGAGCAGGCTGGAGGGTAAACAGACTGGAAAGCATCTCTCAGAGGTCCTGCCATAGCTCTAAGTGGCAGGGTCAGTGGGTGGGGCTAAAATCCATCTGTCCATCTGTAGAAAGAAGCGAGGTGGGAGCTCCTGCCTACAGTCACACAGTTGGCATCTATGGCACATGGCCAGACATTCTGATGTCAACTTGACAGAGATACTTTGTATCAGAGAGGATGGGCAGGGTATGCCATCAAGCACCTGGAGAGAGAGCCCTGCAGGGGAGTGATGGGCAAAAGCATCAGTGTCAGAGTTGACAGATACCAGTTCAAATCCACATTGGGATGTCATAGCTGGGTGACCCTGGGCAAGTTACTTAACCTCTCTAAGCCTCAGTTTCCCCATTTTCACAGTTTCTGTAAAAGGTCCACCCCCTTACTGTTCAAGGTTCCAGTAATGCAGTAGCTACTAAGCACACACAACTTGGGGGTGCATGAGTGCCTAAGGTAAAAGCTCCCACAGAGACTGGTGTGCCATGGGGAAGTGAACGGGGAACAAGCAGCAAAGGAGTTGGGGTTTAGCTTACCAGAAACTTAGTAAAAGTCAGTAGTGGGATGTGGTAGCCTACATTAACTGATAGCTGGGAAGCAGGAGGGCCAAGGCACTCTACCTGTTTGGGTTTAGTCGGGAGGTGGGGTGGGTGGGCCATGGACAAAGGTACATCTGTTTGGAGGAAACAGAGCAGGCTACTGAGAAGACTAACTCCTTGCCTCCATCCAACATCCCCAGCACAGTCACCAGCCTATACATTGTCCTAGTACAAATTAGCCAAAAGGGCATTTGCAGCACTGCACCAGGACACATGACTTGGTGAATGCAGTACAGGCCGGATTTCAGCTCCCACATACTCTCTGGGCTGAGTGCCCTTGTGGCTGTCCCCAGCATTTGCTGACCCAATCTTTTACTTATTTAACAAATGCTTACTGAGCTCCTGCTCTGTGCCTTCCTTAGGCACTGTTCTAAGTGTTGAGGAGGGGTTCTAGGAACTGGAGGAGAGAGGGTGGCAGCATGTCTATAGGGTTCTCTGACCACATTCTGTCTAGACTATTGGTCTTCAGCAAGCTTCCATCCAATGGATACTTACCGAGTGTCCACGAAAAGCCTGCTCCAGGGTTACCACAGACTGGCTGAATGCCCTTGTATAGGTCAATTTCCCTTTCTGGACCTCAGTTTCTCCATCTGCAAATGAATACACCAGGCTAGGTGGCTATAAAGACTCTTCTGGCTTCCTGCAGGAAATCCTGCCAAGTGGCCCGGGAGAAACTGGGTGGCCCAGGGCTTTGTACAGGGGATTCCAACCTTGGGGAGGATTGGGACTAGAGGGTCTTGGAGACATTTTCAGCCGGAGACTCAGCCAGCTTCCCACCTTTCCTGCCATCACTCTCCATAGTCTTGCTCTGGCTACGTAAGTCTCACCTCCTGCCCTGCATCTGCCCGCTGCCTCTCCAGCCCCCATGCCTTGGCTCGTGCTGTGTACTTGGAGTGGAATGCTGTCTCCTGTCTCTGCCTAGTGAAACCCCACCCACCATGGATGTTGCAGAGGGGACCCTAAACATAAGAGGTCTGGAGACAGGTGTTTGGCCCTGATGTCCCCCACCTCCCCTCCAGTCCTAGCACTTCTGGGAAGAGACTACTGTGTCCCAGGGGATTCCAGAGGCTGAGCTACAGTAGCTCAGGCACATAGCTCTGGGCTCAAAGGATCTTTCTGCTGCCACGAACTGGGGCTTTTCTCCCCTTCCTTCTTTGGGGCATTTTGGAGCATGCTTTCCCAAACCATTTTGACATGTGTTCACAGCCCAGATCTGCCCACTTCCTAACTATGTGCCTTTGGCCCTCTCAGGTCCCATTTTAAAAGCCTCAGTTTCATTCTCTGTGAAGTGGGATACTAAGTCCCATCTCTTTAAGGAAGAAAAGATGGCAGGGAGGGGAAAAAGGCAGAGAGATCATGTCTGAAAGCTGCATGACAAAGAGCAGAGGCCCAGCTCCCATTGTCTGCCCGTATTCTGCTGAGCAAGGCGCTTGCATCCTCCAAGTTACTCCTGATTCACAAAGCCAAAGACTTCATTCTTTTCTTTGAAAGCATTCCTAGTTATTTTCTACCCAGAATTTCTGTAAAAGTCCCTCCTCTCTAATCCTGTCCCTTTTGTTCCCTCTAAGCACTTTGTGTGCCATCCATCTGCCTGGGGCCCATCAGCTCCGTAGAGGGAGCAGAACCCTGCTGTGCACTCAGATGGGGATTACTCTGCCCAGCAAGCCCCACCCCAACCAAACCCACGGCTCCCATGCTTAAAGAGCCTGGAGTGGGTGCTGGAGGGAACCACCGCCATCTCCCTAAGGTCCCTGAACACCCAGGGAGTGAGCTGGGCCCTTGCTGGGGCTCTAATTCTCATTCTCGCTTCCCAAGCAGGCCACTCCCCTTCTAAGAGATGGCATGGGAATTGAAAACATAGCATTTTTAGTCTGGCAGGCCTGAATTCTATTTCCAGCTCTGCCATGTTCTGACTGGGAGCCCTTAAGCATGTGGCTTAGCATCTCTGACCCTCACTTTGCCCATCAGCAGAACAGGGGGGATGTTCACGCAGAATGAGGATGCTGTTCATAACATCCCTTGCATGGCTCTTTTGAAGATTCAAAAAAATTGTGCACAATCACTGCTTGCCATAAAGCAAGTGCTCAATGAGTAACAACTGCCTCTTTAAAAAAGCATTTGCTGAAATGGCAGGCATAGTGTAGACGCTCAGTAAATATTCAATTCAATGAATATTTACTGAGGGTCCACATGAGGCTTGCTTCTGAGCAAAAGTCAAGACACAGCCTTTGGTCAGAAAACTTTTTAGATACTCTGTGGGGCCCCAAAGTTTGCCTTCTCTGCCCATCCTGTGGCAACCTGCCCATCCTCCCACTGTCACCAGCCTCCTCACTGGAGGGCCAACAGGAGCCTCTGAAAGGGCCTCATAGACAGGGCAAAAACAGCCAGCTCTGCTCAGGGCTGGGTCCCTGCAATGTTCATGACATTAGTGATACTAAATGCAGGATGGGAGAGTAAGAACTTTGGGCCAGCAAGTGGGGTCCAAGAGCTTAGACTCCAGCCTGGTCAAAGGCAAAGGGTAAGGTTCTACCATGAGGTTGACTTGGGCCCAGGTCACATTGAGGCCATTCATTGGCTGGGTGACTACAGGGCCCTCTCTGGTCTATGAAATGGGATAATGGTGCTTGTCTTCCTCACCACAGAAGCTTCGAGTAAGGATGCAATAAGGTAGCAAAAATTTGTAGAAATGCTGGACTGAGTTTAAAGCAGTTCAAATTGAACCCTGACCTCCTTTTATCGAAGGCAGCAAGGTGAAGAGGAGAGCACAGCCCTGGGCTCAAATCCTGGCTCTGTAATTTCCTGGCTGTGTGACATAGGGCAGGTCACTAAACCTGTCTGAGTCTGTGTCTTCACTGTAGAATGGGGATAATAATATAGCACCTACCTCATTGTTGTGAGGGTGGCATGGGTGATGCGTAACACACAGCCTTCCTGTTAGGAAGGTGTCAGGATGGTCCAGAGACAACACCAAGCCAGCACCAAGTCACATGCAAGATGGTGAGCAATTAATTACCTTCAGCCAGCAAACACTGTCTGAGACCCTTTGCCCTGCTATGTCCAGGGATTGGCTCTGAGGATGCCTGGAGGAATAAATCCTAGTCCATGCACTTCAGGACCTCTCCCCATGCTAGTCTGAAGCAGCCTGAAATGGGTCTTGTGCCCTGGCAGCCACCTCAGGCCTGTGTCCTCTTTCCCAGGTAGCCTTCATCACCCTGGGCCTACTCCATGGTCTGCTGTTACGCAGATCCAGGAAAAAACTCTCCTCTGTGAGGCATCTGCCACCTCCTTTCTCTGTGGGTGGAACCTAGAATTTCACTTGCAACAAATGGATGAGGGTGCCCACAGCTGAGCATGCCCCAGAGACTACCTTGTCCCTGTTGTGGAGTTCAGGGTCCAGTGATGATGGATACAAGGCCCCCTGACTTGGTGGAGATGGTGTTCTAGTGGAGGCAACAGAGGATCTCTGTTAGGGATGCATATGTGCAGAAAATGAAGGCAATAGGGTGGGGCATCCATGTTCAGTAGAGATTCTTTCCATTTGACATTTGGGGAGACAGAGACTAACCCAAGGCCACACAGCAGGTGCTGGCAGAACCGGAGGCAGAACACAGAGAGGCCTATAGCTCTCTTCCCCTCACTGCACGAGGCTGTCTGTGGGGTCCCTCACACTCTCGCCCTTGCCTTGTTCTGCTTTCCATGTGCCCACACCTCCACAGGGCCCCTGGCTTCTTTGCCCTTTCCTCTCTTGGGCAGTAGAGGCTGCTGGGACAACTTCAGCTCTGGTCAGACAGGATTATGGGGAGGAGGTGTGACATCCTGAGCAGTGGGAGCATGTGAGGGGACAGGAATTGTCCTGCACCCCAACACACCCCCAGGCAAATGTCTGGGAAAACATTGGCTGCTGAAAGCTCCAGTGGTGGGGGCTAATAATGCCCCCACAATCCAGACATTGGGTTCACCCATCTCTCCTACAGCATGATTCACAAGGAACTCATAGTCTGTCCTGGTGAAACACAAGATTATAGGGGTGCAAGGAGGCTGGAAGGGCCATCCAGTGCAAGTGACTTGGGAAGCTGGTATGTTCAGCCTTTGGCCTCCCAGGTTGTCTGGACAGCAGGGGTCACTCCTGGGCTGAGAGTGTCCCAGGAATGGTGGGGCCACAGCCACCCTGGTCAAATGTCCTAGAGTTTCTGCCCAGAAATGTGAAATGTGAACTGAGTCCAAGTGGAGAAGCAGTGTGATGACTTGAGGGCTCTCCCAGGGGAAGTGAGACCTTGTTTGAGCAGGTGTGTGGGCAGGGTCTGTACACCCAGTGTGGGTGACAGGGTGCTGTATGGAGGTGAGGCTGGAGGCTTTTTTTCCTATTCCTGCCGAGTCTACAGCCTCTCCTTGCTCCAAGACTCAGGGTACTCCAGTCCACCCCCATCTCCAGCACCAGGAGGGTCTGGAACCTGCTTTCCCCAGCCCCCCTTCCCCCACCCTAACAGAGTGGGCCCAGCCCAAGGTCTCGAGGGAAACACTCCCACCCCCACCAACACTTCTCCTAATGCATCCTCGCTGGCCGGCTGGGAACCGCAGACGGTGCTGTGACAAGAGGGGAGATAAGGGGGCTCTCACATTTCCCCCGGCTGGGCTCCTGGGCCGCCAGCATTCACGCTGGCTGATTTCAACATGAAAGGGCCCCTTGAGAAGGAGACCCCCCTCCTTTTCCCCCTTCTCGCTGCTAAGCTCCACTCCGAAGCTAACCACTGTCTGAGCCGCCCTCCCCCTGGAGCACCAGCTCTGCCGCTGGCCTGCCTGCCAAGCTTTCCCCTAACTGCGTCAGCCTCACCTCAGGACCCCGCCCTCCAGGGTGGGAATCCCAGGGAGCAGAGGGGGTGTGCACTGGTCTGTCCCTCCTAGCACTAAGCTGGAGAGGAGAAAGGGGGACTTGCAGTCCCAGCTGGTGACACATGGCCCAGGGTCTGTTCTGGAGACACAACCCAGGTGACCTCAGGTCGCTATGTTGAACAAATCTTTGGGGGTGGAGGGAGATGGCTCTGAGAAGAGGTGGTCCCCCAACCCCCAGATCCAAGAAGGCCAGAGCATTCTCAGAATCTCTGAGCACTCAAGGTGTCAACTCTTTCAGGCCTCTTCTCTGGCTCTTTTCAACTGCCTGAGACAAGCACCCTTCAAAAATCCACTGAAACATTTCATGTTTCTGCCACCAGAGGCCTTCCAGTTATCTGCCCTCAATCTATTATGCTGCCACTTTTTCAATCTTTTATTTTGAACTAATTTTAGACACAGAAAAGTTGCAAAAATTAGAACAGAGAACGACTGTACATCCCTCACCCAGCTTCCCCTGATATTAACATCTTACATAACCTTAGTACGATTATTAAAACCAAGAAATTAACCTTGGAATCATACTATGAACTAAACTACAGATCTCATTTGAATCTCACCAGTTTCCCCACTAATGTCCAGGATCCTACATCACATTGCATTGCCATGTCTTCTTAGTCTCTCTCAACTTGGGACAATTCCTCAGTCTTTCCTTGTCTTTCATGATCTTGACCCTTTTGAAGAGTACTAGTCATCCATTTTATAGACTGTCTCTCAATTTCTGTTTGTCTGATTTTTAAACAATTTTTATTTATTTAGTTTTAGAGGGGGGGGAGGGAGGGAGGTAGAGAGGGAGAGAAACACTGATGTGAGGAAAAAAAACATTGATCCGTTACCTCTCAGATGCCCCAACCGGGGACTGAACCTGGAACCCAGGCATGTGCCCCAACTGGAAATTGAACCAGCGACCCTTTCACTTTGTGGGTTGATGCCCAACCAAATGAGCCACATCAGTCAGGCCATTGCCTGACATTTACTTATGACCAGAGCAAGGTTATGCATTTTGGGCAAAAATACCAAAGAAATGATGTTGAGTCTTTCACAGCTGATCATGCCAACAAATCTGTGAAGCTGCTGTGTCTTATTACTGGCAATGTTTACCTCAGTCACTCAGTTAAGTTAATATCTGCAGGGTTTCCCAACTATAGAGTTACCATAATTCTCTTTGCTATATAGTTCAAGTATATTGAGAAGATACTTTAGGACTATACATGTTCTGTTTCTCATCAAATGTTCTATGTTTGTGTGATAATTGTAGCATCCACTAGTGGATCAACATTTATTACTGTGATGCCCCCCAATAGTCATGTTCTATTTCCCTCTTTCTTTCTATATAAATTAAGTGGAATTCTACTATAATGGAGAAAATGAGCCATATCCTCTTTTTATTTATGTATTCTATTATTTATTTGTGTTACTATGGGCCAATGGATATTTATTCTGTGGGTTAAAATCCAATATTATCTTCTACCTCAAGGGAGTAAGGTGTAACTCCCTGTTCCTTAAGTATGGGTTGTGCATAGTGCCTTCCTTCCAAAGATGACAGTGTGGAAGTGGGGAGAAAGTAACATGGAAACACTTGACAAATACTACCTCAGTGAGGTGGTTCCAGTTAACACCATCAGTCAACAGATAGTGTGCACCAGTGACATGTGTTGAGAAGGGCATTTCATCTCTGTGATATTCCCCCCCACACCCATTCCCCACTTTAACCATGAGAGAAGCATCATGATTTTTCAAATCTAAATTGAGGGACATTCTTCCAATCAATACTCATCAAAACTGTCAAAGTCATCAATAGCAAGGGAAGTCTGAGGAACTGCCATAGACAAGAGAAGCCTAAGGAATCATGACAACTAAATGTAATATGGTGTCTGAAATATGACACTGGAACAGATAAGGTTATTAAGTTAAAAAAGGAAACCTGAATCAAGTATGGACCTTAATTAATAATAATATTTCAACAGCTGTCCATCCGTTAATTGTAACAAATGTACCACACTCATCTGAGGTGTTAACAATAGAAAAAACTTGATGCTGTGTGTATGGGAACTTTCTACACCACTTTTGTAGATCTAAAACTATCCTAAAATTAATTATATATATAAAAAATCAAATTTCATCACTATTTTCTGATCAAATTGTTCCCATTTTGGCTATTAGGGTCTCTTTCAGCTTGGCTCCTGAGTTTTTACAAAACAAAACAAAACAAAACAAAAAACCAGCACATGCTTTTCTGAGCACTTCCCTATTCTATGGCACACTAAGATAGTCCAGGAATATCCTGGACTGTCCCTGTCCCAGGCCTGATTCAATTATTTCTTCATTGAGTACTGGCTTCTTCTTTTGGAAGATGGTATTAGAAACCAAGATCTGATCACTAGATGTGCTCATTGCTACAGAGGTGCCATTGCTTCTACGCTCTTTCAGCTGACAGAGGTAGGAAATATATGTCTGCATACCAAGCAATTTTATTGCAATTTAAAAAATGTTAGTTAGCCCTGGATGGGTGGTTCGTTGGTTGGAGTGTTGTCCTGCATACCAAAAAGGTTGCAGGTTTGATTCCCACTTGTGACAACTGATAGATGTTTCTCACATCAATGTTTCTCTCTCTTTCTCTCTCTCCCTCTCTCTCTCTCTCACACACACACACACACACACACTGACATTTCTCTATCCTCCCCTTTCTCTCTTCCTCTCTCTCTAAAATTAATACAAACATATCCGCAGGTGAGTATTAAAAAATGTTATTTACACTTGTTCTGTCCTCAACAGATTTACTTCACTTATTATAACTGTTTCATGATATTCCTTGGCAGGGATGCACCAAAATCTTATTTAACCAGCTCCCTATTGATAGCTATTCATACTATTACACATTTTATTTTATACTATCAAAGTGTTTGTAATCCCTGTGCATAGTCATGTGCCAAGTGTTTCTCCAGGGAAGACAATGAGATAGAAACTGCTGTGTCAAAACATCTGGGCATCTGAAATGTTGATGGAAGCTGACAATGTGCCCTGCAAGATAGGTGTTCTAATTAATTGCTCACCATTCAAAGTCACTCATGTGGCCCTGGCTGGTATGGCTCCATGAATTGAGTGTTGGCCTGTGAACTAAAGGGTTGCTGGTTTGATTCCTAGGCGTGAGTCAGGGCACATGACTGGTTTGCAAGCTGGGTCCCCAGTGGGGCGCACGAGAGGCAACCACACATTGATGTTTCTCTCTCTCTCTTTCTCCTTCCCTTTCCCTCTCTAAAAATAAAAATAAATAAAATCTTTAAAACAAAGCCCTGGCTGCTGTGGCTCAGTGGGTTGAATGCTGGCTTGCAAATCAAAGGGTCAGCGGTTGATTCCCAGTCGAGGCACATGCCTGGGTTGTAGGCTGGATTCCCAGTTAGGAGTGCACAAGAAGCAACCACACATTGATGTTTCTCTCCCTCTCTTTCTCCCTCCCTCCCCATCTCTAAAAATAAATAAATAAAATCCTTAAAAAAAATAAGGCAAACTCAATCATGTGCCATTCAGGACTCAACCTTCCTTACCTTCCATCTCCCACCACTCTCCTTCTTCTAGTCTATCACTCGGTCTCAATGAACTACTTGCCATTTTCTCTCATGCTTCCAGGTCTCTGCCTATGCTGTTGTTCCTTCTACCTAAGGGTCCCTGCTCTCTTATCAGAATGATAACTTCTCTTTACTCTTCAAAGCCCATCTCTAAGGGTACTTTCTGTGTGAAGTCATGCTGAGCTTGCCATCCAGGCAGGCAATTGGTGACTTCTTCCTCAGTGCCCCCATAGTGACTTCTTTGGTCACATCTTGGCATTTTGGGGGTGGGGTGGTTGCGTGTCCCACTAACTTCTATCATTTTTACAGACTGTCCCAACACAGACTAGGCACAGAGGAGGCACTTAGGAGTGTCTGCTCAATGAATGGATGAACTCCTTTCCCAAAGAATCCAGACAGCTTATTTCTATGGACCCTTAACTAAGAGTTTGGTCTGAGACCAAAAATTTTTTAAAGTTCACACTTAAAGCTCCCATTCCCTTTCATACCCCATTTCTGTGTGTATACACAGAGACAGGCACACATACATACTCAGGCATCCTCCCAAGTCTGTGTAGGAAATCTCTGTAAGGGTGTGTATGTGAGAGTGTCTAACACAGAGAGGAGATGGGTGGGGAGAGAGAGAAAGAGAGGTAGAGGAAGACAGAGAAGGGAACAGAGAAAAGAGAGAAAGATAGGGAGAGAGAAAGAGGAGAGAGAGGACTGTTCAAAGTGAGAATTTAAAGCCTAGGTTACCAAGGGGCTTTAAATGAAGTTGTCTTCACAGCTGACACCTGTCAATGTGCTATTACCTCTGTGGCTGAGCAGGAAAGAGTTGAGGAGATATAACCCCAAAGAAAGAAAAAAACACATTTATTGATAATGCAGGCAAATGCCAAGCAAGCTGCTCTGAGAAGTCAAAGCCACTGGGTACTCCCTCATTCCCCTGTCCCAGACCTATATGGTAAGGCACCTGGAGTCATCCAGATAGCTCCCCAGTTGTCCAAAACAGAAAATTGAGAAGCATCTATTACATCCTTCTACCTCTCTCTCTCACCCCCATATCCATTCAATCATCACAAAAAAGTGAGTCCACCTCTTAAACACCTTGTGAACCCTCCACTTGTCTCCATTCCTACTAAAGCCACTGAGGTCAATTGCTCATCATCTCTCACAGCTGCTAGCGCGATAGCTTCCTCATTGACTTCCCTCTTTTCTGTTTTGTCCCTTCCAACCCTGCAGACACCAGGGATCAGAGAGGTTATTCTATAAAGCAAATCTGATCTTGTCACACCCTTGCTTGAAACTATATGGCCGCAGGCTCAAGGTCAAACTATATTCAAGGTCCTTCTCCATGCAGCCTTCACAGTTCAGAAGGAGGTCAGGAGATATTAAGTTCCTGTGTATGAGGTACTGGGATCAAGTGGGAAGTCAACACAATTTCAGCTCTCAAAGGATACATGCCGCCGCCCTCACCATCCCCTCACTTCCAGTGGTAAGCATAGGACATAACAGAAATGTGAACTGCTATTTGAACGGTACACTGCAAGCTCTGTTAGCATCCTACTTTCCTCTAGAGCTCATGGATTGTCACAGTGCCTGGTGCACAGCAGGGGGCTTCACCAGTATGGATGTGTGGATGAATGAATAGATGGGTGGCTGGACTGATGGATAGATGGATGGATAGAGGGACAGGTTGAATGGGTGAAACAACCTGCCTCAGGTTAGATGGAGATTAATTACAGAATGTCTCTAAATTACAGAATACAGGAGAAGGAAATGAATTAGAGACTTGTCCAAAGTCATACTTCTGACAGCAATCCTGAGAATTAGGGGTGATTATCATTTTAATTTTGTGATGATGAGTGAACAGAGGTTCACAGATGTGAATGAACTTGCCTGAGGTCATATAATCACTAATGGGACAGGAATGTGAAACTAGACTTGCTTGGCTCCAAAGATCATGTTCTTTGCACATTCTCATATCAAAAATGGTACAGGACACATCTTAAGAGGTGGAGAATGAATTCGGATTTTGGATCTGATGGACCTGAGTTCCAGTCTAACTTTTTAACATTTTCAGTCCTTTATTCATTGTGAAAATTTTTTCAGAGTACATACTGTGTGTGTGTGAGAGAGAGAGAGAAAGAGAGAGAGAGATTATAAAGGGTACAGGATGGTCAAACAGACACATGTTAGAATCCTGGCTCTACCATGTGCAAACCTCATGACCTCTTTGAGCCTCAGTTTCTACATCTGTAAAATGGGAATAATAGCAATACCTATTTCACAGGCTTGCTGTAGGCATTAAATAAGCTTAAGTCACTTAATACCCTGCCACACACACTAACAGTGAATACCTGTCTTAGAACCAGGCACTGATATACAGGGGTGGGCCAAGTCTGTGCACTCCTGCCCTTGCCCTCAGGGAGATGACAGTCTAGTGAAGGAGACAAAGGTCATGGAAGTCAACATATAGTCTTCAGAAAGTGCTAGGTAGGGAATAAAACAAAAGTAAGGACCTATGAAAGAGAAAATCGAGAATGACAGATCTAATTTGATGAGGTAATGATGCAGTGCATGATCTTTCTGAGGATATGACATCTCAGCTGAGATCCGAAGGAGGAGAACCTAACCTTGAAGAATAGAAAGAATAGTCCAATGCAAAGGTACTGATATGGGAATGAACTTGGTGGGTTCATGAAATGGCAGAGCAGTCTGAAGCAGAGCAGAGGATGGGGATAGACGCAGGAAAGATCATGGGTCATTAGAAGGGCAGGTAGGAGCCAGCTCAAGTAGGACCTGGACTTTTTTCTAAGTGCCTTGGAAAGTAACAGAGCCTGATTTGCATTTTAAAAGCATCCCTCTGGCTGCTGGATGGAGAGTAGGGGAGAAAGGTGGGACTGAGGAGCCCCAGTAAGAAGGCCATTGCTAAAATTTGGTGAGTGGGGGTGGTGCTTCAGACTAGGGTAGTTGCGGTCCACATGTGGGCTTCATACCCTATAAGGTGGTCCTTGACTCCTTTATTTCTTCAATCCCCCATCCCATCTGTCAGCAAAGCTTCTTGTCTCTCTTTTCAGAATATATCCCCTAATCTGAAACTTCTCACCACCTCCACTGTCTCCACCCTCCAGGCTACCCTTCAGCCCTTGTCCCCACAGCCTCTTCTCTATACCTGAAGGATCCAAGCCGAAGAGATCCTGTTAAAGCCAACTCAAGTCCCAAGGCTCCCCATCTTTCTAGGAGTAAAGACAAAGCCATTTTGGTGGCCCAAAGTCTTCCGAGATGTGGTCCCTTGTTAACTTTCTGTCACCATGCCCTGGTCTTCTCTTTGTTCATGTAAATCTAGCCACTGTCCTCTTCGCAGTTCCTCAAAACTTTCTGACACACAATCAATTGAGGTTCTTTGCACAGACTGTTGTCTCTGCCTGCAATGGTCTTTCTGTAGGTATTTGTGTGGTTTGCTTCCTTCCTTACCTCTTTCAGAGATTTCTCACATGTTACCTTCTCAGTGTGACCTTCCTGGACAGATAAACTTGCAACCTCACCCTCAGATCCCCTGACCGTTTTTCCTCCTGCTTTATTTTTGTGCTCCATAACACTTTTCATCATCAACCATATGATTTTATTTATGTTGTTTACTTTTTGCCTCTTACCAGTTTATGGGCTCCACAAAGAGAGAGAGATCTTTCTCTATTTATTCTGCTCACTGATGTAGCTCAAACACCGAGAACAGTGCTTGGCACATAGTAGGTGCTCAGCAAATGTTTATTGAATATGTGGTGAGGGAAAGTGAGATGATAAAGAAAAAATTCTTCTGCATATGTTTTAAAGCTACACACAAGGAAAAGCTGGTCATTGCTAGTTTTATCATTGTGTGTGTATATAAGAAGCTGTCAGTGTCCTGACCAGTGTGGCTCAGTGGGTTGGGCATCATCCCACAAAGTGAAAGGTCACCGTATCAATTCCCTCTTGGGATACTTGCCTGGGTTGTGGGTTCCCTCCTTCGTTGGAGTGCATATGAGAGGCCACCAATTGATGTTTCTCTCACATCAATGTTTCTCTCCTCTTTCTCCTTCTCTCCTCCTCAGTCTAAAAATAAATAAATAAAATCTTTAAGATCTTCATGGGTGCAAGCAAAAGAAAATGAATAGAGGACTCATGGGCATGGAAAATGCAGGGGGATTGACTTTCAGAGTGGGGGGGTTGGGGTTGGGGTGGGCAATGGGGAAAAAGGCAGATCAAGTGTAACTGAACAATAATAAATTTTTTAAAAAAGAAGAATAATAAAATCTTTAAAAACCTAGAAGCTGTCAGTTTGCTCAGGGTTTGGAGAGCTCATTTATCATTTCCATTAACATCCTTCTCAGCAAATATCAACTTTCCAACCTCTTTTTATGGTGGTTTCTGTAGAAAGTCTGCTTTAACCTTGCCAGCCAACCAGGCATTGTAATGATAACTGTCATTGCCTCCCTCCTGTATGTGTGTGTGTGTGTGTGTGTGTGTGTGTGTGTGTGTGTCTGGCCCCTCCAGCCCACAAGTCCCTTCAGTGGGTACTTGCACCCATGCTGAGGTGGGTTGATGCTAGCACAGTCTGTGCCCAGTAGAATGGTGTCTTCCCTCATCTTACCAAGATGGTGAAGATCCAGTGCACGCAGCTTACACTCCAGAGACAGATGGCTCTAGGTTTGAATATGAGCACTATCAATTCTAAACTGAGTGACTGTGGGTAAATGACTGAACCTCTCAGAGCTCAAGCTTTGTCACCTGTATCATAAGATTGTAATTCCTCTCTCATGGACTTGCTGGGAAGGAAATACAAGCAAGTGCAAGTGGACATGCCTCATGAAGTAGAAAGTGCCAAATGCAGAGAGTAAATTTTTCATTCCTCTTTCTTAGAATGGGGTTCTGATTCAGGATGTTAAATCTTTCAAATGAGAGCAAGGTACTTTGCCTGAGATTCCTCTGAGGGAGGCAGGAGCTGGGGTGCCCCTGGGGTTGAGCAGCACACCAGGGGAAGGGAGTCACCATCCTCAGAGTGCTTCCTGGTGCCGGCTGCTGGGTTGAGCATCTGAGCACACTAGATACATGGGCTCAGCCAATGCACACAGCAGTGCTGTGAGCTAAGTACTACTCCCATTGCCATTTCAGAAGTGAGAACGCAGAGCCTTAGAGAGGTGAACAGATCTGCTCAAGGCTGCAAAACCACTCCTGGTGAAGCAGAGACTTCACCCCCAGCCTGCTTTGATTCCAGAGCCTGTGTTGTTTCTCTGCCACAAGGAGTCAGCCAGACTGAGGAGGGGGGTTAGGGGGTCAGGGAGAGAGGACGCAGAGGGGTGTGGACATGCAGACTCCTACCACAGGAGCAGTGTCCCAGGAGGAATGCAGACAGTGCCGGAAACCCCAAAAGCAATTTTCTAACCCTGGGAAAATGGCCTGTAGTTTTGGCTGGCATGCTCAGTGTGGGGTCTGCAGATGGAAAGCCATTGGGGCCACCCCTCCCCTCTGCCCAAGGCACCCTATGTTGATCTCAGCAAAAGTCAGGTCGAGGAGCTCATAGAAATCTCTGAGACCCCACTGCCCATTTAAATTCCCTTGGGGATTCAGCCACCCAAGCCTAAATCTACCCCCAGAGATGCAGATTTCATAGGTTTGGGGTAAGGCCTGGGCATCTGTATTTTCCCAGCTCTCTCAATAAGTCCTCCCTTACCCTACACTTCACACACACCATTTGAAATTTGGAGAAGCCGAGGCCCAGAAAGGGGACACACAGCCTGAAGCTCAGGTTTCTCAGTCTTTTTAGGGCTCGGCCCTATGAAAATGCTTTCCACAGGGTGCCACACTGAGGTAGGTCAGAGGGTCCTCAGAGATGCAGGGAGTGGGAAGACAACAGTCTGACTGAGTGGGTGCTGAAAGCCCAGTAGTGTGCTGGGCCCCTCCCCCCACCCAAGCCTTTGGGCACACTGCCACTCTCTCTCGGCAGCTGGCCAAAGCATCCGGAGGCCTAGGATTGGGTCCCACCTCTGCCACTGACTCCTTTTGGACCTCAGGAAAGTTCCTTTCCCTCTCTGGGCCTCAGTGTTATCTATTTATGAAATGAGATTAGGCTCAAATGTCTCCTGAAAATTCCCTTCTATCTCTGACATACTTAGGTTCCAGAAAACATAGCATTTAGGAGACCTGGGTTGTGAGCCTAACTCTGCATTTGACATTTCCGAGCCCCAGCTTCTTACTCTGTGGAATGAGAATCCTTGCCACCTTGGTCACATTCTTTGCTTCCTAGGTCTACATTCCCCCTCCCTTAAACTAAAGTGCATGGGGACAGAGAATGTGGTCTCTACTAGGAGGCCCATGAGTCTCTGATTCTTGTTCCAACTGGCTGCTCCAGCTCCACTAAGCCTCAGAAGAGGGTTGGGTGGGGGGGTGCTTTGGGGCATGTGGTCACTGCCAGGGTGGAGGGAGATGGTCTGCAGCCAGGTCCCATCTCTCCACTTCCAGTGGCCATCAGTCAGGGCATGGGGCCTCCAGCTGGCACAGCCCTCCAAGCCTCCTCAGAGTTGCTATTACAGCCCTCAGTGCTGTGAGAAGAAAAGAAGTTGTCAAGTTAGGGAGCCAGGCAGAGGGCAGGAGCAGAGAGGCTGCAAGGCCTGAACTTGGAAGATTGGAGTTCCTGCCCAGCTCCAGTGGGGAGAAGTGTGGGGCCAGCTTGCAGATCTAAAGGAGTGGGGCATGGGAGGCAGAAACCCTGGAGGTTGGCTCTCTGACCTCTCTGGACAGTAGTTACAATAGCCACCTTTTCTTCAAGGCCTTCTGTGATCTGCGTGATCTGTCCATGTGATAGCACTGAATCCTCAACAGCCTTAGGAGTAAGCCGCTCTCATTTATTTGCTCATTACACATATTGCAGATGAGGCTGCCGAGGCACAGAGAGGGAAGGGACTTGCCCAAAGCCACACAGTTAGTGTGTCAGTCTGGATTGGAACCCAGGCAAGTTGACTGTTGAGCCACTGTTACTTCTGCCCCACCCAAGTACCTCCAGTAATAACAAGAACAGCAATGTAATGCTTCCTAACTGTCTCATATATGTATATGTATATATACATATGTGTGTGTGCATACTTATTTTATTTGTACAATACTACAAGGTAGTTACTATGATGAGGTACAGATGAGGCCCAGAGTGTTCAAGTAACTTCTTCTAGAGTCACAAGTTAATATGTGGAGCAGTTGGCTCTTGCAGTCCATGCTGTACAGAAAGAAGCTCAATTCACACACACACATACACATGCTCTTACTCATCCCATACCCTGCACACTTCAGTCTAGGCCTAAGTTCACCTCCACATGGCTGTTGATGGGCGTATGGCCTTAGACAAATAGATCAATTCATCCTCATTTCTCTGGGCCTTGGTTTCTCCCTAGAAAAATGGGGTGACTGGACAAGTGATCTGTAAACACCTTCTCTGCTCTGCCATACTATTAATCCTAGACTCAACACCCATGCCTCTGGCTGGGGACTAGGGCCTCAAGGCATCACTCTTCTTTTTTAGGAGTTAGTAGTAGCTCAGGCCTGGGATTTCTAGGGACAAGAGAAATTTAGTACAACCAGGCCTAGTCCAGCAAAGTGGTTTACATGATAGAGGGGTGGAATTGCGACATACCAGACTCCAGCTCCCATTCACCTTCTTACCTGTCAGCTCATCTCCTGGTGTGTGTGTGTGTGTGTTGGTCTGCCAACCCACCTTCCAGTCTCCCAGCCTCAGGGCCAAGTTTCCTGAGCCCTTTTCTTCCAGCTGCTCAGCAGCTTAGCTCCCAAGCTCTGTCTTCAGCTGTGATCCATTGTTGCACCTGGAACCTGGAACCAGTGGCTGTCCTGGCCATAGTGACCCCTCCCTTCCCATGAGCTGCTAACAGTGACGGCAGTCACTAACACACAATAATGTGCTCATTGCCACGAGAGGAACATTCTGGCCACAGCACAAAGAACACTCCTCTGGCTGAAGAATGACAAAATACAACCCTGGAGTCCAACTTGGCCACATCCTAGACGTTTAGCTCTGGACAAGTTCCTCAACTTATCTGCACTTCAGCTTTCTCATCTCCACAATAAAAAACATGAGTAGAATGTCTCTGAGCTGCTGGAAGGATTCAGTGTTAATAGTGGATGACCATCTCAGAGCACAGTGCTTGGACTGCAGTAGTAGGTCAACAAATAAGATTTAGTTTTGAATCCCACATCTGTATGATCAAGTCAATGAATCTCAGTTTCCTGAACTCAGAGACAAGTATAAAAATTCTTGTCCAATGAGACTTTTATAAGGAAACAATGAGACAATGAATGTAAAATTCCTAGCATGGTGTCTGGCAGATTGTAGGGGATCGAAAATATGTTACCCTGCTCCACCTAGCTCCATGCACAGAAGTGAAACTATTTGTCCCCAAACATACATAAGTGAATAAAACTTTATGTACCTAATAACATCAATATTACACAAATCCTTCCAGAGAATAGAAAAAGAAGGAAACATCCCAAACTCCTTTTATGAGGCTAACCAAATAACCAGACAAATCTTGATACCAAAGCTACATAACAGCATTATAAGAAAGGAACATTTCAGGTCAATCTCTCTTGTAAACATGGATAAGAACTCCAAAATCAAAATATTAGAAAGCATAATTTAAAAATATATTACAAGAATAATTCTTTATGACTAACTGAGGTGTATGTCAGGATTTCAAGGGTGAAAAATCAATGAAACAAAAGACCCGGTTCTTCGAAAAGATTGATACAATTGATAAATCTTTAGTAAGACGGACAAAGAAAACAAGAGAGAAGACACACATTACCAATATTAGGAATAAAACAATCATTAAAAGAATAATAAAGGAACACTATAAACAACTCTACACACATAAACTTGTCAACTTAAAATGAAATGGATCAATTCCTTGAAAAGCACAAACTACCACAACTCATTCAATATGAAATAGATAATTGAGATAGTCCTATAACTATCAAATAAATTGAATTGTATTTAAAAACATACCCAAGAAGAAATATCTACATCCAGATGGCTTTACTGGAGAATTCTACTAAAAGTTTAAAGAATAATGAACACAAATTCTATGTAATTGCTTTCAGTAAAAGGAAAAGGAGGAGAAACTTACCAACTCATTTTATAAAGCCAGTATTACTCTGACACCAAAACTGGACAAATATAGTAAACAACAACAACAAAAGACCACAGACCAATATCCCTTATGGAAATATAGAGAACAATTCTCAACAAAACATTAACAAATATAATTCAGTAACATATAGAAAATTATACAGACAACCAAGTGGGGTTCATTCTAGGAATGTAAGTCTAGTTCACTGCTTGGAAATTAGCCGATGTTATCCACCAAAAACCAATAAATTTTTCAATTGATATAGAAAACATCCTACCAAATCCCTTTCATATGTAAAAGACCACCTATGAAATTGTACAGCTGACATTATACTTGATGGTGAAAGACAGTATGCTTTCACCTTAGATTGGGCAAAAGGCAAGGATGTCCACTCCTATCACTCTTATTCAAAAATAGTGATGGAAGTTCTAGTCAGTGCAATAAGAAAATAAATGAAAATGGAGAATAAAGTAAAAGAAAAAAGAAAAGGTATACAGATTGAAACAGAAGAAATAAAATGGTTCTCATTTGCAGTTGACATAATTGTTTACATCTGAGGGGGGCCCCAAAAAACAGAATTATCTTCTGGAGAGTGGGTCCCTTATAGTACAGACTTCCCCCACTACGTGAGTGTTCTAGGTACACCCATCTGTATCAGTGTACCAGCTGACATTGTTGTGAGAGGCTGCATTCGGCTTCAGTGAAGTTTTTGAGGACTCTTTCAACACATTTGCCCACTTCATGATGGGTGATTTACAAGCACACCAGCCCATACTGCACTGAGTGTTCACCAGTTTTTAACCAAGAATGGCATGATCCCCATGCCCCACCCTCCTTATTCACCCAATCTCACCCTGAATGACTTTTTTCATTTTCCAGAATGAAAAAAGTCCTCAAAGGGAAATGATTTGTCGATGTGGAAGAAGTGAAAGAAAAAATGGCAGAAGCACTATAAAGCAACAAAATCGAGAAGTTCAAAAACTGTTCTGAGCAGTGGGGAAAAGGTCTTGATAGGTGTATTGCATCAAAAGGAGAATACTTTGAAGGTGACTCATGTTTAAACATGTAAGAATAAATACACAATTTTTAAACAGACACTTCTCCAAGGAAGACATATAGAGGGCCCAGAGACACATGAAAAGATGCTCAGCATCACTAGCCATCAGAAAGATGCAAATTAAAATCACAATGAGGTACCATCTCACACCGGTCAGAGTGGCCAACATAAACAAATCAACAAACAAATGTTGGAGAGGATGCGGAGAAAAGGGAACCCTAGTACATTGTTGGTGGGAATGCAGACTGGTGAGGCCTGTGGAAAACAGTATGGAATTTCCTCAGAAAACTAAAAATGGAACTGCCCTTTGACCCAGCAATTCCGCTGCTGGGATTATACCCTAAGAACCCTGAAACACCAATCCAAAAGATCCTATGCACCCCAATGTTCATAGCAGCACAATTTACAATAGCCAAGTGCTGGAAGCAACCTAAGTGCCCATCAGCAAATGAGTGGATCCAAAAACTATGGTACATTGACACAATGGAATTCTATGCAGCAGAGAGAAAGAAGGAGCTCGTATCCTTTGCAACAGCATGGACGGATCTGGAGAGCATTATGCTAAGTGAAATAAGCCAGGTGGTGAAATACAAATACCATATGATCTCACCTTTAACTGGAACATAATCAACAACAAAAAAAAGCAAACAAAATACAACCAGAGACATTGAAGTTAAGAACAATCTAACAATAGCCAGAGGGGAGTGGGGAGGGGACAGTGGGGAGAGGGGTTTACAGGAACTACTATAAAGGACACATGGACAAAATCAAGGGGGAGGGTGGAGGTGGGGAAGGGAGGTGGGTTCGGCTGGGGTGGGGTGGAGGGATGGGGAGAAAAGGCATACAACTGTAATTGAATAACAATAAATTTTTTTTTAAAAAAATAAATACATAATTTTTAATAAATAAATTTTAGAATTTTTTGGGTTTCCCCCCCCCTTAGAAAATCCCAGGACATCTACCAAAAAAATCTCCCAGAACTTATAAATAAGTTCATCAAGGTCACAATATACAAGATAAACATACAAAATTAATCGTATTTCTATGTACTAGCATTGCGAACACCAAACATGTAAACACCAAAATTTCAAATACAATGACATTTATAATCTCTCTAAAAACAAAAAAGAAATAATAAGGTGTAAATGTACTGAAACATGTAGGATTAGTATGTTGGAAAAAAATGCCAATAAAAAAAAAAAAAGATGAGCTATACCCTGGTCTTCATGGATTGCAGGACTCAACATAGTAAAAATGTCAGTTCTCTCCAAATTGATATATAGGTTTAATGCAATTCCTATCAAACTTCCACAAACCTTTCTTTGCACACATAGACAAAATTATTCTAAAATTTCTGTGAAAAGACAGAGAAACTAGAATAGCTAAAAACAATTTTGAAAAAGAATAATAGAGTGCGAGGAATCACTATACCTGATTTTAAGACATTCTATAGCTACTGTAATCAAGACTCTATTGTGATATTGGCAAGACAGATATATAGGTCAATGGAAGGGAATAGAGAACTGAGGAATAAATCCACATCGGATACATCCAATTGATTTTTGACAAAGGTACAAAAGCATCTCAATAAAGGAAAGACAGCCTTTTCAATAAATGGTGCTGGAGCAATTAGACATTCATAGGCAAAAAGACAAAAAGGCAAAACCTCAGCCGAAACTTCACAACTTACACAAAAATTAACTCCATGAATCAATCTTACATTTAAATATAACACATAAAAGTATAGACCATTTAGAAGAAAATATGCAGAAGAAGAAAATGTGAAAAAATCTTAAGGATTCAAATATTGGTGAAGAATTCTTAGTTATGACACCAAAAGCATGATTCATTAATAAAAGGACAAATTGGACTTCATTGAATTAAATACTTTCACTATTTGATGAAAATTCCCAGACAACCAAAAAGCTAAAGGAGTTCATCACTAAAAACCAGTATTATAAGAAATGTTAAAGGGACTTCTTTAAGAAGATGAAAAAAGAGATAAAAATATGAATAATAAAATAGCAATAACTATATACCTATCAATAATTACTTTAAATGTAAATTAATTAAATGTTCCAATCAAAAGACACAGGGTGGCTGAATGGATAAGAAAATAAGACTCACATATACTGCCTATAGGAGATCCACTTCAGATCAAAAGACACACACAGACTGAAAGTAGAGGGATGGAAAAAATATTTCATGCAAATGGAAATTTTTAAAAAGCTGGGGTGACAATACTTATATCAGACAAAATAGACTTTAAAACAAAGACTGTAACAAAAGACAAAGATGGACCCAGAAATTCTACTTCTGGGTATTTATCCAAGGAAACCGAAAACATTAATTTGAAAAGACATATGCGTCCCTATATTTGCTGTAGTATTATTTGCAATAGCCAAGATATGGAAGCAACTTAAGTGCCCATCAATAGATGAGTGGTTAAAGAAGAAGTGGTCCATATGTTCAGTGGAATATTAGTCAGCCATAAAAAGAATGAAATCTTGTCATCTGCAACAGCATGTATGGGCCTAAAGCGTATTATGGTAAGTGAAGTAAGTCAGACAGAGAAAGACAAATACCATATGATTTCACTTATATAAGGGATCTAAAACCCAAAATAAATGAACAAACAAAATACAAACAAACTCATAGGTACAGGAAACATTTTGATGGTTGCTAGATGGGCAGGCGATTGGGGAAATAGGTAAAAAAGGGGAAGGGATTAAGAAGTACAAACTGGGCTGGAGGGAAGGAATGTGGCAGGCGGAAGACTTGGAAAGAAAAGAGCAGTGATCCCTTCCACCGAGAACGTACTTTTTTCCGAGGAGCCGCAGTCCTCGGAAGAATGCGAGTAGACTCTTTACACGAGGACAAGTTCTTCCAGCATTTTTACCTGCACGTTCGGAGACAGTCGGGCGCATCGATCCTTTCAGCAGAACCTGCCTTAGGCACTTAACCTTTTGTGGCTCAGGCACCCCAAGACAAAAAAAAAAAAATGGCCCAAATGAAAGAACAGATCAAAGCTCCAGAAAAAATACAACTAAGCGATGAAGAGATAGCCAAACTATCGGATGCACAGTTCAAAACACTGGTTATCAAGACGCTCACAGAATTGGTTGAATTTGTTCGAAAAGTAGATGAAAAAATAAAGGCTATGCTAAGAGAAACAAAGGAAAATGTACAGGGAACCAATAGTGATGCGAAGGAAACTGGGACTCAAATCAACGGTGTGGACCAGAAGGAAGAAAGAAACATCCAACCAGAAGAGAATGAAGAAACAAGAAGTCAAAAAACTGAGGAGAGGCTTAGGAACCTCCAGGACATCTTGAAACGTTCCAACATCTGAATCCTAGGGGTGCCAGAAGGAGAAGGGGAAGAGCAAGAAATTGAAAACTCATTTGAACAAATAATGAAGGAGAACTTCCCCAATCTGGCAAAGGAAATAGACTTCCAAGAAGTCCAGGAAGCTGAGCGTCCCAAAGAAGTTGGACCCAAGGAAGCACACACCAAGGCACGTCATCATTACATTACCCAAGATGAAAGATAAGGAGAGAATCTTAGAAGCAGCAAGAGAAAAGGACACAGTTGCCTACAAAGGAGTTCCCATAAGACTGTCAGCTGATTTCTCAAAAGAGACCTTACAGGCAAGAAGCAGCTGGAAAGAAGTATTCCAAGTCATGAAAGGCAAGGACCTACATCCAAGATTCCTTTATCCAGCAAAGCTTTCATTTAGAATGGAAGGGCAGATAAAGTGCTTCCCAGATAAGGTCAAGTTCAAGGAGTTCATCATCACCAAGCCCTTATTATATGAAATGTTACAGGGATTTATCTAAGAAAAAGAAGATAAAAAATATGAACAGTAAAAATGACAGCAAACTCACAGTTATTAACAACCACACCTAAAACAAAAACAAAAGCAAACAACTAGAACAGGAAAGAATCACAGAAATGGAGATCACATGGAGGGTTATCAGCAGGGGAGTGGGAGGGGAGAGAGGGGGGAAAGGTACAGAGAATAAGTAGCATAAATGGTAGGTAGAAAATAGACAGGGGGAGGTTAAGAATAGTATAGGAAATGTAGAAGCCAAAGAACTTATAAGTATGACCCATGGACATGAACTAGAGGGGGGGAATGTGGGTGGGAGGGGGTGTGCAGGATGGAATGGAGTGAAGGGGGGGAAATGGGACAACTAATAGCATAATCAATAAAGTATATTACTAAAAAAAAAAAAAGAAGTACAAACTGCCAGTTGTAAAAACACTCACAGAGATGTAAAGTACAGCATAGGGAATATAGTCAATAATATTGACTATAACCATGTATGGTGTCAGATTTGTACTAGATTTATTGGGGTGATCCCTTTGTAATATATATAAATGTCTAATCACTATGTTGTACACCTGAAACTAATACTATATTGAATATCAACTGTAATTGAAAAATTTTTTTAAATATTTAAAAATGGATAAAAAGACAAACTACAAACTGGGAGAAAATATTTGTAGACTCTGTATTTCACACAGGAATTGTAACTAAAATATACAAAGAGCTCTTAAGACTCAACAGGAAAGCAAAACAAAAGAAGACAAAACAAACAATTCGATTAGAAAATGGGCAGAAGACATGAGGAGACATTTCAGCAAAGAGGATACACAGATGGCAAATAAGCACATGAAAAGTTAGTCAACAACATTAATGCAAATTAATGCAAATTAAAAACACAATGAGGTGTCACTATATAGCCATCCAATGGTTAAAATTTAAAAAAAAATGTGACAATACCAAATGCTAGCAGGGGTACAGAGAAACTGGTTCCCTCATACATTGGTGGTGGGATTGTAAAATGGCATAGTCACTTTGCAAAACAGTTTGTCACTTTCCTATAAAACTAAACATGCAAGTACCGTATGACAGAGCAATTGCACTGTTAGACATTTCTATCAGAGAATTTAAAACTAACATTCACACAAAAATTTATACATGAATGTTTAAGCAGATTTCTTTGCAATAGCCCCAAACAGAGAACAACCAGATGTCCTTCAACTGGTGAATGGTTAAACAAGCTGTGGTACATTCATACCATAGAATACTACTCAGTAACAAAAAGGAACAAACTACTGACACATGCAACAGCTTGGATGATTCTCCAGAGAATTATGCTTAGTGAAAAAGCCAATCCCATATGGTTACATATTGTATGAATCTATTGTATAACATTCTTGAAATGACAAAATTATGCAAATGGAGAACAGACGAGTGGTTGCCAGGGGTTAGGGAGGATGTAGGATGGAAGGGAAGTGGGTGTGGCTATGAAAGGGCAACAGGAGGGATCCTTGTGTGGATGTTCTGTATCTTGACAGTATCAATGTCAGTATCCTAGCTGTAATAATGTACCATATTTTTGCAAGATGTTTCCATTGGGAGAAACTGGGCAAAGGGTACAGAGGACCTTCCTATGTTATTTCTTACAACTGCATGTGAATCTACAATCATCACAAAATGAAAAAAACAAGTTTAATTTCAAAAATCAGCAAATGGCTTTCCAACAATATGTTAAAAGAATAATTCTTCATGATTAAGTGAGTTTTAATCTGGGAATTCAAGGGTGATTTAACAAGAAAAAAAAAAACCCATTATAATTCACCTAACTTGAAAACGGAGAAAAATCATGATAAATGCACAACAAGCATTTTACAAAACTCAACACCCATTCATGATAAAACTCTCAGCACACTAGGAATAGCAGAGACTTGTTATCAACCTGATGATGGGCATCTATAAGAAACCTTTCACAAACAACATCCTTAATAGTGAAATATTGAAAGTTTTCATACACCAAGACTGGGTATAAGACACAGATGTCCACTCTCACCATTTCTATTCAATGTTGTACTGAAGGTCCTACTCAGTGTAATCAGGCCAGTAAAAGAAACAAAGATTTCAGTTCCGGCCAAGATGGAGATGTAGGTAGACACACTGTGCCTCCTTGCACAACCAAAAGAAGGACAACAACAAATTTAAAAATAAAGAACAACCAGAACTGCCAGAAAAATCAAACTGCATGGAAGTCCAACAACCAAGGAGATAAAGAAGAAACATTCATACAAACCAGATGGAGAGGACTTGCGGCAAGGCAGCAGCTGGAGGACCAGGCAAGGCGGCGGCTGGCAGACTGGGTAGTCTCACATTTGTGTGCAGATAAACCAGGAGGAACAATTGGGAGCGAGACAGACCATGCAACCCAGGGTCCCAGCATGGGGAAATAAAGCCTCAAAACCTCTGACTCAAAAAACCTGTGGGGCTTCTGGCAGCGGGAGAAACTCCCAGCCCCACAGGAGAATTCATTGGAGAGACCCACAGGGTCTTAGAATGTACACAAACCCACCCACTTGGGAATCAGCACCAGAATGGCCTGATTTGATTGTGGGTAGTGGGGGAAGTGACTGAAAGCTGGCCCAGAGCCCAGTAAGCGGTACCATTCCCTCTCGGACCCCTCCCCCACATACAGCATAACAACTAAGCAACATGGGTTGCCCCGCCCTGTCGAATACCTAAGATTCTGCCCCTTAGTACGTAACAGGTGTGCTGAGACATAAAAAAATGGCCCAAATGAAAGAACAGATCAAAGCTCCAGAAAAAATACAACTAAGCGACGAAGAGATAGCCAACATATCAGATGCATAGTTCAAAACACTGGTTATCAAGATGCTCACAGAATTGGTTGAATCTATTCGAAAACCAGATGAAAAAATGAAGCTTATGCTAAGAGAAACAAAGGAAAATGTACAGGGAACCAATAGTGATGAGAAGGAAACTGGGACTCAGATCAATGGTATGGAACAGAAGGAAGAAAGAAACATCCAACCAGAAGAGAATGAAGAAACAAGAAGTCAAAAAAATGAAAAGAGGCTTAGGAACCTCCAGGACACCTTTAAACGTTCCAACATCTGAATCCTAGGGGTGCCAGAAGGAGAAGAGGAAGAGCAAGAAATTGAAAACTCATTTGAACAAATAATAAAGGAGAACTTCCCCAATCTGGCAAAGGAAATAGACTTCCAAGAAGTCCAGGAAGCTGAGCGTCCTAAAGAAGTTGGACCCAAGGAAGCACACACCAAGGCACATTATCATTACATTACCCAAGATGAAAGATAAGGAGAGAATCTTAGAAGCAGCAAGAGAAAAGGACACAGTTGCCTACAAAGGAGTTCCCATAAGACTGTCAGCTGATTTCTCAAAAGAAACCTTGCAGGGAAGAAGGGGCTGGAAAAAAGTATTCAAAATCATGAAAGGCAAGGATCTACATTCAAGATTACTTTATCCAGCAAAGCTTTCATTTAGAATGGAAGGGCAGATAAAGTGCTTCCCAGATAAGGTCAAGTTCAAGGAGTTCATCATCACCAAGCCCTTATTATATGAAATGTTAAAGGGACTTATCTAAGAAAAAGATCAAAATATGAACAGTAAAACGACAACAAACTCACAGCTATTAACAACCACACCGAAAAAAAAAACCAAAAACAAACTAAGCAAACAACTAGAACAGGAACAGAATCACAGAAATGGAGATCACATGGAGGGTTATCAGTGGAGGAGTGGGAGAGGGAGGGGGGGGAAAGGTACAGAGAATAAGTAGCATAAATTATAGGTGGAAGATAGACACCGGGAGGTTAAGAATAGTATAGGAAATGTAGAAGCCAAAGAACTTATGTGTACAACCCATGGACATGAACTAAAGGGTGGGAATGCAGGTGGGAGGGGGTATTCAGGGCAGGGGGGAATAAAGGGGGAAAAAATGGGACAACTGTAATAGCATAATCAATAAAATATATTTAAAAAAAGAAAAAAGAAATCAAAGCTTTGAAAGCAGTGAAATTGCCATTATTTGTATATGACATGATCATGTATATATATAAAGTCCAGAATAATCTATAGACAAACTATTTTTTTCAATTTTTAAATTATTTTATTGTTGTTCAATTACAGTTGTCTGCATTTTCTCCCCACCTCTCTACCCCACCCCAGCCAAACCCGCCTCTCTCCTCTGCTTCCACCCTCCCCCTTGGTTTTCTCCATGTGTCCTTTATAGCAGTTCCTGAAAACCCTTCTCCCCACTATCCCGTCCCCCCTCCCCTCTGGCTATTGTTAGATTGTTCTTTTTTTTTAAATTTTTATTGTTATTCAATTACAGTTGTATGCCTTTTCTCCCCATCCTTCCACCCCACCCCAGGTGAACCCACCTCCCTCCCCCCCTCCAACCTCCCCCTTGGTTTTGTCCATGTGTCCTTTATAGTAGTTCCTGTAATCCCCTCTTCCCACTGTCCCCGACCCCCCCCCCCCGCCCTGGCTATTGTTAGATTGTTCTTAACTTCAATGTCTCTGGTTATATTTTGTTTGCTTTTTTCTTCTATTGATTATGTTCCAGTTAAAGGTGAGATCATATGGTATTTGTCCCTCACCATCTGGGTTATTTCACTTAACATAATGCTCTCCAGTTCCATCCATGCAGACAAATTATTAAGATTGATAAGTGAATTTAGAAAGATCACTGGATATAAGATCAATATGCAAAAGTTAATTATATTTCTATATACCAGAAAAAATAGAGAAAGTAAGTTTTAGACACCCTCTCATTTGTCATAGCATAAACATCAAATGCGTAGGGATAAATCTAATGAAAGATGTGAAAATCCTCTACACTGAAAACAACAACAAAAAAACATTAAGGAGAGAAATTAAAGAAGACAAATTAAGGGATAAAATATATTCGTGGATTAGAAAACTCAATATTATAAAGATGTCAATTCTCCCCAAATTAATCTACAGAGCCAACATGATCTCATTTAAAAATCCCAGTGTTTTTATGTGGTGGAAACTGACAAATTGGTTCTAAAATTCAGATGGGAATGCAAAGGGCCAAGAAGAGCCCATTTAATCTTGAAGAAGAACATAGCTGGAGGACTCTCACTAACAGATATCAAGACCTAGAAGGCTATAGTAATTAAGACATTGTGGTATCGACATGAGAGTATAGAAACTGACAAATGAAAAGAATAGAAAATTCAAAAACAAACCCACACATATACAATCACCCAATTTATGACAAAAATGACACTGTAGTACACTGAAAACTTTTTAGAAAAATAAATGGTGCCGGGTCAGTTGGATAGCCATGTGGAAAAAAAAATTTATCTTGACCCCTACCTCACATCACACACAGAAATCAGTTCCAGATGGATTCCAATGTAAATGTGAAATGGAAAACAATAAAGCTTTCAGAAGAAAATGTAGGGGAACAACTTGGAAGCATTGGAGCAGACAAAAATTTCTTAAATAAGATGGGAAAATGCTATCCATGAAGAAAAAAGTTGATAATTTGGACTATATAAAAATAAAGAATTTGTGTTCCTCAAAAGACAACCCACAGAATGAGAGAAAATATTTGCAATAGATATATCTGACAGAAGACTCCTGATACACAATACATTAGATGATCCAATAGAAAATGTGCAAAAGACTTTGACAGACACTTCACAAAATAAAGAATATTGAGGTAGCCAATCAACATATGAAAAGGTGTTCAACTTAATTAGTCAAAAGGAAAAGGAAAATTAAAACTGTAATAAGATGCCACCCAATATCCACCAAAATGAGTAGAATGAAAGAAAATGGAAATGAGCAAGTACTAGTGAAGATGAGGAGCAGCTGAAAGTCCTCCACATTGATGGTGGAGGTATACATTGCCACAAGCATTCTGGACAGCTGTGAGGCGGTATCTGCCCAAACTGAGCATGGGCTTCCTTCCCCTATGACCCAGCAATTATGTTACCAGAAGACATGCACACCAATGCTTAGAACAGTCCTATTTATAATAGCCTAAACCCTGAAGTTACCCTGAGGTATAGAAATTGCAGTTGTGTGGGCAGCCCTGTGGATGTTGAATCAGAGATTGTGAGACAGATGAGAAAAGGAGGAGGATGTGCCAGGAGTCCAGGTGGACACTGGTGGTCGCAGCAGTGACAGCAGCAGTGGGGAGGGCAGGAGTAACACATGGAGATAGAGCCCCATAACTGAGATGGATGAGATCTGGGAGCTGATAGGAAAGCAGGACCCCTGGCTAAGGCCCAAGCCACCTGGGAAGATGGCTGTGCATTCACTGAGGAAAAAATCCCTGGAGGAGCAAGGGGTGTGGGGGATGAGTTTGGTCTGGTTGCCACTAGAATTGAAGTACCAGGAGAGAAAGCAGTGCAGAGATGTGTGGCACACCCTAACCTGGACTCCTCTACCTTTGAGTCACTAGAGGGTAGTGGACAAATGCCATAATGAGAAGAGAGCTGTGCTCAAAGATAGGGGCCACATGGTCTTTGGCCTGATGCAGGGCTATGTGGAAAGCAGACGGAAGGTCAAGAAGCAAGACTGGGTGCTCTGTGCTCTAGTCCTCTTGTCCACTATTGCTAGAGCAGCACTGTTACCTTCCTAGGCCCCAGGCCTCAGCTCTGTTCATGCTGTTCTCTGGATCAGGTTTTGGCATCAGTGAGGTGAGGACCTGCTCCATCTCTGTCTTTCCCCATAAGCCCTCACTGCTCAAGGAGGCACTCTACTTAGTACCCTCTCTCCTCAAGTCCAGACTGCATTTCAGGACCATGCTCCCCGAAGAGCATAGCTGATGCACCCCTCTCTATTATCCACTGCAAGGAATAAATATTCACAAGATCTTCTAGCTTAGAGCTCAGAGGTCACATAAATTAGAGCCTTCATTGTGCAGATGGGAAAACTGAGGTCCAGAGATAGGAAAGGATCAATTAAAGTTTACTCAGAGAAAGTTAATGGGGAAGGCTGGGCCAGAATTCAGGCCTCCAAATGCCCCAGGAGTTGATTTCTTCCTCTCCTTTTGAGGAAGAGAATAAGGGAAATAGAGAGAAAAGGGAGAAAGATGGCAAGACAGAAAGAACTACTGAATAAAAGAGGCACAGGGAGACAGAAACAAACTCCGAGAGTGATGAGAGAAACAGAGAGGGGAAAGAAAGGGAAATAGAGGAAAAAGAGACATACAGAAAGAGAAAGAAGGAAAGAGGAAAAGAGAAAGAGAAAATAGAAAGAAAGAGCTAGAAGGAAGGAGAGCAGGCAGACCCTCCTGCTCCTACACGGCTGGCAAGAGCTGAGCCCACAGCCCTGTATGAGGCAGAGATGGGTGGCCCCAGAAATCCGTACCTGCCAAACCCCATCAGCTCTCAGAGGCCCAAACCAGAACTGAGCAGTAGATCTAAACAGAAAACAAACAGAGCAAAATGAAAACATGCTGGCTGCCCACCCCTACACCCCCTGACTGTGGCTCTGTACATTCATTGGCCCCCAGGAGGCCACTGAGAAAGCAAGGCACAGCTTTTGCAACCCTCCTTTCTCTGTGGCCCCCCATCCCACAGCCACCCCCCACTAAGAGCCATAAACTCAGCTCTGTTCAGATGCCATGGTGGGGAGGGGGCAGAGACTGTGGGCCCTAGGGGATGG
The DNA here is from genome assembly GCF_022682495.2 of Desmodus rotundus. Classification (NCBI taxonomy): domain Eukaryota; kingdom Metazoa; phylum Chordata; class Mammalia; order Chiroptera; family Phyllostomidae; genus Desmodus; species Desmodus rotundus. The sequence goes on along the minus strand of NC_071400.1, from coordinate 6,528,708 downwards.
AGGGGGCCCTGTGTTCCCTTCCCTTGGTCTGTCGGAGAAACAGCAAGGCCCTTGGGGGCTGTCAGAGAGGTGAAGCAGCAGGGGGACAGAGCTTTGCCCACTCCCCCATGCAGGGCTGGGGGTTATTAACCAGCCCAAAGCCTGTCCTGGGTGTGGTAGGGGGTAAGAAGGCAGGCAGGGAGGGCAGGAGAAGCCGGGTGGCAGACCAAGGTTGACAAGGGGACACAATGAACACTTATCATTATTACCACGTGTTAATCTCTGTCTCCACTGGGTTCTGGAGCTGGGAGCCATGAAGACAGAATTTCCGTTTACATTTTAACTTATTAACAATGCTACAAGTGATAACTAATATCAGTCTTATGCTTTGCAATTACTAACTGCACAGACAAACTCACTGAATCCTCATAGCCCTACCTTGCAGTACTGGGAATAACTATTTTACAGAAGGGGAAACTGAGGCCTGGGAGGTGAATTGACTTGGCACACAACCTGGAGATGGTTGAGCCTGGGCAGGTGAGAACAGGTTGGTGTGCTATGGCTGATATAATGACCAGAGCCAGTGTTCAAAGATGGAAAAGTGCCTCTCTAAACTCAGAGGCATTGCTCAGCTCTAGAACCTTCTGACATCATCCAAGAGAGCAGACAGATGTGCACAATGTGCATAGGGGAGTCCAGGAGAGGGAACGTGTGGTAGAAGTGACTATGGGAGGGTGGCAGGAATCGTGGAACAGGAGCCACCCCCAAATGGGTTAAGAACACAGACTGCCTGGGTTCAAATCTTAGCTTCACTACTTACTGTGTGACCTTTGTCTAGTGATTTTACTTTTTTTTTAATATATTTATTGATTATGCTATTACAGTTGTCCCATTCCCCCCCACTCCACTCCATCCTGCCCACACCCTCCCTCCCACATTTCCCCCCTACAGTTCATGTCCATGGGTCATACGTATAAGTTCTTTGGCTTCTACATTTCCTACACTATTCTTACCCTCCCCCTGTCTATTTTCCACCTATCATCTATGCTACTTATTCTCTGTACCTTTCCCCCCCTCTCCCCCTTCCACTCCCCTATTGACAACCCTCCATGTGATCTCCATCTCTATGGTTCTGTTCCTGTTCTAGTTGTGTGCCTAGTTTGCTCTTGTTTTTGTTTTAGGTGTGGTCATTAATAACTGTGAGTTTGCTGTCATTTTTACTGTTCCTATTTTTGATCTTCTTTTTCTTAGGTAACTCCCTTTAACATTTCCTATAATAAGGGCTTGGTGATGATGAACTTCTTTAACTTGACCTTATCTGAGAAGCACTTTATCTTCCCTTCCATTCTAAGTGATAGCTTTGCTGGATACAGTAATCTTGGATGTAGGTCCTTGCGTTTAATCTTGGGTAATGTAATTATGATGTGCCTTGGTGTGTTCCTCCTTGGGTCCAGCTTCTTTGGGACTCTCTGAGCTTCCTGGACTTCCCGGAAGTCTATTTCCTTTGCCAGATTAGGGAAGTTCTTCTTCATTATTTGTTCAAATAAGTTTTCAATTTTTTGTTCTTCCTCTTCTCCTTCCGGCACCCCTATAATTCGGATGTTGGAATGTTTCAAGATGTCCTGGAGGTTCCTAAGCCTCTCCTCATTTTTCCGAGTTCTTGTTTCTTCATTCTTTTCTGGTTGCATGTTTCTTTCTTCCTTCTGGTCCACACTGTTGATTTGAGTCCCAGTTTCCTTCACATCACTATTGGTTCCCTGTACATTTTCCTTTGTTTCTCTTAGCATAGGCTTCATTTTTTCATCTAGTTTTTGAACAGATTCAACCAATTCTGTGAGCATCTTGATAACCAGTGTTTTGAACTGTGCATCCGATAGGTTGGCTATCTCTTCTTCGCTTAGTTGTATTTTTTCTGGAGCTTTGAAGTGTTCTGTCATTTGGGCCTTTTTTTGTTTGTTTGTTTTGGCGTGTCTGTTACTTTAAGGGACGGAGCCTTAGGTGTTCACCGCGGCGGGGTAACGCTGGTCGCTGTTCTGTGATGCTGTACGTACGGGAGGGGCCGAGAGGGAGCAATGGTGCCCGCTTCACTCTCCTCCGGATTTCAATCTTTCACTCCGCCACCCACAATCAAACTGGGCCCCTCCGGTGCTTGCTCCCAAGTGGGTGGGCCTGTGCACACTGTAGGCCCCTGTGGGTCTCTTCAACGACCTCTCCCGTGAGGCTGGGAGTCTCTCCTGCTGCTGCCCCAACCCTCACGGGTGTTTTCAATCAGAGGTTTGAGGCTTTATTTCCCTGAGCTGGAGCCCTGGGTTGCGAGGTCTGCTTCGCTCCCCGCCGTTCGTCCGGTTTATCTATGCGCGAATATGGGGCCGTGGGGTGCTACCCACTGCTCTGCCTGCCCCGCTCTCCGCCACTCTGAGTCCGGCCCTCTCGGTTTATCTGTGCGGGAATGTGGGGCCGCAGGGCCTGCTAGTGCTCGGACTGCCTGCCCTGTTCATCCCACACTCCGCCAGTCTCGGTCCCGCCACAGCCACGCGTGTCCTCTCCACCCCGGTGCCCGTCTCCGCCCCTCCTACCAGTCTGGATGAATGTTTATTTTTTATTTCCTTGGTGTCGGACCCCTTTGCCGTTCGATTCTCTGTCAGTTCTGGTTGTGCGAGGAGGCGCAGTATGTCTACCTACACTGCCATCTTGGTTCTCCGATTTTACTTTTCTATGACCCAGTTTCATCATCTGTACAGTGGGGATAATGATAGTGCTAAAGAACAAAAATTCAACCAAGTAAATTTGAAGATCTAGCAAGTAGAATAACACTCCACGGGACTGCACAAAATAGGCAGAAACTGGGCAGGACAAGAACATTATTAACAAAAGAAAAAGAAAGGATTGTTTCAGGCAAGGTTACCTTTCCTCAGGCAGAGGCTTTTACAGGCAGATTGCCTCAGCTGCCTGTGAGGTGTGGAGAAGACACACACAACAGATTACTTTATTGGTAGTGACCCGAAAATCCCAGACTCACCGATTAAGATTACATTCCTGGAGAAGGTTGAAACTGCAGTTAGGTCAGGTATCAAGTCTAGCTTTGCGGTGGTTGGCTTTAGCACAAGTGACTCCATTTTGGGCCTGTAGTTTTCTCTTTAACAATATTAAATACCTCATGGAGTTTGTGAAGATTAAATGTGTTGCTTGAAGTAAAGCAGTTAGAAGAGTGCCTGGCACATGGTAAGCCTCAAATATTGCTTCCTGATGTCCTTGTCACTGTTGGTTATTTGCCATGTCTATGCTGAACATTAGGACAGCATCAGTGAGCAAAAGCAGCTGTGGTCCCTGTCCTCATGGAGTTTTGAGTATGGCAGGGAAGGTAGCCATGAATTACAAAGTACATAACAAAGGCAAAATTGCAATAGTGAGAAGTGCTGTGGAGGAGAGGCCCATGAGACCACAAGAGTGAAAAATTAGGAAATGTGTTCTAGCCAGGAAGATAAGAGGTTTCCCTGAGGAGAAACACTCAAACTGTGTGCTGAAATAGGAGTAGGAGTCAAATAAGAGAAAAGGGAGACAAAGTCATCCCAGGTAGAGAGGACAGCATATGCAAAGGCCCAATGGCAGGAGGGAGCTTGGTTATAGGATGTGGTCAGGCAAGGGCCAGACCAGGGCAGACCCTCTAATTCATGCCCAGGAGTCTTGCCTGTATTATAAGAACAAAGGGAACCCAAGGAAAGATTTTAAGAATGGAGTAACATAATCAGAAAAAGACAGGGCCTAATTCTAGGTTCAGAAGGGTCTCCAGCTAGGAGGTGGGGAGAAAGGCCACATAGAGCAAGATGGGCAGAGACTTCCATTGGCTTTCTTGATGTGTGACCTTGGGCAAGTCCCTTCCCTTCTCTGGACTCCAGTTTTCATCTGTATCTTAAATGGTCTCTGAAGCCTCCTTTAGGGGTCATCTTGTTCTTTTCTGTTTGTCCTTGGTCCCTACCATCCATTAAGAGGAGAAGGCAGGGAAGATATTCTGAATAGAGGACAGCCCCTCTTCTGCCTTCCCCTCCTCCCTATACCTTCATAATGCCTACTTCCCCCCCCCCCACCACCATCCAGGCTCTGTAGGAAGGAAGGCCATTTGGGGGTCAAGTTCCCTCCTCCTCCTCTTCACCCACCCATGGCTCATCCCTGTCAGCCTCAGGCCATTATGGGATGGGGTCTGCTCAAGCCTGGGTCTGGAGGAGGCTCGGGGGACCCCCATAGTGGTTGCTCATTGCACTGGAAGGCCCAGAACCACAGGCAGCTGAGAGAGACTGCCCCCGCCAGGATGATGGAGTGGGTGTGACATAAATTTCTCAGGACAGGCAGCAAAAAAACATTGACAGCCCCTCCTTGCCAAGTCTGGTTCCAATCAGGCCCCTGGCCAGCCCACTCTGCTCCCTGCACCCGCCACACCGGGCTGGCTCCTCCAAAAGCCGGAGTCATTTAGGGCTTTTGTCTTTCTTCCTCCTCTCTTCACTGTTTAAGAAACATACAGAAAAAGACACACACACACATACACACACGCCCCACCCTTGCAGGCCTCTATGTACTCACACGAGTGTATACATAGGCACATATCCACACACACAGATGGTCACCGGGGTTCTGTGTCACACACATATACAATAGACACACACAAACATACATACCCTGCACTCAGACTGGAGAGTGGCCTTGGGTGGGCTGAGGAAGATCTTAGGCTCCACTGCCAGACATGAGGACCAGACAGGACATCCTCTGAGGTTGAACACCAAAGGACCAAGAAAGTGGCTTCCTTCGGTAACAATCCCCAGGTCACTTCTGTCCCGCTCCTCTTCTCAGCCCTGTGGCCTATTGGCTCTGTCATCCCAGGCACAGGAATGCATTCCCTGGGGACGAGTTAGGCTCTGGCCAGGCTCTGAGCTGGCTCTGAAGGAGGGCAGCTCATCTAGACACAGGAGCCCCAGCTCCCCGGAAGCCCGGAGGTCCAGGGTCCTCCGGCAAGCCCTCCTCCAGGTCAGGGTCACCTTTCTTCCCAGCCTCCTCTGGTACTCCACCCTGTTCCTACCCTCAGCCCAGGCCACCAAAGACCTCACCTGGCCACCCAAGAAGTATCTTATTCTTCATCAGAGCTGAACAAGCTTCTCCTTTCATGGGCTTCTTTTGCCGACCTGAATGCTCAGGCCATGCAGTTCCTCCAGGTGAAGCCAGAAGGGGGCCTAGGCCCCAGAAATCAGGCCCGGTTCCTCTCCTCAGCAAGAGTCTCATACACATGGAAGATCGGAAAGTAGGAGGAGTGGAGTCACTCCAAACACAACTTGGGGAGGAGTTGGGGGCTAAGGGACTCCAGGGATGGCTTTGCTCCTTCTTTCCCTGAAGCAATCAGAATGGAGGCCCTTAAGAACCTTAAACAAAAGGCTCCCTTGTATGGAGGGGGTCATTCACCCTCTCAGGGTAGCATTGTGATGCAGGGCCAGATGCAAGCTTGAGAAGCCAGACTTGGGTTCCAATCCCTCTTCACTTTGTGCCAGCTGTGGGAATTGGTGAAGGAGTCAACATATAGATTGGGTTCTTGTCAAGATCTAAAGTGCCTAGAACATGGGCCATAGTAAATGCTGCATACATACCCTTTCTAATTGCTTCCCACTAACATTGTCCACCGAAAGTGGAATGCCCTGGGGAGAGGGGCAGAAGGAGGAAGCAAACGTTCATCCGTTACATTCCAGGTTTTACATCCATTACCTCATTTAACACTCTTTTTATCTGCCTGTGAGGTAGTTATTTGCAGGATCCCAGGTTGGCTCCTGAGCTGACATGGGGGGCACTATACCATGCTGAGGAGACAACAGAGAGGGTTTGGAGTTGTGGGTGATGTGGAGCAGGGTACTTTAAACACTGATTTTGAGAGTGTTGCAGCCTGAAGAAAGAGGGCTTATCGGGGCCCCCAAGCTGCCTCCTTTCTCTGGGGATGCAGAACACACCAGCTGGCTGCCAGGGCCCTGGCCACATGCCGGCTCCAGAGTATCTTGGAGGACAACTTTATGAGGCAGAAAATCCAGCATCCACCCCTGGGAGCAACAGCAGCAAAGGAGTTGGCCTGGCTTGGGGTGGAGAAGCCCCCCTCCGTCCTGCCCAGATAACTCTGAGCTGAGCACACCTGGCCCAGGCTTTTCTCAGGTCCCTGGGGCAGGGAAGCTTCCAAGAAATGCTCCAGGGAGGCAAATTTCAGCTGAGCAAAAGGAAAAGCAGGGGTCTGCAAAGGCAGACCAGTAGCTTATAAGGGAGTGAGTTGCCTGTCACTGCATGTGTATGAGCACAGGCAAGCTAGAGTACGGGTTAGCCATCCACACGGGTCAGGCTTCTTAGCCTGGAGGTAGCCCCTGAGAGGGACCCACGACACTAAAGTGCTTCCTCAGATTATGTGCAATATTTGGTGTGCTTGTGTGCTTTACTAGGAAATGGGCTCATTGTTTTTGTCAGCTTGTTCAAAGGCATGTGAGCCCCAAGGTCACACAGATGAAGAAGTGGAGCTTTGCAGAGGGTGAACGCAAGCCTCTTGGCTCCCTAACCAGAGCTCCATTACATGCTGTTTTCTATAACACAAAATGCTGTGCCGTCATAGTGGAGGTATCTCAGGACAGCCCAGGGACAAGGGTCTTTGTGTTTTCCATTTTCCAGCAAAGGATTTTGGGGCCCAGAGCAGGACAGGGCCTTGCTTAGGTCTCACAGCTAGTGATAGGACAAGCCAGGACTAGATTCCAGGTCGCTTGCTGTTTGTTTTTCCCAAACACCTCCATTTTCTGTTCCCCCTCTGGAGAGTAACAAGCAGACATGCCTATACTGGCCTGCTCTCCATATTCTGTGAGCCAGCCTCCCTGTCCTGTCTCACAACCACATTTAAACCACATGTCCAGGGTTTGGAGAGGGTATGGAAAGAAGGGCAGGAGTGGCAGCTACTCCTTCCCTTCAGAGAAGCTGGGCACTGACCCTTGGACTCCCACTGAGTGCAGGGGACCTGCGTAAGCAGTCATGGCAGCAGGAGGCTGAGGGAGGCCAGTATAAGATGGGACTGTGGTCTCTCCAGAGTAAAAAGTTCTCAGGGCCACTGTAAGGAGCTTCACCTTTCTCCATATATGCTGTCACCTCTTTGTTACAATGGAAAAACCTAGCACATTTGTGGAACCCCCAGAGACAGATGCTTGAGGACAAATGTTTCCATCTGCTCCCCCCAACCCTTTGCTACATCCCTGAGATAGGGCTGACAAGTGAAGCTAGACCACCATCAGCTTTTACCAGGTTACACAGATCAACTGTGGGGGTATATGTCTACAAAGGAGCAGGCAACATAAACCTTCCATGCAAAGGGCCAAGGCCAGGAGGTAGAGAGGTAGACCATTAGCCAGGAGGCTCATCGGGCAGTTGGGGGGCAGGAGCAGGCCCTGAATGGGATGCCTCAGCTATACAGGCTGACCAAGAGAAGACCAGAAAGACCAGAGTCCCATCCCCAAGACCTGGAGTACCCCAGTGTTAAGGCTGTGCAGTAAAGCTGTCTCCAGCTGAGCTGAGAAGCCTCTGTGACTCAGCAGTGTACTTTGATGTTTCTTACAATCTCTGCATTTTTGCTCTGATTATAAAAGCCGAATGTACTCATAGTGGAGAATCCAGAAAATAATGGCAAGTACAATGAAGAGAATTATTAACTGTGTGACCTTGTGCAGGTCACTTTAATCTCTCTGTACCTCAGTCTCTTCATGTGTAAAATGGGGGTTATACAGTATTTATCCTGTAAGGTAGTTTGATATAAGGAGCGAATATATGTAAAGTGCTAGGGAAAGTTCCTGGCCCATCATAAGTTCTATACAAGTGTTAGCTTTTATTTTTATAATCTACTGCAATCCCACTACCCAGAGTCAGCCACTGTTAACAATTGCTTGATTTCTTTCTGGTCCTTTTATTTGAATATTTTATAATTTGTAAAACAATAATCAGAATTATACCATATATATGAATTGGTATTTTGCAGATTTTAATCTAGCATTTAATATGAGTATTTCCCTCATTATTAGATATCCTTCAAAAAACATTCTTACAGGTTGTATTTAATTCTATTTATTCCATTTTCTAATGTTGGACATTTAGCTTATTACTGTTTTATATGAATAGCTTTTACATACATTTTAATGCAAATCTGCAAAAAATATCTTCAATACAGATTCCCCTAAGGATAATTATTGCTTCAAAGTGTAGACATGTTTTTACAGGTCTTGATATTTTCAAATTGCCCACTAAGAGGTAGGGGAGGGAGGTGGGATTGGCTGGGGTGGGGTAGAGGGATGGGGAGAAAATGCAGACAATTGTAATTGAATAACAATAAAATTAAAAAAAAAAAAAAAGGGCTGTACCAATTGATACTTCCACAAACAGTATAAGAGACTACCCATCTTACTGCAGCTTCGCTGGCAGTGACCACTATTTTTTTTTAAGTATTGCTAAGTTGATGGGCAAAATGTCACATTTTTAATATCTTACTTGACTGTAGTCAGGAATGGGATGGAGGACCAGGTTAAGGGCTGTTCAGTGAAGTTCGCCCTGTAGATTAGAGAGCTTGCTGAAGGGGCCAAGAAGCAACAGGCCATGACCAGGCCCAGAAAAACTGCCTATCTGGGGAAGGGGCAAGAATGAGAAGAAAACTGTGGCCATGTGAGATCAGTGTAAGAAACTGAGAAAAAACAACAACAACAACAACAAACCCTAGTACTAGGGGAATGAGGCCCAGGGAGACATGATTGCCAGCTCTTACAGATGGCCAGAAGTTCTCTCCCAAATCTGTCAGGAGTCCCCTAGCCTGGCTAGACAAGAATAATTATAATGGAAATCAGCCTTTGGCAATGCAAATGTCAATACAGAGCTAGAGGGAGTGATATGGCTTCTGAACACTGGAGGCCCAGATGATGAGTACTCTGGGGGACCCAAGCTGAACAGAAATCCCAGAAGCTTTTGGAAAAACAGAGGATGGGAAGGCCCTTGCACTCTGAGAGCAATAGTTGAGCTGTAGAAGGCAGGCTGGCCACTGGGAATGGGCGTGAAGCTAGAGGGGCCGAAGGAGTCCCGAGTAGGTGAGGGCAATTCCCCAGCTAAGGTGGGCCTCCCCAGGCTAGGCAGGCACAAGCTGAGGCCTGGAGCTCAGAGCTAGACGTAGAGGTGCATAATCCAAGCCTAGGCCACCCAAACGCAAGGGGGCTAGCCTGGAGAGGGTGTGAACAAATGAGCACAGTGCCATCAAGATAATAGGCTGTTCAGTTTGTTCATTTGATTCCACATATGAATGAAATCTTATGATAATTGTCATTTCCTGACTGGCTTATTTCACTTAGCACAATGTTCTCCAAGTCCATCCATGCTGTCGCAAAGGGTAATGTTTTTCTTTTTTATGGCCGAGTAGTATTCCATTGTGTAAATGTGTCATAGTTGTCTTATCCATTCATCTATTGATGGGCACTTGGGTTGTTTCTATATCTTGATAATTGTAAATAACACTTCAATGAATAGAGGCAGACTCATAAATGGAGAGCAGGATGACAGCTATGTGTGTGGGGGGAGGTTAGGGGGTGGAGGGATCAAGCAAAAAGAAAAAAGAACTCATGCACATGGACAACAGTGTGGTGATTGCAGTGGGGGGAGGATATAAGGGGGATAAATGGTAATAAAAAAATACAATAAAAATTAAAATCTTAAAAAAAGATAATAGGCTAGTATCACTAGACTACAGTTCTGTGTGTGAAGCACCAACTCTGTCATGCACCGAGGTATGGGTTTTTAGCACCACTTTACATGGGGAAAGTGAGGCACAGATTGATTAAGTAACACATCCAGAGTTACACAGGTAGTAACTAGCAGAGTCAGAGACTGAACCTAGGCCATTTAGGCAATGAGTCTGAGCCCCTCTTACCGATTTCCTTGGGTAGAGCTGGTGGCAAAGTGTCCTCTTTTTGTCTTGAGGAGAGGAGCGTTTCTGGCTAGTGTTTCCGAAGGGATGTTATCTAAAAGACAGTGAAAATTTATTTGTATAAAAGCTCAGAGGCCAACAAAACTAGAAAGAATGGTCTTAGATAAGAGCAAGAACTTAGGAAAGACACCAGGAAGAACTTTTTCAGCATAAGTCTCTTCAGATATAGTCGGTAATAAAGGAAGGTCAAAAGGACCTCTCTCTGATATTCTCAGCAGTTACCCTTGCACACACTCAGCATTCACTGTCCCCTGGTCCCCTATCATGCAAGCTTGCCAGAGGCTGTCCCGCCCACTATTAGCAGGTTTGGACAGCCAAGGTCACTTGTGGACAACAGCACAGCTGGGATCCAGCTCAAGCCATGGGTGATATCTAGCTCAAGCGAGCATGGCCGAAACTTTGGTTGCCCATGCCTCTTGCCATTGTCCAACTGCTGGGTTCTCCATTTGATCCAGAGGTCTTCCCAATAAGCAGACAGGAAGAGAAACATCAGAGACGATGAGCTATGAAATACACTGAGAGGTGCAATGGAAGGTGAAAGGACTTGTGTCACCCAGACACTGTCCCTTCTGGGCTACTATTGCTTGTGTGACCTCTGGCAAATGCATTCACTCTCCTTTGCTCTCAGTAAAATGGGGGATGACAACAATAAGTATCTCATTGCGTTGTTGTGGGGACACCAGTAAGATAATCTATTTAGTTACAAAGCACTGCCCAAGCACCTGTGTCCTGCCACACCCAGTTGCTAGGTGGCTGGGCAGCACAAAGAGGAACAGGAAACCCAACCCAAGGAGCTCTCAGTGCAGTGAGGGAGCTAATGTGTGTAACTGTGCACCCTGCACCAAGACAGCCCAGAGTTGGACCTCAGTAACACCCCTTTCCTGGCTTTGTCTCACACGTATGTGGTATTCACGGTCTATAAAATGCTTCATGTGCATCAGCTCATTTAATACCCACAACATCTAAGACCCTCAAGTTTCAGATAGAGAAATTGAGGCCTAAAGAGCTTAAGTGTCTTGCCATCAGTCATACAAATGGTGAGTGGCAGAGGGAGGTTCCAGGACTCTGGGGCTCATTGGGACTATTTCCACTGAGGCCTCCTAATCACCTCCTGGTTTGGCCCTCAGACTGCCCAACTCTCTGTTTTAGGTATAGCACTGGCCACTGCATCCTTAGCTACATTGAGGACCTCCTAGTATTCCTCATCAGCCATCTGACCCCTCCCCAGCTTGATTTTTGTAAAATCATCAAGTCCCATGTAAACTGCAGGACAAATGCCTCTGGTATCAGTGGATTGGAGGAGGAATGAGGACTAGGACAGTACCTGTGACCCCAAATTGGCCTTTTTGATGAAGCCCTGCTTCAATGTATGTATATAGCATCCAGACTCATAAAATAAAATAGCTTAAGCTTTCCATGGTGTGAAATTCTGGGTGTATCTTTTAAAATCTTTGTATTGCCAAAATGTCAGAACTTGGGTTATATGTGTCCATAGAGATCTTTCTAGGTGTGTAGACAACAGATGTTGGGTTATCCTGAGCCAATGGGTGTGAATGACGGGGGCCATTACTCAGCCACTGGAGCTGGGGCCTGTCATTCATTTGTTGATAGGTAAATAAATCAGGGAGAGTTCAGTGAAGGCTCAGGCAATGGTACAGGGCCTTTCTTGACCCTTTTTGCCCTGAGAAAGTGAGCTTCTGGACCCCCACATTCTTGACTTGAGAGGAGGTTGCTCTCAGTGTCTGACTACAGAGAAGGGAAAAGAAGGAGTGAGCCTGCCCAGGGCTATGCCAGATGCATTCACACACATGGTCTCCTTTCCTCCACCCTGTAGGGCAGATGAAATTCCTGTTTTATGAAGGAGGAGACTGAGGCTCAGTGATGTGCAGGGGACTGGGGTGGAAGCAGGGTTGGCCCTAGGTCCCAAAGTGGGAACTTGCTTGGGCAGGAATTAATACATATATCTCACTAGACTGCAGACGCCTTGCTGTTTCTTATACACAATACACTTGGAAGAGAGACTGGACGCTGGTCATGCTCTGAGCGATAGCCCAGGGCAGGCCATGGCAGGCCAGGGCAGGTGCCCGCCCCACATGCTTCCTCATGAGCTTTCCTCAGTGTTCCATGTCTTCCCTTCGCAGAGTAAGGCTCAAAGTAAGTGCCTCACCTTTCTCCAAGCACTTGCAGGTGGCTGAGGATTTGTGTCTAGTAGGGAAAAAAGGAGGGCCACTGAGCTCATCCTGGTTGAAAGCCCCTCCTAGAGCCCGTCTAGCCCTCTTAGCACCCTCTCCGATCTTCCCTGGGGCCCTTGCCAAGGCTTTCTGCTGGGGCTTTTCCAGAGGTCTGGGGAAATTCCAGGAGTCAAGGATGTCAACCATTTTCACACGCATAGTCACAGATCCTATAAATGTGCCTAGATGGGCCCACTCAGCTACAGTCATTCTTCTGAATATGGGTATGTGAGGAGGTCTGTGTGTGTGCGCATGTGCACACACACTGTGAGTGAGAACTAATTCCACAGCCACCCACAGAGCCCATATCCTTTCTTCCTGTTTACACTTCAGCAAGTCACACTTCAAGGGGCCCTGAGTGTGTGCAGGGGTCACAGAAGTGCTCAGAGACCAGTTTCTGCCAAGTGTAGGGCTAAAGGTGCCACCCCCTCCCTCCGTTCTTAATCTCTCTCTACTCTTTCTCCTCCCTTTGCCTTCTCCCAGACAAAGTTTCCTCCTTCTTGCAACGACCACCCGTGCTTAGCCAACCCTCATCTCAGTGCATAGATATCCTCATTCTAAGTCCCATCATCAAAAGAATAAAGGTGAGAACTGAGTCTGATGGGGTGTGAATGGCCATAGGCCCAGAGGCCAGGAACAAGTACCCTGTTTGGCAAGTAAGTTGTAGGGAAATGGATGAGAGAAAGCATGTAAGGATCAGTAGATCAGGCCAGAGAACTCTGTTGGGAATTATGGGCCCAGGAAAGATGTCCACTTCCAGAAAATTCCATTAGAGAAGTGCAGTTAGAGACAGTACAATGTAATAGTTGAGAATGGACTGGAGCCAGACTGCTATGTGGCATGAGAGAGTTACTTAACCTTTCTGTGTCTCATTCTCTTTTTCTATAAACTTGGGATAATAATAACCTACTTCAGTACGTGGTTTTGAGGATCAAATGAACTGATACATGTGAAATGCTCATACAGGGCCTGACACAGTGGAAGTACTACAAAAGGTGTGCTCTGATTTTAAGGATCAAACATATCAGCACTTTCTCCTGCCTCTGCAGACATCACATCAGTCACCAGATCTCCAAGACAGTCCTGGTAGAGGCCATATGACTGACACAACCTCAGTCACAACTTGCCCTCCAGTCCTCCATCTGCTGCCATTCAGCTTTACCCTCTTCCTGGCCCTGTCCACTGACAGGGCTCCCAGGTTGTCCCAGGCATTGGAACTTTCCCCACCCTGCATCCCTTTGTCCCCAGCCCAGCTCTTTTGCTGTATGCAGCCTCTGGCCAGTGCCTCTCCAAGAACTAAACTCCTAATGTCAACCTCAGACCAGGGCAAGGCTCACAGTGGCTCACAGGCATTGCTGGTACCCGTCTCTTTCCAAATCCATGTTTCATGATGTCATGTTGATACCTTGAATTCAGACATTGTGGGAGGATTCACACCATGGTAGTTGGCAAATACTGAAAATCAGGGCCTTTTCCCCTTCCAATGAGCAAGTTATTAAACCTTTACCAGCACAAGCCAACTTGTACCAACTGTATTGCTCCCTGGGGACCCTCCTTAGATGATGGTTACTCTTCTCCCAAACACTAAATCCACCTATAACATACTCTGCAGAGGCATTCCCTCTCTGATCACTGTCCAATGGCTATTTCCTCTTGGAACCTCAGGGCTCAATGTTGACTCACTCCCTATACTCTGGCACCAAACTTGGCCCACTTGGAAGCTCCCCTCACTGCCAGCCAGGCCCCTGGCCTTTTCCCTTTCTCTGCTTGCCCAGTGTCTTCTAAAGGAGCCAGCAGTGTCATATCCAAGTCCAGAGCAAGCCAAGATGAGGCAGAAGCTGTAGTCTGTAGCATGGAGTCTAAAATTTAGCCAGTCCTGTTGTTGCTATGCTAGGGAGTGGGAGGCTGGGAGATATCTGATCCAGGGCACTGGCCACCATCTGTACTTGGCTATGAGTGGGCCAGTTCACTGTAGTTCTCAGTGATTATCAGTGCTGGGCATGTACTAGGTTGGCCAAAAAGTCCATTATGTTTTTTCCATAAAATAAAAGACACTTTCTTTTTCACCAATAACTTTATTGATTTGGATACTTTGAGTATGTCAGCTATCTCCCGCTAGTAGCTTCTAGAGGGTAGAGGCCAGGGATGCTGCTAAAACATGTTCCAATGCGTAAGACAGCCCCACAGCAAATAATTATTTGGCCAAAATGCCAATAGTACCAAAACTTCGCAAACCACTTTTAACACATTTGATAAGTCACAGCAACTTCTCCATACACCGCACAAATCTTTTTTTGTGTGTGTGTGTGTTTCAGTTGCATTTTTACCTTTCTTAAAATAATAAAGCATAATATGCTGAAAATGTTGCCAATTTTTTCCATCTTCAATATTAAAATGGCTGCACAAAAATTCACCAATTTGGGTTTTTTAAGATTTTATTTATTTTTTGAGAGAGGGGAGAGGAGGGAGAAAGAGAGGGAGAGAAACATCACTGTGTGGTTGCCTCTCGCACGCCCCCTACTGGGGACCTGTTGCACAATCCAGGCATGTGCCCTGGCTGGGAATTGAGCCTGTGACCCTTTGGTTCTCAAGCCATCACTCAATCCATTGAGCCACACCAGCCAGGGCAAAATTCACCAATTTGGTTAAGGTTTTTGAAAAATGCACGCCAATATGACAGCTGTCACAATACAATGTAAGACAATTGTTTCTAATGAAATTAAAGACAACTAAGCACTACTAGAGCCATCTTACAGAAAAATGTAATGGAATTTTTGGCCAATCCAATACTAAGGGTTCAATAAATATAGGTTGAATGAAAGAATGAATAAACAAATTTGGTCATGTAACAGACGTTTCCCTGACCTTACTTTGTACCAGGCTATTTTGGAATAATAAAAAAAAAAAGACATGACCCCTGACCTCAAGGAGCTCTGGTCCTGTAGGCCATGGAAGTGTGTGCTAACAAAACTTGGGGCTAACTGCAAGATGGCTTGTAAGCCCTCGTGCCAACCAGAGTATGGTAGAGGCTTGTGGTTTCCAGACAAGAGGAGGTACTGTGTGGGCCAGAGGAGCCATGGTGTTTGTCTACACTTGCTCAGTGGCTGCTGCTGATGTGGCCTTCCAAGGCTGCTTGGCCATAATGCAGCCCCACACTCTCTCACCATGGCCCCACCCACCCAAGGAGGTGGAGCTGTTGGCCAGGACAGAGGATTCAGGCAGGGAATCCCAGCCCCTCCCTGACCCAGGCTCAGTCCAGAAGGGCCTGGCATGCTTCTAATATAAAGCAGCAAATTCAATCAGGCAGATGAGAATTCCTATTATTTTAATATATTTAGAAGAGAGTTTAAGGTGAATTTCGTTCCATGCTGTATATTTTTACAACATGAGGTCAGGTCACTTTGATAAATGCTGTAGTGCAAGCAAGAGGGAGCCTTGGGAAAGGGTGAGTGAGAGAAAAGAGTTAGAAAGGGGGGGAGTGAGAGACAGAGCCAGAGATAGAGGCACAGAGTGAAGGAAAGCCAGAGAGCAAGCAGAGGGGGGCCAGGGCCAGAAAGACTGATTCTGTGTGTCCATAGATCTGTCTTCTACACATGTGCCTTGTGACTCCATGTGTGTTTCTGTGTCTGTTTGTTGTTGGAGTAGACAAATCCATTTGGGGATAAATAGGATGATTTTTCCACCTGCAGGAAGCGAGGCAGCCAAAGGCTGATTGGGGCTGCTCTACTCTGCGGCTCTCAGAAGGCCCTGGGCTGGAACTCAGGCTGCTCCTGAGGCCAGGACCTGAGCTCTGCTTAGAAATTGAGATGCAGGCAGGCTGCCAGAAAGGCCAGGGAAGTTCCCTGGAGCCTTAAAGGCCCTACTCTAAACTAATCCTCAGCAGCAGAGGGGCCCTGGGCCCCCAGATGCCCTATAGGTATACCATGTGGCTTCTTATTCATCTTCTCTAGAGTGTCTCCAGTCTAGTTCTCAGAAGCCAGCACTCAGGGCTCCCAAACCTTCTGGGAAGGTGGCTGAGGCAGTAGTCCAAGGCCAATGCCACTGGAGCATAGGCCTTACAGTGCTTCTCTTTTTTTCTTGAGACCAGAATGCATGAGCATGGCAGGAGGGGGCTGGCTACTAGTTTGGGAGAAAAGTTTTCTAGTCTGCTGGGGGATGGATACCTTTGGAGGGCTTTGTCAGTACAGAAATATTTGACTGAAAGAAAGTTTTTTCCCACTTTCAAAATCAGGGGATGTGGACGGGCTGGGATGCTATTTCTGATGAACTTTCCCTAGCTTAGAGTACTGAGAAAGGACCCAAGTGTTTGAAGCTTTCAGCGAAAGGCCCTTGGCCCAAATCAGGCCTGACAGGTCACCTGGGGTGCCTGTGACCCCATCCCTCTGCTTCTGCACAGGCACATACCTGTGCAAACCAGCACGGTGTTCATCTGCCCTTGGAGCCTCACCAGGAACCAGGCAGTTAACTTCCACTGCACCTGAGATGGGGTCAGCTATGTAAACTTTTCTTCTAGGGAGGCAGAGGGACCCCTGTCTACTGCCTCTGCCTTGATCCTGGGCACCACAGGGCAGCCGGTTCACAAGATGGACAGGTTTGCCCCAATTCCCTCTTCAGCCTAGGTTGGTAGCCTCTTTTTTTTTTTTTTTTTTTTTCATTTTTGGAGGTGGGCCAGAAAATTGCCACCTCAAGAATTAGAGGACAGGGAAAGTGAGAAAAGGAGAGAAGGAGAAAAAAGACAAAGGCCATATTGTTATCTCTTCCAAAACACCCTAGACTCTTCTTCAAACAGGATGACTGGCTAGCTTGTGGTCACCTCTAACTCTGAGTATAATCTTGGGATAGGCTTGGCAGCCTGAAAACAAAGCAGTGGAGTTAAGGAGTCTCTTTGCTCCTACCAGTGGCCAGATGACAAGATGTTCTGTGGCTTGCCCTCCCAGCCCCATCTGCCCCACACCATCATCCTCTGGGTCAGTCCTAACCTCTACCACCTTCGGGGATGGCATATGTACCAAGGTCAGGTGATCTGGCCACCTCATGGCACCTTTAAAATCTTTTGGCTGCCAGCATTCAATGGCTGGGGAATCAGGAGATACTCAATTTTATTTCTGTGTCTGTTCCACCATCAACAAGCTTGTATCAGTGCCTACTGTGTGCACTGGGGCATCAGAAAAGGGGACTTTTGTAGAGAGGGTAGAAAATGCTTAAGAACTGGGAGCTCCTAAGGAAAACTGCTCTGGGCAGTGGAAGAGTCTGGGTGGTGGGCTTACTGCAGAGGACTGAAGCCAAATCCAGGGCAAAAGAGAAAAACGCCACGCCATGGTCTGGGTGGCTATGGTGCTGCAGCACAAAGCTTGGTCTGGGAGCCAGCAAAATGGACAGAACATCCCCTGGGCGGGGACCACTGGGAGGGGACAGCAGAGGAAGCTGGGGTACTCTTTAGCCAGGGCTATTTTGGGGGTAGGTAGGAAATCCCCCTGCTCCCAGTATGGCATGAATGGCAGAAACGGGGTCCGGGATGCCAGGTCAGTGAGGGGCCTATGTATTTGGGTCCAGACCAGGCATCTGGGACTCCAGCCTAGGGGTGCCCTGGAGGTATTGTAGTCTCTGATACTCAGGCCAGAAGTGTCTTCCTATTCAGAGAGCACACAGGTCTTCCCAAGAGTGCATGTAACCAAGAGGGTGCACACATGCAACATGCATGCCAATTTCCTATCCACTCACCAAACAGGGTGTGGGCTGTTAACCCTTGTCTGTGGCCCCCACAGTCTGTCAAACCAAAAGAGAATGTGGAGGTGCTGCCACATGTCCATCCAGCCCAATTCCAAACTTCCATCTCAGAAACCTTTGCCCTAAAGACAATCCCCAGGGTGTGGTCACCCAGTGTCTCTCTCCCACCTCACCCACCTCAGAGAAAGCCAGAGGTTTTTGTTTTTTGTTTTTTACCTTGATCTCTGGTCAGTTTTCTGGAGTTCAGATTAAACCAAGCTCCCTGGAGATCCAGCTTCACGTGGTCTCTTTACAGCTACCACTAAAAACGAGTGTCTTTCTCTTCTGAGAACTCCTAGTAACCTTGCCCTCCCTGTCCCCATCCCCTGTCCTCTCCTCCTCACTTCTCCTCTGTCCAATGGCCATCCTCAACAGCCATTTGACCTACAGTCAGATATCCTGCCATTAGTTAGTTTGGTGCCCAGTTTCTATCAATGGCTCCCAACACTTTTGTTCTACCCTCTCAGAATCACCTCTCTGCCTCTGTCCACACTTGCCCCAAGTTTCCCATGTTCAGTTCTTCCAAGATTACCACTCTATTTGCCCTGCCAATTACTACTACCACAGTCTGCCCTCTGCCCTCTTTGTCCTCAGCAAATTAGAGGGGAGACATTTCTCTCCACGTGGGGGCAGAGGGAGTCCCAAGTTATCTTCATCTCTATCATCATCTTTCGCTAGGAGACAGAAGTTAGAGCCAGAAAGTCTGGGCCTAGGTGCTAAGGGCCTAGGTGATATCCCTGCTCTACCACTTCCTGGCTATGTGGAGTTGGCCAGTCGCTCCCCCTCTCTGAGCTCCCTGCTTCCCCAGCTGTCACAGGTTGGGATACATTTGCCAAAGTCCTTCCAGCTCTGAGCTGATTTCAGTCTGTGCTGTGTTTGCACAGGGGAAGTGCTGGCCCTTTCTTTGGCCCCACACTGACTGACTGTCCCTGACACCAGTGTCTCCCTGTGACTCTGGCCACCCTAGCCCCTGGAGCAAGCCCATGTCACATCAGAGGCCTGAGGCCCAAGGGAGCCTTTTTGGTTCCAGATCCCTGGTCCCCACCCTCCTGTGCACCCATTCCTTGCCTTGCTCCCCAGCCAGGCTTGGCTCCTCTTTGTGAACCCGTCCCTCCATCTGTCCCCTTTGCTGGCCCCTCACCCCACAACAAGCCCCTCAACCCCCACCTTGCAGATGCTGGGCCCTGCTCAGGGATGCATGGGCTCCTCTCCTTCTCCTTGTTGGTGATTCACCAGCTGGGAATTCCTTTGGAAACAGAGCCTGGAAAGCCTCCCGTCCTTGGGAAGTGCTGGCCCCTACCCTGGCAGCCCAGCTGCCAAGTCCAGGCCTGTGGCAGGTGTGTGTGTCGGGTGTCTGGCCCTAGAGATTTACAACCTGTGGCAGAAGGGAAGTGCTGCCTTTGGAAGCATTTCTTCTGTCCTCAAACAAAGGCCTGTGGCCAGGGCCTCCAGGGGAGCAAACAAGTGCAGAGGAAGCAACAGGCCCCATTCTCAACTCTTTCCCTGGCTGCCAGCCACTCTGCTTCTTTCTGCCTCACCCTTGATGGTCGGTCACCTGTCTCCCTCTGGCTGGCCCCACTCCCTCACTTGCTTCTTCTCATGTGGCAGCTGTGTCGGTTACTCTTTTTCTGGCCTTTCTCTCTCCAGGTTCCATCCTTTCTACCATCACGATGTCTCACATCTGTCCCCTCTTTCCACACCCACTGTCTCTCCTCAGGCCTGCTTCCTAAGCAGCGTCTCCCTGATACCTGTCCTTGATATTGATGACATTGATAATATTGCCAGAGCAACCTTTCTAAAATGCAAATCTGGTTGCATCACTGCCCTGCATAAAAACCCTTGAAGGGCTCCCCATTGGCTACAGAGTCAGGTCCTAACTAATAAACTTGGTACTCAGGGCTCCAACCTTTCCTGGCTCCATCTCTTACCCTTTGAAGTCATGGACTCTACACTGGAGCCATGCAAGGCTCCCCTTATTCCCCCTAATAGGGGCTATAGCTGGATGCCCCACAGGTACCTCAACTCCCCATGTCCTGAAGCAAATTGTTCACTGACCCAGTTGCTCCCCCTCCACAATGTCCTGATCTTCAGTGGCCTCCTCACTCTCGCCTACACCTGACATCCATTTGGGGACCAACTCCTGTCCATATATTATCTCTTCCATCTCCTGACATTCCCCACTGCTGTCATCACAGAACAGAATAGGGTAACCTCCTGGCCGACAATTTGTGTATTCTTTCCCTGAAGCCCTGGTGAGATTTCAAACCAGTGTCTGATACAGTTCTGCCCCTCCTTGAACCTGACCACCCAGAGGACCCATCATTTCCCCAGTCTTGTCTCCCAAGGCTACCATTTTCCTCAGTCTTTGCCATGCTGAGCTCTTTGCCTTCCCTGAACCTGATTTACAATGTGCTGTTTCCTGGTCATTGTTCCTATTATTACCTTCACCTGGCATGACCTCCCACCTCTCTGTCCAAGTTCCCTGCAAGGCTCTTTGAAAATGCTGCCTCCTCCAGGAAGCCTTCCTGGAGCCACCCTGTTGGAAATATCTGTCTCTCCTCTAAATCTTTGCTGAGCTTTTGGGCCCGGTTCAGTGTTAGCAGTGGAGAGCACAGGCCCTGGAACTGTAGCCCCAGCTGATACTCCTTAGTTCCCAGAACAATGTCCATAACCTCTTAAAGCCTCGGTTTCTTCACCTGTAAAATGGAAATAGTTACAGTTACTGCCTCATAGGGCTCGTGAGGAGGAAATGATTAATCTGTGTGCAGTGCTAAGGGAAGTGCCCGTCACAGGGTAAGTGCTGTCATGGTGTTATTACTGCTATTATTAGTAATATGACCTCTTTACTACTCTGCCAGACCCTTGTGGGCAGGAACCAATTCAGACCCCTTTGGTCTCCCATATCAGGGCTGCTCAGAGACATTCGCTGACTGAACTGAGGTGACCCAATCCCCCACCCCCACCACCTCAGGCCCCTGCAGAGCCCAAAGGAAAGAGGGAGGTGGAAAGACACTGGAAATGTCCTCCCCTCCCCGATGTTAGTGGGCCCCGGGGAGCAGGCCAGCCTGCTGCAGCCCCAAGCCCCCCACCTCTCCTCTGAGGCCACTATGCAGCTGACTGTCCCTGAACATGGGGGTAATGGAGACAAATTGGAGGGAATCCAGAGGAGTGAAGTCCCTGAGCCCTTGGGAAAGGGCAGGCCCAGCAGAGGAGGGAGATGAAAGCAGTTCCATGTGTGTGGCTTGGCTGAAGGACAGAGCTGGGTGTGGTGGGGGACATGATAACTGGAGACAGGGATTCCAGCAGTGCAAACAAGCTGGAGAGGGGGATGGCTGAGAGCTCCATGGTGGGGCTGCTCTGCTGAGGCAAATGGGCTCTTGAAATGCAAGCCTGGAGCTTTCTGCAAGCCCCTTCCTCCTACTGGCCTGGAGAGAGGACCCTTCAAACCAGTTCCAGGTCTGGCAATTCTTCAGGGCTGTGCAGTCCCGGTCCTGGGAGGAGGCCAGCCCCTCCCCACTGTTTACCCATCGCTGGCTGAGGCTGGGCATGGGGCAAGCTCAGCTCAGGTTCTGAGGTCTGAGTCTTCGGCCCTCCCTGCCAGTCTTCATGGCCCCACTGTGAGTATGGTTTACAGTACCTGCCAGCCCACCACAGGGCTTTGGGCTCTGGCCCTTCCTCCCTCTCACCAGCCCCCCTTCCCACCTTAAAGCTATTGTTTTCAGACCATTGACCTCTGTCCCTGTCCTCCTGGGTACTAAGGGGCATCTCAGGGGCATGAAGAGGCCGGGAGGAAATATTGGAAATGGCCTCTCCATCCTCCCCTCAGATCCGGACTGTGTCGTCCTTGGGCCAAGATAAATAAAGCAAGCAAGGGAGAGGCCTCTGTATGATCAGTGCTGATGGCTAAGCAGTCTGGTTGTGGGGGTGGTGGGTTGGGCGTCAGTCTACCTACGGCTGCCTGCAACCCTATTCTCAAAGGAATATGGTGGAAGGGTGGCCAGGCCAAGTGCGTGGGAGTCAGTGGCATGAGGAACAAAGCAGAATGCCTTTCCAGTGCCCCCTCCCCTGGGACAGAACTTTCTCTGGGTGCTGAGTCTGAGAGCTCTGGAGAGAAAACAAGGGAGCCTAGGAGGAGGGAGAAGTCTGGAGATGGAGGAGTAGCAAAAGGCTGGCCCCAAGTAGATACCCAGCCCTCCTAAGCAGCTGGTGTCTGGCCTGCCCAGGACCCCAGGTCCACTTCCTGAGGTTGAAGAATCTGAGGAGCCTCAAAGTGGGGAAACTGGAGACCAAAATGAGGGTTCCCTGGGGCCTCAGCTGGGCACCTCCCACCCTGACCCCAGAGGGGTCTCAGACTGCACCTCTGAGGTCATGGCTAGACAGAAATAGCATGAGTCTTGGTCAGACAGAGTTGAGTTCAAATCCAACCTCTGTGCTGTATTATTGATGAGTCTTGGGCAAGGACCTTCCTTTACTTTACAATGAAAGCCTGACTTTTCCATCACAAAATATAGAACACAATCTCCACCTCACAGGACTATTAGTAGGAATCGATGGGATAGTGATGTGTGAGGGCCTGACTCATGGTAGGTGTGAGCTACTGCTCCTTTCCCTGTACTGCATGTGTCCCTTAGGCCACTGTTTAGGGCATGATACTGCAATGCTCAGGAGGGAAAAGCTCTTGGCTGGCTGTGACTCCTACCTTCACTCCAAGGAGTCCCTTTGGTTCCTCCAACCCCAAGATCATAAAGTGACTATGGGGGTACCATGGGCCTTGCCACCTGAGCCAGCTAGACTCACCTCACTGACTCTCCAGGCACAGGACTGCTGCCAAAAGATCCCCCAGCCCCTGGGTGTCCCTGTTTACAGCCATCTCTGACATCTCAGCCTGGCATGGCCCTCCCTGTGGTGTCGAGCGCGCCTGTCTGCCACTTCTCTGAGTTTTGGCATTGCCGGTGGAACTCTTTCTTTGGGTTCCACACTGTCGGGGCCATTCTTTCTCTTTTGGACTATCTTACCACCTCTACCCCATTCAAAGCTGAGAGTCCACTCCTAGGCTTGCTTTGTCACCTGCTTCTTTTAGGAAGCCTTTGGAGCAAGGGTCAGGCAAAGAAAACAGCCTGTGGCGAATGTCAGGAGATCCCAGGGCTAGTTTCAACTCCTGAGCTCACTCCTTATGTGGTCTTCACAAGCCACTTCCTCTTTGAAGCTCTGTTTTTCCATCTACAGAATGGTCCTAATTCTTGCATCCCAGGGCTATTGGGAAGTACACACATGTTCATGGAGGTAGGATCACTGAAAGAATGTTTTGGCTTGAGGACCAGGAATTTAACTTTTTGTGCTTAGTTCAGCTCTACAGCAGTGTCCTCCAGAACATGCAGAACATGCAGGAACCCCAATCCCAATTATTGTCACTCAGCTGTTTCCATTTGATTAGATGCCAAGATCACCAGCTCCTTGTAGTTTACTGCTTCACTTCAATTCTTTGTGAGAAAAATTGCTCTACTTGTTTCTAATCTTTACTGTTTTGAAATCTATTGTGTCTACCATCAAATCCTTCCTGCTGTGGTTCCAGCTCAGGTCTAGACACCTTAGACACCTCCTAGCCTGCCTTCTCTTTCCCCTTCCCCTCAATTTTTGCCCTAGACTCAGAGGGTGAAAGTAGGGTTGAGGGCAAAGGCTGGCCTTCTATATAGCCAGAAGGAACAGACCACGGAGGTAGCATCGCTCTTCCAGAAGCCCTTTATCTGCCTCACACTGTCAGCCTCACCCTTATCTCACCCTGGCTCACACCATCCTGGCTGGAATACTTGTGGTCTCTCACTGTGCATTGGAACTAGGGCACCAGACTTGACTCTAATCTCCCCTGGCAGCTCCGTGGCATTGATAAGCCCCAAGTTTATGGCAGAGGAAAAATGAAACCCACATTACCCCACCAGGGCCCAACCCCCACCCAGCAGAGCCAAGGATGTCCACCATCGGGCATTGAGAGTCCCCAGCTATTCCCTCAAGGCATCTGGAGGTGGGGTGGAGTGGTGCTCCCTGTATACCCTCCTCCCTGAAGGCACAGGAGCCCCCTCCCAGTGCCCCCCAGGCCCTGCCTCTCTCCTCTCTCAGCCAGCAGGGCTTGCCTAGCATTTTTGATGGGGGCAGCTCCCTCCTGAGTTTGAGGTTAAAGGGGACGTCTTCTCCAGGAATCTGTAGCCAAATTGCTGAGCTGTTCACAGTGACCTGGAGATGATGTTTGGAAATCTGATTTGTGATAACATAATGTTCCTTTTAAGTAATGCTGGCTGGAGAGGGAAGGAGGAAAAAACGACCAAGAAAAACAACCTTATTGAGGTTTAAAAGGGGACGCTGTCGTGGCCGCCTCCTTAATCTCCCAAATCATTTTCTTCTCTTCCCCCTCCTCCTCCTGCCCCAGACCTGCTTTTGTTTATAACAATCTCTTGGAAAGAAGATTGAAAGTGAAATCTGTTTCCTTGCTTAAATATATATATTTAAAAGGGGGAAGAAAGCCCTCTCTCCCTACCCCCCTGCCTGCCCCTCATCTGAGCGCTGTGAGTAATTGGAGGGCTGCCTGTTCTGGGCTAGTCGGTCAGCATGGGTTCTCCAGTGCCCACTCATCACCCCATCACAGAAGGATCATTAAGGCAGGAAAACATGCTGGGGATGAGATGGGAAACCTGGAGGAGGGGCGTCACTTATTCACAAACTCCAGGCACTATTTATGTTGTGGCTGGTGACCAGCAGTTTGCTATCTCCAGAGGAGAATAAATACAGTATGAGCACACAAAATCAGACACAAGGGAGGACTTCCACTTTGTCTGTCTAACATACTGTGCACTTGACCTAGTAGTGAAAAGAGTTGAGAAATTTTAGCTGCATCCCCAGATGAATGAGTGACCCCACTCCCTCCACCTCTCTGGGCTAGGGACTACTTTGTGACAGAGGGAGGGTTAAGATGAAACATCTGTATCCCAGCAGGAACGGATGGGGTGGCAGCTGAGGGAGTCTGAAAGAGGAGACGTTTGTGTGGAAAGATGAACCCAGCTGGTGAGGGGGTGGCAGGTGGATATCTAGAGAGAGACCAGCACACCTTGTAGAAGCCACCATCGCTATTGTCCCACCAGCACCGCCCCCACCCCACCCTCACACACACACATACACACACACGCACACACACACGCTCACACCACTTCCCTTCTCTGCTCTACCAGGACATGTGTCTGACCTCTCAGGTGGCACCTCATGTACTACCCACTATCTGGCCCTCACCCTAGAGTTTCATTGCTACTGGCCCAGCCTGAAGCCAGCCAACAGGCCTAGCAGGGCAGGATGGGGCAGGCTGAAGGGAGAAGGAGGTGCCGAAAGCCCGCCATGCAGCCAGCATGGCTGCCTGCCAGCCCAGGACGGATTCCTCCGACCCAGCATCTCAGGAACACCCACTTCCCCAGGCCCTGGTGCTGGGACACCACCCCCCCCCCCCAGCTGGGGGCTGTGCTTCAAGAGAAGGAACAGAGAGGGCTTTTTGGTGTTCTTTTCAGGGGCCCATGCTCCCCCACCCATCCACTCTATCCAGGGCATGTTATTACTATCAGAAATATCAGACGTTTCAACTCAAATTAAAGTCAGGTTAAATGTCTCCACTGCAGAAATTCCACATGGTTCCAGATGGAGAGGAGGGACTCCTTCTCTCCCTCCCTCCCCAAGAGTAGAACAAAAGCATCAATTTATAATGTGCTTTCAGACCATTCAACCCAACCATCTCACCTTACAGATGGGGAAACTGAGGCCTACAGTGAGAAATGGGCTTGCGCAAATTCACTCAGTAATTTAGCGGCAGAGCTGTGACTAGGATTCCAGTGCCTTGATTTCCATTACGCAGTGGTTGGTTTTTTTTTTTTTTTCCACAGCACACATTTGTAATCCTGTTAGACCTACAACTTCCCTTGACCTTAAAAACTTCAAAATTGCCACCAGAGATATCCTAGCATCTGTAATGTTGGGACAAAAGTAGTAGGCAGCTTCTCTTAAATCTTGGCCTGCAAAAGTCAGTTAAAAGTGCTGGAGACACAGGCCATATAATCATGAACTAGTCCGTACCCTTTTCTGGGTCTCAGTTTTCTCATATGTAAAATCAGAAATGTAGGAGATCATTGTTTTCATCTGCTCAACATCTATTCCTTTTCTTCTATTACAGCACTCGAATTTTCTTGGGAAACCACTCTTCCCACACTGTGAATCCATGTAAGTCAGTTTCAAGGGTTGCCAGGTGACCCAGGCCAATCAGAACATTCCATTACACTGCACAGAGTAATTGGCTTATGCAGAGTCATGTGACCCCAGCTGGGCCAATACCAATCCTCCCTGGAATTTGGATTAAAATATGAGGAGAGAGACATTGGGGATTAAGCAGCCAGAAGACACAAGCCTAGACTTTCAGGAGCTCTGTGAAAAGCATCTGCCTGAGAATGATGCCTACAGAGAGAAATGGGCATCCAAAACATAGATCGACTTTCTTTGAGCCTGGGATCTAGCATTGCCTGACCAGACCACCCTGGTACTTTTTATTTTTGTGAACTAACATGATACCCTTTTGGCTTAGACCAGTTTTAGTTGGATTCCTTCCATCTGCACCCAAAAGAGGCTTCACTAACATAAAAGCGATTGGAGATATCCTATGTCACCAATGGTAGAGTTGAGAGAGGCTTTAAGTGACTCCTCAGTGGAGACATAGAAAAATGTGATGAATGAATAAAGGAGTCTGGGATAACCATGCCATTCATGGGCTGGAATAAAACCTCAGCCGTTTTGCCAGCTGCATTTCTCCAACCCTTGCCTGAAGTAGATAGTATGTAAGCTTTCATGTCAGAGGGACCTGGCTTTGAACACGGATTTCTCCATTTCCCATCTATATAATCTGGGACATGTTTGCTTTCTAAGCCTGAAGTGTAACCCAAGCAGGTGTCAAAGAGCTGATAGGTCTAATCCAGGGAGCATGGGATAAGACACCATAACAAGATAAGACAAGACTTGGAACATTAAGACAGCAGAAATGTACAGGGCCATTTGCTAAGGGCCTAAGTTTGCGTTGGCAAACATCCTTCTAGGCAACTGGGGCAGGGGTGGGCAGGGACACCACATAGGGTTGTGGTGCACAATTCCAGGGGTGCAATCCACATAGTTTATGATGAGAAGATAGCACCCTGGGGCTATGTAGTCCGTAACTTCTACAAACTTACATAGTAGCCCTAGGGCTTTGGCACATTGAAATTAACAACTGTGTCTTCTTCACTGAAGGCATATTAAGTTTTTTTTTCCCTTTATATCTTCAAAGAAGCGGAACTGCAAGAATATTACCATGAAGCTATGGTTGGACATATAGTGCAATTAGTGTCCTA
The DNA here is from genome assembly GCF_022682495.2 of Desmodus rotundus. NCBI lineage: Eukaryota > Metazoa > Chordata > Mammalia > Chiroptera > Phyllostomidae > Desmodus > Desmodus rotundus. The sequence goes on along the minus strand of NC_071400.1, from coordinate 6,501,325 downwards.
TTGTAACTCAAGGGACCTGCAAATACCAGAATATTGCCCCAGACCAAAGTGAGCTCTCTCCACAAGGTTCCCATGAGACATATATCCACATATAACAATGGCAAAGAAAAGCAAAGTAGCACCTTCATGTTTGCTGGGCTTTAGGCTTCAAACCTCAGGGCAAGCTCTGGTACACTGAACAGGATTGTGCAGCCTAGCCTAGAGTCCTGAGGGGCCTCTTTCTATCACAAGGCCAAACCTGAATCTCAGATCTTAGCTCACTCCTACTGGCTTCATGGGAAAAAAAGATAAACAAGAATAATGGCTGATTAAAAGCTGTCCCGATGCTAGCATATGGCATTACCCCCGTGGATGAAAGAGAAAGACGAACAATCCATTCCCTTATCCTGAGATGGGATGCATAGTGATTTGACCCATTTATTGGTCCAATCATATTCCTGATAATTGACTATTTTTCCTGGTGGGGACAGGAGATCAAAGAAAGGGATGGTAGAAGGATAGCTTTCCCAGGCCTGGCCCATACAACTATTAGTGAGCCCTGGATTAAGAAAAAAGCATGGGGAGAGTAAAATGGAGGACTGAATATAGCTAACAGACTCCCTCTCATACCCTACACCTCTAGAAATGATAAATACTATTTATTTTTTAAAATTCATTACCATTCTGGACTACACTTGGTACCCAATACCTAGAGACCCTAAGAAGGGTGAAATAAGGCATTTTCACACATTCCAGCATTCCAAAATGTTATCAGTCACAAATCCTCTCTGAAGTAAACAATATTGCAGTAAGGAACACAACGAATTTGAGCACAAGAAGTGGGATGTAAGAAGCAATGGGTAAAGAAATTAACCAATTGTTAAAAAAAAAAAAAAAGGATATCAACATGAGCAGTGATTGGGTTGATAGCATGGTCGGGATATGGCGAAGAGGGAGAAGAGCTAAGAAAATGCATACTAAGTTTCCTGCCTTGTTTGGGGGGAGAATAGAGATCAGATTAATGCTTATTGTTGACAGAGAATGTATAAGTTTTAGTACGTGTATTAATAAGGTACAGGTAAACCTTACAAGCTTAGAAATATAATAAATATTTTTAAAACTATAATACATATGTAAAACAAAGTAACAGAAAAAGGTTGAAAATAAAAAGATTGAAAAATATACTCAAATGCCAATAAAAAGAATATGAATGTAGCAATATCAATGCCAGATAAAACAGAATTCAAAGCCAAAGTATTAAAAAAATAAAAGATATTTCCTTGATAATAGGCATGAGCCATTACAAAGTTATAACCACAAGCCTTTACAACATAGATTTAAAATAGAGTTCAGCATATCCACAATGGTAGTGTAAAAACAGGCATTTGCAGAAATTGTCATATCAGGTGCTAACTTACTAACATACCAACTAAATACAGACATATAGGATTTAAACGATACAATTAGCAAACTTGAACATGTGTATGTTTGTACTAACATACAGAAAGTGCATACACTTTTCAAATGCACAGTGAATACTTATAAAAATGGATGATGTATTAACCTACAAGGGAAATCATGATGTATTAACCCACAAGGGAAATCTCAACAAATTCCAAATAATAAAAATCATGTAAGGTCACATATTAAACACAAAGACAAAAAATTACATTTACCAACAAAACAATGGTTTGAAATGTATGCCATTGGAAGCAAGAGGGGAAAAAACACTTCTAGTCTAGTTAAAAACAATATCAGATTAGAAACCACAAAGTAATGCAAAATGAAAAAATAAGATAGCTATATATCAAAACCTGCAGGGTATAGACAAAGCAGTACTCAGAGGACAATATATGGCCTTAAATCCAACTATTAAAAAACAAAAAATATTGATGATTAAATTAAGTTTTTAAGAGCTAGGGAAAACACACAAAAGTGAAACAAAAGTAAAAGGAAGGAATTAAAGATAAAAGTACAAATCAATGAAAGAAAATACAAAAAAACACTGATTCTTTTTGAAAGGACCAATGAAATAGATAAATGTTCTTTCTGATAAAGAAAAAGAGAGAAAAGACATAAATAATAATAGGAATGAACGTCAGCTCTGGAGAAGATTATTTTATTTTACAATTAAAATTGAAAACCTAGTTGGACTTACTTGCTAAGAAAGAATAAATTACTAAAATTGTCTAAGGAATAGTATAATACTGGTTAGACCAATAACCATAGAAGGACTTGGCAGGGAAAGGTAGTCAAAGAAACACCAGTAAAAGTTGTGGTAGACAGCTTCTAAAATGGCCCACAATAATCCCTACAACTTTACACTCAGCCCCTGGTCTACTCTTCTCTCCTTCAGTGTGGACTAGACCTTGTGACTTGCTTTTAGTAAATAGAATCTGGTGAAAGTGACAGAGTGCCACTTCTAAGATTAGGTTACAAATATTAGGTTACTTCTATCGACCTGGCACTCTCTGGTTCTCCTTTCTGGCCTTGAAGCAAGTTGCTATGTTGTGAGCTGCCCTATGGAAAGGTTCACATGTCAAGGATGTGAGGGAGTCTTCTGGCCAAAATCCAGGGAGGAACTGAGGTCCTTAATCCAACAACCCACAAGTAACTTAATCCTACCAACAGCCACATGACTGAGCTTGGACGTAGATCGCATACATAAGTAAAGTTTTGAGATGACTACAGCCTCAGTCAACACCTTAATCGCATGCCATGAGAGACCCTGAGCCAGAGGTCTCTAGCTAAGCCATGTCTGGTTTCCTGATCTACACAAACTATGAAATAATAGTCTGTTGTTTTAAGCCACTAAGTTTTGGAGTAACTTGTTATACAATAATATATAATGAATACACATATAGACAACAGGCTCAGATGATTTTCTTTATTATACAAACTCTTTCTGAGCACAGAGAAAGATAAACAGCAATCCAACTCACTCTAGGCAGTTAGTTAGCATAACCCTGATACTGAAGGTGGACAAAAACAGGATACGTAAAGAATATTACAAGTTAAGACTTCCAGCCAAGATGGAGGCGTAGGTAGATAAACTGTGCCTCCTCACACAACCAAAAGAAGGACAACAACAATTTGAAAACAAAAAACAACCAGAACTGACAGAAAATCGAACTGTATGGAAGTCTGACAACCAAGGAGTTAAAGAAGAAACATTCATCCAGACCGGTAGGAGGGGCGGAGATGGGCAGCCAGGCGGAGAGGACTCGCAGCAAGGCTGCGGCTGGCAGGCCCAGTGAGGTGGCGGCTGGTGGAGCAGGTGGTCCCTCATTCATGTGCGGATAAACTGGGAGGACCAACTGGGGAGCGAGACAGACCATGCAATCCAGGGCTCCAACATGAGGAAATAAAGCCTCAAACCTCTGACTGAAAACACCTGTGGGGGTTGAGGTGTCAGTGGGAGAAACTCCCAGCCTCACAGGAGAGTTCACTGGAGAGACCCACAGGGTCCTAGAATGCACACAAGCCCACCGACCCTGGAATCAGCACCAAAAGGGCCCAATTTGCTTGTGGTAGTGGGGGAAGTGACTGAAATCCAGCAGAGAGTAGAGCAAGTGCCATTGTTCCCTCTCTGACCCCTCCCCCACATACAGCATAACAACTAAGAAACATGGGTTGCTCCACCCCGGTGAACACCTAAGGCTCTGCCCCTCACTATGTAACAGGTGCGCCGAGACAAAAAAAAAAATTGCCCAAATGAAAGAACAGATCAAAGCTCCAGAAAAAATACAACTAAGCAATGAAGAGATAGCCAACCTATCAGATGCACAGTTCAAAACACTGGTAATCAGAAAGCTCACAGAATTGGTTGAATTTGTTCGAAAAGTAGATGAAAAAATAAAGGCTATGCTAAGAGAAACAAAGGAAAATGTACAGGGAACCAATAGTGATGTGAAGGAAACTGGGACTCAAATCAACGGTGTGGACCAGAAGGAAGAAAGAAACATCCAACCAGAAGAGAATGAAGAAACAAGAAGTCAAAAAACTGAGGAGAGGCTTCGGAACCTCCAGGACATCTTGAAACGTTCCAACATCTGAATCCTAGGGGTGCCAGAAGGAGAAGAGGAAGAGCAAGAAATTGAAAACTCATTTGAACAAATAATGAAGGAGAACTTCCCCAATCTGGCAAAGGAAATAGACTTCCAAGAAGTCCAGGAAGCTGAGCGTCCCAAAGAAGTTGGACCCAAGGAAGCACACACCAAGGCACATCATCATTACATTACCCAAGATGAAAGATAAGGAGAGAATCTTAGAAGCAGCAAGAGAAAAGGACACAGTTGCCTACAAAGGAGTTCCCATAAGACTGTCAGCTGATTTCTCAAAAGAGACCTTACAGGCAAGAAGCAGCTGGAAAGAAGTATTCCAAGTCATGAAAGGCAAGGACCTACATCCAAGATTCCTTTATCCAGCAAAGCTTTCATTTAGAATGGAAGGGCAGATCAAGTGCTTCCCAGATAAGGTCAAGTTCAAGGAGTTCATCATCACCAAGCCATTATTATATGAAATGTTAAAGGGATTTATCTAAGAAAAAGAAGATAAAAAATATGAACAGTAAGAATGACAGCAAACTCACAGTTATTAACAACCACACCTAAAACAAAAACAAAAGCAAACAACTAGAACAGGAAAGAATCACAGAAATGGAGATCACATGGAGGGTTATCAACAGGGGAGTGGGAGGGGGAGAGGGGGGGGAAAGGTACAGGGAATAAGAAGCATAAATGGTAGGTAGAAAATAGACAGGGGGAGGGTAAGAATAGTATAGGAAATGTAGAAGCCAAAGAACTTATATGTATGACCCATGGATTTGAACTATGGGGGGGGGGGGGACGTAGGAGGGAGGGGGTGTGCAGGATGGAGTGGAGTGAATGCGGGGAAAATGGGACAACTGTAATAGCATACTCAATAAATATATTTAAAAAATAAAGAGGAAGAAATTGAAAAAAAATATTACAAGTTAATCACAGCAATGAAAAAGCCATAAAGAAACATTTAGCAAGTAAAATTTAATGGTACATTAAGTGAATCTTAACCATACAGAATTTACCTTCAAGAAAGCAATAATTTTAAAAAGTATTTAGTACTTATTATGTACTAAGATCTGTTTTAGGTTCTATATATTAATATTCTGCATAATAGCCTCTTGAGATAGCTCCACTGTTTTGAAATCTGAAGAAGGTAGAGGTTATGTAAGTCCACAGGTAGTAAGTGGTGGAAGAGTTGGGATTTGAACTCACCTTGCTATGCTTATCAATATTAGAAAAATCTATCAAGTAATTAATTCACTGTACTGTCATATGAAAGGGTAATAATTATATCATTATCTTAATAGACATTTTTAAAAAGTTATAAAATTGAATACTCATTTCTCATTAAAATGAAACAAAACTCCCAAAACATACAGTAAAGAAGAAAACAAAAATTTACAGTAAACATTATACATAGTGGTTAATTATTAGAAGCCTTTCTTACCAAAGTCAAGATCAAGACAAGGGTACCCAAAATAGCCATTTTTCTTTCAACATTGTACTGAAGATCCTGGCCAAAGTAATGTGGTAAGAAATGTAAATAAACAAGTATATTGGAAAATAACAGAAATCATCATTATTGGCAGATGATATTATTATTCACCTAGAAAATCTAAGAGAAGCAACTGCAAAATTATTAGAACAAGTAAAACTTCAACTTTACCAAACAAATTTTAAAAATCAAGATTAAAAATCAATAGACAATCCTCAAATATTTGGAAATTAAACAACACACTTCTAAATAACACATATAGGTCACAGAAGAAGTCTCCACGGAAGTGAAATATTTTTTTAACTAAATCAAAATGAAAATACAACTTATCAAAATTTGTGGGATGCAGCAAAATCACTAATTAGAGGGAAATGTATAGTATTAAAGGCATATAAATGGAAGGAACAAAAATCTAAAATCTATAACTTAAGTTTCTACCTTAGGACACTAGAAAAAAGAAGAGTAATTTAAGCCTAAAGGAAGCAGAAGAAAGCAAATAATTAAAATTAGAGCAAAAACTGAATGAAATTGAAAAGGAAAACAATAGAGATAATCAACAAAACCCAAAACTGGTTTTGTAAAAATATTGATACAATTGCTAAATCTCTAGCCAGTCTAATATGGAAAAAAAAAAGAGGAAAGACACAAAACTACAAATACCAGAAATGAAAGATTGGACATCACTACTGATCTTATGGGCATTAAAAGTATAATGAAGAAATACTATGAACAATTCCATGCGTACAAATTTGATGAGTTGAATGAAATGGACTGATTCCTTGAAAAACATAAACTACTAATATTTACATATGCAGAGTTAATCTGAAAAACTTATATCTACTAAATACATTGACTCTGTAATATATAACTTTCAAAAAAAAGCGCCATGCCCAGATGGTTTTGTTGGTTAATTCTACAAAACATTTAAGGAAATTATACTAATTTTCTATAATCTCTTCCAGAAAATAGAAGTAGAGTGTACATTCCATGCTCATTCTATGAGGCCAGCATTACCTGGGACCAAAACTGTATAAAGACAGTACAAGAAAAGAAAACTTACAAACCAGTATTTCTCGTGAACACAGATTCAAAAATCCTAAATATTAGCAAGTTGAATTAAATAATATATAAAAAGAATTATACTTGTCACTGAATGGGATTCATTTCAAGCACATAGGGCTGGTTCAAATTTCAAAAATCAATGTAATCCATCACACCAAAAAAAACTTAAGAATTAAACACACATGATCAGATCAACTGATGGAGAAAAAATACTTGACAAAATCCAACAGCCATTCATGATGTTTTAAAAAACTGTCAGTAAATCAGGAATAGAGGTAAACTTGCTCAACTTGATACAGTACATCTACAAATACCTACAACTCACATCATATTTAATGTGAAACTAGATGCTTTCCTCTTAAGATTGGGAACAAGACAAGGATTTCCTCTCTCACTGTTCTTATTCAATATAATGCTGGAAGTATTAGCAATAACACATGAAAAGGAAATAAGAAATATAGAGATTAAAAAAAATAAAACTGTCTTTGTTCATAGATGACATGATTATCTATGTAAACATTCCCAAAGAATTGCCCAAAAACCTCTTGAAACTGATAAATGAGTATAGCAAAGTTGTAGGATACAAAGTTGTAGGATACGCTTTTCTATGTATCAACAATAAACAATTGGAATTTGAAGTTAAAAAAATACCATTTACAATAGCACCAAAAAAAAATAAAATACTTAGATATAAATCTAACAAATATTTACAGGATCTATATGTGGAAAACAACAAAACTGATGAAAGAAGTCAAAGATCTAAATGAAATGTAGAGTTACTGTGTTCATTGATTGAAAGATTCAATATTGTTAAGATGGCAATTCTTCCCAACTTGATCTATAGATTTAACCCAACCTTAATCAAAACCCCAGCAAGTTATTTTTGTATCAACAAGCTGATTCTAAAGTTTATATGGAAAGGCAAAGACCTACAATTGTCAACATAATAAATGCTAAGGAAGAACTATGTTGCAGGACTCAGACAGCCCAATTGCAAGACTGACTATAGTAATCAAGATAGTAAGTAATAAGTTATAGTAGTAAACACAGTGTGGTATTGGTAAAAGAATAGACACATAGGTTAAAGGAACCTAATGGGAACCTGGGAAATAGACTCATGAAAATTTAGTCAATTGACTTTTTTTTTTAAATATATTTATTGATTATGCTATTACAGTTGTCCCATTCCCCCCCCACTCCACTCCATCCTGCCCACCCCCCTCCCTCCCACATTCCCCCCCCATAGTTCATGTCCATGGGTCATACTTATAAGTTCTTTGGCTTCTACATTTCCTACACTATTTTTACCCTCCCCCTGTCTATTTTCCACCTATCATCTATGCTACTTATTCTCTGTACCTTCCCCCCCTCTCCCCCTCCCACTCCCTTATTGACAACCCTCATGTTCTAGTTGTTTGCCTAGTTTGCTCTCATTTTTGTTTTATGTGTGGTCGTTAATAACTGTGAGTTTGCTGTCATTTTTACTGTTCCTATTTTTGATCTTCTTTTTCTTAGGTAACTCCCTTTAACATTTCATATAATAAGGGCTTGGTGATGATGAGCTTCTTTAACTTGACCTTATCTGAGAAGCACTTTATCTTCCCTTCCATTCTAAATGATAGCTTTGCTGGATACAGTAATCTTGGATGTAGGTCCTTGCGTTTAATCTTGGGTAATGTAATTATGATGTGCCTTGGTGTGTTCCTCCTTGGGTCCAGCTTCTTTGGGACTCTCTGAGCTTTCTGGATTTCCCAGAAGTCTATTTCCTTTGCCAGATCAGGGAAGTTCTCCATTATTTGTTCAAATAAGTTTTCAGTTTTTTGTTCTTCCTCTTCTCCTTCTGGCACCCCTATAATTCGGATGTTGGAACGTTTCAAGGCGTCCGGGAGGTTCCTAAACCTCTCCTCATTTTTCCAAGTTCTTGTTTCTTCATTCTTTTCTGGTTGGATGTTTGTTTCTTCCTTCTGGTCCATAACATTGATTTGAGTCCCAGTTTCCTTCACATCACTATTGGTTCCCTGTACATTTTCCTTTGTTTCTCTTAGCATAGGCTGCATTTTTTCATCTGTTTTCGAACAGATTCAACCAAGTCTGTGAGCATATTGATAACCAGTGCTTTGAACTGTGCATCTGATAGGTTGGCTATCTCTTCTTCGCTTAGTTGTATTTTTTCAGGAGCTTTGAAGTGTTCTGTCATTTGGGCCATTTTTTGTTTGTTTGTTTGTTTGTCTTGGTGGGTCTGTTACTTTAAGGGGCGGAGCCTTAGGTGTTCACCAGGGCGGGGTAATGCTGGTCGCTGCGCTGTGACGCTGTACGTGGGGGTGGGGCCGAGTGGGAGCAATGGCGCCCGCCTCACTCTCCTCCGGATTTCAATGTTTCACTCCGATACCCACAATCAAACTGGGCCACTCTGGTGCTGGTTCCCGAGTAAGTGGGCCTGTGCACACTCTAGGCCCCTGTGGGTCTCTCCAACAACCTCTCCTGTGAGGCTGGGGGTCTCTCCTGCTGCCGCCCCAACCCCCAGGGGCGCTTTCAATCAGAGGTTTGAGGCTTTATTTCCCCGAGCTGGAGCCCTGGGTTACTCGGTCTACTTCGCTGCCCGCCGTTCCTCCGGTTTATCTGTGGGCGAATGTGGTGCCGCAGGGTGCCACCCGCCACTCTGCCTGCCCCACTCTCCGCCACTCTGAGTCCGGCCCTCTGGGTTTATCTGTGCAAATGTGGGGCCGCAGTGTCTGCTAGTGGTCAGACTGCCTGTGCCATTTGTCCCACACTCCGCCAGTCTCAGTCCTGCCACAGCCTCGCGAGTCCTCTCCACCCCGGTGCCCGTCTCCGCCCCTCCTACCAGTCTGGATGAATTATTATTTTATATTTCCTTGGTGTCAGTCCCCCTTGCTGTTCGATTCTCTGTCAGTTCTGGTTGTGCAAGGAGGCGCAGTGTGTCTACCTACGCCGCCATCTTGGTTCCGGGATTGTCAATTGACTTTTGACAAAGGAGCAAAGGCAAATCAATGGAGAAAGGATAGTCTTCAATAAATGGTGCTGGAATAATTGGATACCCATAAGCAAAAAACAAAACAAGAGAAAGAAAGCAACAACAATGAACATAGGGGTGCATATATCTTTTTGAATTAGTGTTTTCATATTCTTCAGAAGAATACATAAAAATGGAACACTTCAATCTATCTACCAATGACTGGATAAATATATATAAAATGGAATACTACTTGGCCATACAAAGATGAAATCCTGTCATTTGCAAGAACTTAGATGGAAGTTGAGGGTGGTACGCTAAGTGAAGTAAATTAGACAGAAGAGGACAAAAATCATATGATTTCACTCATATCTGAAATAAAAAAGAAATGAACCAATAAAACAAATAAAAAACAAACTCATAGATATGTACAACAGATTGGTGGTTATCAGAGGGGAAGGGGGTGGAGGGACTAGAAAATAGATAAAACTGGTCCGATGTATTGTGATGGAATGGAAACTAGACTTTTGGTGGTGAGCACACTATAGTGTATACAGATATCAAATTATAATGTTGTATACCTGAAATTTATAAGTGTTATACACCAATGTTATCTCAATTAAAAAACCCCTAAATACAGACCTTGCACCTTTCACAAAAACTAATTTAAAGTAGATCATAGATTTAAATCTGAAACACAAAACTATACAGCTTCTAGAAGAAAACATATGAGAAAGTCTGCGTCCTTTGGTTTGTGATATTTTTACATACAAGACAAAAAACATGATTCGTGAAAGAAAAAATTAGCATGTTATACTTTCTTAAAATTAAAAACATGTACTCTGTGAAAGACGTTCTTAGAGAAATCAAAAGGTAAGCCACAGATTAGGAAAAAATATTTGCTAAACTCATATTGGATAAAGAATTTGTATCCAATCTAACAATGGTCAGGGGGGAGTGGGGAGGGGACAGTGAGGAGAGGGGATTACAGGAACTACTATAAAGGACACATGGACAAAATTAAGGGGGAGGGTGGAGGTGGAGGGAGGGGGGTTCAGCTGGGGTGGGGTGGAGGGATGGGGAGAAAAGGCACACAACTGTAATTGAATAACAATAAAAAATTTAAATTAAAAAAAAAAGAATTTGTATCCAAAATATACAAAGAACTCAAAAATGCAAAAGTAAGAAAATAAACCAATTACAAACGGGTGAACAATTTGAACAGACACCCTCATTAAAGAAGATATACAGATAGCAAATAAGTATATAAAAATATGTTCAACATCATTTATCAATAAGGAATTGCAAATTAAAACAACACTGCACACGTATTAGAATGGATAAAATCCAAAATCTGACAATACTAATCGCTGGTGAGGATGTGGAACAATAAGAACTCTCAGTCATTGCTGCTGGGAATGCAAAATTTTTGCACTTCAGAAGACAATTTGGCAGTTTTTTACAAAACTAAACATTGTATTAACATATAATCCAGTGATTGCACTTCTAGGTATTAACTGAACTGACTTGAAAACTTATGTCGACACAAAAACTTGCACACAAATGTTTGTAGCAGCTTTATTCATAATTGCCCCAATCTGGAGACAACAAAGAGGTCCTTCACTAGGTGAATGAATAAACAAACTGGTACATCAATGGAATATTGTTTAGAGCTAAAAAGAAGTGAGCTATCAAGCCACAGAAAGACAGGAGTGGATCCTAAATGCAGAAGGCTAAGTGAAAGGAGCCAGTCTGAAAATGCTATGTACTATATAATTCCAACTATACAACATTCTGGGAAAGGCAAAGCTAAAGCGATAAGGTCTTAGGGTAAAAAGATCAGTGGTTACTAGTGGCTCAAAGGGAGAAGGTAAAGGTTGAAGAGGTGAAGTACACAGTATTTTCAGGTGGTGAAAGTATCTGCATGGAAAGTCGTGATGGATATATAATTCTGCATTTTTCAAAACCCATAAAACTTTATAGCACAAAGAGGGAACCTTAATATATACAAATTTTTAAAAACTAATTTGGTAGATGGGGATCCCAGGATGAAATGTAGAATGTAACAAAAGAACTTAACTGAATTGCAAATGTATGAAACAATCTCACTGAAAGACAGTGAGGGCAAAGGATATTGACCACAGTGACTTTGAAAATCAGCATAGTCTGTAAGACTAAAGGTAAAAGAAACTGCATTTAAGCACTATACTCTAGTTGATAAAGTTGTTTCCCACAGGGGTATGAGCTAACAATTTTGATACTACTCTTGATGTATATTGGAATTGAACAATTCTAGGAATGCTAGCAGATTAGAAACAAGATTTCTGACTATTGGAGTGAGAGTTTACTGATAGGCAGGAGAGGGAGGCTAGAATCGTCCATGCGGTAATGGATTAGAATTGAAGACAACAATGTGAACTCATGTTTTAGCTTGATATATAGATCTAGGTTGTTACATATAGAAATATTTATAGATGTGTGTATACATGTGGGTTAGTATACATGCAAGTATTTCTTTGTTCTGTCAGCTGAGAGGGCCTAGAAGCAGTGACACTCCAGAAGCAATGAGCACACTTAGTGCCCAGATGTTGGTTTCTAGTACCATCCTCCAATAAAAGGAACCAGGGACCCTTGAACAAATGGCTGATTTTACGGCTGGGACAGGAATTATACATGATAAGCCTGGAGTATCTCATAGTATCATAAAGTAAGGAAATACTGAAAGAAACCTCACATACACTGTTGGGGTGGGGAGTGAGGGTGGGAGGGGGCTCAAAGGAGCAGAGGAGCCAACTGAAAGGGCACCCAATGGCCAAAGTAAAACCCTGAGCAACAAAACAAATAAAGTACTGTTGGGTTATAACTGATTAGAAATAATGACCGAATAAATTAACAAATGGAGATGAGACAGACCTCCCATGTACAAGAATTACAAATATTTTATGTACTCTGCCTTCAAGGAAGTGGAGCATAACTCCCCAATCTGTGAGTGTGAACTGACCACAGTCATTCCCCCCAAAGGGTACAGTATAGACGGGGTGGGGGGGTAACTTTCCAGTAGATAAACACACCTCAGCCAGGTGACCACAGTTAACACCAACAATTATATCTTGTTTATTATTCCTTTCACATGTTGAATGAAAATGGCACTTTACCTCTGTGGGTTTCCTGCCCAAAGCCCATAACCCCAACCTAATCATGAGAAAACCAGCAGACAGATCCCAGTTGAGGGACATTCTACAAAATACCCAACCAGCGCTCCTCAACACTATCAAGGTCATGAAAAACAAAGGAAGTCTGAGAAACTGTCACAGCCAAGAGGAGCCGAAGGGGCATGACAACTAAATGAAGTGTGGTATCCTGGATGGGTTCCTGGGACAGGAAAAGGAAATTAGGGGAAAACTAAGGAATTAGGAATAAATTATGGACTTCAGTTTATAATAATGTATTACTATTGGTTCATTAATTGTAACAAGTGTACCATAGTCATTTGTTAAATGTTGTTAAAAATAGGGAAAATGAGGTGTGGAGTATATGGAAACTCTACCATCTTTGGGATTTTCCTGTACATCTAAAACCGTTCTAAAATGAAGTTGATTTAAAAAGGAATCAATAGAAAACACCAACAACCAATTAGAAATAACATTGATAAATGGATCATTTTCACAAAAGCAACAAAACTAGAAAATATCTAACAAAAACCCAAACAAGAAGTATGCCAGACATATGAAAAGAAGACTATAAAATGTTACTGAAGAACACTGAAAGAGACCTAAAAAATGGAGAAACATACATGTTCCTGGGTGGGAAAAGTCAATATTGTAACAATATCAATTCTTCCCAAGCTAATCTATAAATTTAATTTTATCACAGTAAAATTCCCCAGCGGGAATGTTCCCAGAACTTGACAAATGGATTAGAAAATTCATGTGCAAGAGAAAATGTGCATGGGGAGCTAAGACAATTTTGAAAGTGAAGAACAATGCAAAGGAGGACTTAGACTTGTTTTATCATATAACAAAATATTTTATACATTTTTTCAGAATGAAAGGTATTTGCTAGACCTCCTGTTCAGAATCCATAACAATGGGTGTATCATGAACTCAGCAATCAGAACGGACAAGGGCCCTGAATAGCCAGTTTGGCCTGAGGCAGGATTACTGGCCTAATAATCAGACCTAGCACAAGGATAGAGATGCCAAACAAAGCAACTGAATAGAGACCAGAAACACATCCATGGGTATTTGGTAATCTGGTATTTAATGAAGGTGGCCTTTCTAATCAGTAGGGAAATAATCGTCTATTCAGTAAATGATATTAAAGCAAATGGATCCTTTTAGGGAAAAAAAATAGATCTTTTTTCCCACCACTGAAAAATTAGATCACAGATAAATTAAAAGCATAAAATCTAAAATATAAAGTATGAAGCTATTACTATTATAAAAATATTGAAAAGTATGGTTATAATACTGATACAGGGCAAATCTTCTCTTGAAGAAACCACAAAAAGCAATAGCTCTAAATGAAAAGATTGATATATTTGCTGGCATCAAAATTCTGAAATGTCTTTATGACAATAGGTGCCATAAACAAAGTTAAAACACAAGTGACAGACTGAAAGAAATGATTGGCAACTTTTATCCATGGTGGTTTTACTTTTGTTTCTCTATCACCCTCCACCCCCCATATTTTTTTTTTTCAATAGGACATCTACAATTGCTCTTCCTGGTGTCTGAAATGCTACATATGTCCCCAAATCCTCATGAGGCCTAAATGATTCAAATTTCACCTCCTCAGAGAGGCCTTCTCAGACTAACCAATCGAAAGAAACCATGCCCCACATTTCACAATCCATCTTGTCACGCTCTTCCCTTTTGCTCAGAGCACTTAACGCTTATCAGAAAGCAGTGTGTATGTGTATTGGTTCACTTGTTCTCTGTCTGTCTAGGATGTGTGCTTTGTGAGAGCAAGGATTTGGCTTGTCTTGATGCCTGCTATATCGCCAGCACCCAGCACTATTCCTTGTTCAATAAATGTTTGTTGAACTAATTAATATATGAATTTGTAATTTATAAGGAACTCCTAGACATGACTGCTTTAAAAGGCAAACCACCAAAAAGAAAAGTAGGCAAATGATATATGACCAAGAAATTTACAGAAGAGGAACTACAAATATGACCAATAGACATGTTAAAAGATATTCAACCTCACCATTAATTAGGTAAATAAAATATAAAAAGGATTTTATTGATGTACGTACTTTAGAAGGTTTATGACAAAACCAGACTTGAACAAATCTCTTTCTTTACTCCAATGCTCAAACATATAAATAATAACAAAAAACAGAAGGTCCCTGCTCTAGTACTTCCTACACCCAATTCCCACTCCCTAGAGATAAATATTTTCATCCCCTTTAGTTGAAAAATATTTCTGTCCATACTTGTAAATTATGTAGTGCTATGTCTTGATTTTTCAGGTCTAGACCTAATCTATTGCCTTCCCATTCTAGAAGACAAGGATTTTGATCCCTTCTTATCCACCTGACTCTACACAAACACTTCCCTTCCCATCAATCTGCTACAGCTCTCTCAATAGTCAGTGTTGACATTAATATAACTGTGAGCCATGAGGTTTCGTATGAGTACATGCTCTTCCTTGAATAATTTTTGTGTTTCCTAGAATTAATAATTGTCTCAATTTTTGCATGTGTTTGATTGGTTTTCTCTGTACCTCTGACTAACTCATCAGCAAACTATCTGCCAAAACAGTAAATCTCATCTCAATCTGTCCAAACATCTTATCCTTGGAAGCACCTCCCCTGGAACCCTCCATGATCCATTCCGGCTGGACTGCTTGGGTGCTGGGGTTGCTGCCTGGCTGCCTGTTATCCAGGGATTTCCCTCTTTCACCATCCTGAGGATCACCTCCACCTTCCTCTTATGTTAGCTTCCTCTGTTCCAAATCTGCCTCAATGTAGTGTTCCTTGTATTGGATCAGATCCTCCAGTAGCTTCCTGAGAAGGTGTGCATGCAGAGTGTATGGTTGACAACTTGTTAGTCTCAACATGTCTTTGTTTTAGCCTCACATTTGATTGATGGTTCAAGTATAAAATTTTAAGTTGGAAATTATTTTTCCCTAAAAAATTTGAAAATATTGCTCTCGCTGGTGTGGCTCAGTGGATTGGTCACTGGTTTGATTCCCAGTCAGGGCACATGCCTGGGTTGTGGACCAGGTTCCCCAGTGAGAGGCACATGAGAGGCAACCACACATTGATGTTTCTCTCCCTCTCTTTCTCCTTCCCTTCCCCTCTGTCTAAAAATAAATAAATAAAATCTTTTAAAAATTGAAGATATTAATCCATTATTTTCTAGCTTCCCTTGCACAGTATGCAAGTTTTATACTGTTCTAATCCTTGAGACTTTGTACGCACCTATTTTTTTCTTTCCGGGAACTTTTAGGATCTATTCGTCAAGTGTACTAAAATTTTACAAAGATGTGACTTGTTATTGGTCTTTTCACATCTATTGTGCTGGATACCTGATGTACCCTCTCAATTCAGAAATGTATATCTTTCCATTCTGAGAAATGCAATTGAACTATTTCATTAACAGTTTCTTATTCTCTGTTGTCTCTCTTCTTTCTTTCTGGTACTCCCTTTATTCAGGTATTTGGCCTTTTGGAGCATTCTGATTTTCTCTGTTTTCATTCTTTTATGTTTTGACTACTTGCTGTCAGCTTTATCTCTCTACTCATTTATTTAATGTTTTATATTCCCATATTGATAATTTTTAAACTTTCTGTTTTCTTCTTTGACTGCCTCCTGTTTTGTTTCATGGATTCTGGTAAGTTCTGGTATTGCCAAAATATTTGCTCCCTTTGTCTGTTGGGCCTGACCATGCAGTTGAATTATAATTCTTGCACAGTTGAATCAGATTTGGACATATGACTTGTTTTGGTCAATGCAATGATAGTGGAAATGACATGTCCCACTTCTGAGCAGAAGCTTTGAGAGTCACTATGTGATTCCACCATCTTATTTTCCCCCCTGTGCTAATGAGCCTGCTGATATCCCAGATAGTAGCTCCTTCTTCAGCTCAGATTGTGCAGTAAAGAAAACATAGGGCAGAACTTTAACTGACATGCAGTATCGTAATATATATAACATGAGTAAAAGATAACCCTTTGTTGTTGCAAGCCACTAAGATGTTATGGTGTTTATGTTTAGTTTTCTTATGCTCTTTGCATTTTGTCTATTTCCTCTAATTCATTTTTCTGTTTGTTTTGGTTTCTGTCGTTTAAATTAAAGGATTTTCTCAAATGTCTGGTGATCCTTGGTTGTCAGCTTATTTTTAAGAGTAAGGAATTAAAAAGTGTATTGGAATCATGTGTGCAGAGTATAGGGGTTTTCAACTGATCACAGTTGAGTTCTCTGGGCTTTTTAGGCAACATCCACATATAAGACTACCCAGAGAGGAAGCCTCCAATCTTTTGCAGGGGAAGGGAGATGATACAATATCATGGCTGTCAGTGTTTTTAGAGCTGAGTGAGGAATGGATGCAGGAGGCCTTGCTGTTCGGTATGTAGATTATCACCTTGTAACTCCTGTTCCCGGGATGCATCCCTGCCTTCAGCTGAGACTTGCATCTCTACACCCAGCCTCTCTTCAGAGTAAACCTCTGGTATTCTTCCAATATGGAAGTATGATTTTTCTTATTCAGACTTTTAATCAATCCACTTGTTTTCAGCCCAAATATACCCCCACTTCCAGAGGTATCTGGTGAACCTCATCCCTGAACATTTCTGAGGAGTTATGGAATAAATTGGTCTGCTTCTGCACTTCTCCCACTGCCAGCTTGGGGTTCCTCTCTCCCTGGTCCTCTTCAATCTGCTTGCCAGCTTCCAACATTCTATTGCAATTGTCTGTCTCCTCTGTTACCCTTTTAGTCCTTTAACTTAATGTGGTTTTTTTTTTTCAAAATCCCTTTACTGTCAATTTAGTAGGACCTGGGGAGGAAACAGCACTAAATGTATTTATTCAACCTGTCATATTTAAGTAAAAATCCTGATTGACCAATGAACAGGGAAGTGCAAAATAAAACAATAGTGAGATACAATTTGTTACCTCTCTTATTGGCAATATGTTTAATACTCTTTGTAAGAGCTGCCCCTGATCATATTAATAATGACTCATGGCATACCATTAGATAACAGAGAGGAAAACTGGTGTGCCCGAGGTGTGGTGGAGGTCAATCTGCCCTTCTCTTGAGTTGTAGGGATAGGGAGGCTTCCATAACAGAAGTGAGGGTGATGGTGTTTGTAGAAAGTAAGGTTGTTACTAAGAAAGGAGATTAGGGGTAGTTGCAAAATTAAAGGGAGTTTCCACTGAATGGAGTGAGGATTTCAAAGGAATGAGAGGGCTGGTGGAGTCTGGACAATGCTCAGCAGGAGGGAGCAAAGAGAGGTTATGAAAAGGCAGATTGTTGAATGGGAATGAGGTTCCTGGGGGAGGTAGGAGGATTGTTCCAGGAGGGCAGGGGTAGTGAGAGTGGAGGACAGAGAGGCAGTGTTACAAATTGTCGCTTTTGCTTTTCTTTCTGGACTCTGTACCTAAATCCTTTCCCTTAGTCAGGACCCTAACTCTATCTATTCTGTTAGACTTGCTTCCCTACTCCTAAGATGGGAGCCTCTTGCCCAGGCAGGAAGGTAGGGCAGCCACCTCTCTTCCTCCCGTCCCTACCCACTGAACTATGAGATGGCAAACATTTACACTCATATTCAGTCAGAGAAGCTGTGAGGAAAAGGGCCCACCTGTGTCTGCACCTGTGTTCTACATCCTGCAAGTACTGTCCAGGGATCTGGCCGAGTAGGCATATCAGTTGTAGGCATATCAGTTGTACGCACCCACTGCTGACCTTCTCGTCCTCCCACCATCTGACTGAATTCCTTGCTGCCTCCTCTAGGCTTCCCCAACACTCTTTGTTCTTTCATTCATTCACTCATTCATTCAGTGCCAAGTAAGCACCAGACACCGTTATAAGCACTGGAGGTACAGCAGTGAACCAAACAAAGTACCCTGCTCTCCTGGAGCTGACAAGCTGGATGGTCAGGTGGGGCCCTGAGAGCAGGTTGGGGCTCAGAGGAGCTAACAAGGATATTTCTGTACCACGATACCTGTATGCCTTATTATCACTAAAGAGAAGAGTTTGCCACAGCTCATTTGGGATTTGGTGGGGAATCTGAATCTAAAATGTTGGAGTAGAAAGGGACTATGGTGCCAACTATTTCTCACAACTTCCACTGCCAGTCTGGTCTGAGCCCCCATCACCTCTCGCCAGGATTACTGCCATAGCAATGTCCTAAGTCCACCAGCTTTCCTCCTTGACCCTTTCCCCTTCAGCCCATTTGCGTGACAGCAGCCAGAGTGATCCTATCAACTATTCCTCACTACTCTGTTCCAAACCCTGCAATGGATCCCATTTCACTCATTAAAACCTGAAGCCTCACCAAGGCTGAGGAGGTCCTACCTGCTTTCTTGTTCATTTCCTCTTTGAATGTATCTCCGCCCCCTTCCCCTTTGCTAACTCTGTGTGGCCTCTTTTCTATGCTTCAACATACCCAACACCCTCTGGCCCAGGGCTATCACACTTGATGTTTCCTTGCCTGGAATGCTCTTCCTGGAACTCTCATAGCTTCACCTTCTTGAGGTGTTTACTTAAATGGAACTTTTGCAGAGAGGCCTCCCCTGACCACTTTATTTTATATTGCACCATTGCACCCCCACATTCACTCTTCTCATCTGTTGTTTTATTTTTCTTGGGAGCGCTTATTGCCATCCAATAGACTCTCTGTATCATCTATCTTCTGTATTGTCTGTCTGCCTTCACTAAACTATAAGCTCCCTGAGTGCAAGGACTTTTGCCTATTTTGTTCACTGCTGTGTTCTCATTACTTAGTCCAGACACATAGGAGGATCTTGATAAATGTTTGTGGAATGAGTGAATGAATAAATGAATGAATGTGGAAGGTCATGTTGCCCAGTGGCTTGAAACTTTGTTTGTCTGATTCCACCAGGGTCTTTTGTTGCCCTTTCCCCCTGTCTAACTTCCTAGCAGGGAGAACAGGGTTGGGGTGGAACACTGGTCTGGCTCCTGAGCTGGGAGGTCACTCATGCCAGGGAACCCCCTCAATCAGAGGCCCAGAGGACTCATGCAGACAATTACTTTCCAGCTGGAGGGTTTTTTCTCATGGAAATAGTTTTATTGTTGGTCTTCTCCTGATTATAAAAGTAACAAATGTTCATAGTCAATAAATTTCAGGAGCCCCATAAATAGGAATGACTTCCCCTCTCCATGCCTGACCATCCAACACTTCATCTCCCAAACCCTGCCTACCTGCAGTGTGGCAAACCACTTTAACCCCCTGAACAACTGTATCAGGAATCTCTTTCCATATCAATACCTAAAGAGTGACATCATTGTTTTTCATGGCTGCTGTGTATGAATATTCCATAATTCATTTAAGCAGGCCTCTGTTTTTCACTATATAGAACAGCCTGGAAAGGAACATCCTGGTATATACATGTTTGCTCTCTTGACCCATTATTTCCTTCAGATGAATTCCCAGAAGTGGACTTGCTGGGTCACAAGGGTTCCCCGTTGGAAGAGTCCTAATACTATTGTCCAAATGTGGGATGACTCCAATTCTAAAGGGACTGGAACAACTCCCTGCCCTGTGTTTCCCCCCACCCCCACAACTCCCTTGCCTCTCCTACACTCAATCCACTAAAGGAGGCCACAGAGGAAAGTGGTAAATCCTCACACCATACTCCTTCTTGTGCACCACATGCTGTTCGAGACCTTTCCCACATATTAATTCCTCTAATCCTCACAACAATCTTAGGAGTTGCATACTATTATTAGCTCTGCTTTACAAATGAGGAAACTGAGGTGAAGCAACTTGCCCAAGGTCACGCAGCTGGCAGGGAACAGGTGGGAGATTCAAAGCCACTACTGGCAGACCAAAGCCTACTGCCTCCGAAACCAGGACTTTAGAGGGTGATGGTCCAGGGTTCGAATATGACTCTACCACTTCCTAACTGCGTGATGTTATAGCAATCACTTCACCTTTCTGAGCCTTGGCTTCTTCTGTGTAAACCAAGTGTGATGACGCCTACCTCACCCAGTTAGCAGGAGGGGTCACGGTGGTAACGCATAGCAACAGTCACAGCAGAGTCCAGTGCTTACCAAAAGTGAGTTCCCCACCTTCCCCACTCCCTGACCTCTCACAAGCCCTCTCCTGGACCCCATAACTGGAAATCCCATGGGAAAGACAAAGCAAGCTTGCCTCTTCCCCTGAGATTCCCAAGGCTTGTGTTTCTGGCTTTCTCACGCCATCTCCCCCCACACCAATCCCTGCAGGCCAGGCCAGAGCCCAGGAAGTATGCTTTGCAGAAACTGCCCCCACATGCAGCCAGATAACCCCATGGTGGCTGATGGAGGAAGAGCAGGCCAGCTCACACCCTGCCCAGCCTCCTGTGCTAGAGGTAGGGTGGGGGGATGGTTGGCTTCCCTCTCCCTGTTCCCACCTTCCCTGCTCCCTAGTCCATGGGCCCAGCTTGCCTCAAATTCCGGGCCTCTGAAATCATTGCTCCAGCCCACCGGACTGGGCCCCTGGCCAGCTCCTCCAGCCCCAGGCTCGCCAGCAGAGTCTTCGCCTTTGCTCCCCAAAGACTAATCACTGTCCTGTCAGCTTGGCCCTCTGCCTCTGTATTATTGTACAGAAATAGCCCTGGCCCAGCTCCCCTCCCTCCTCGGCCTGCCCTGGCCCAAGCTTTTCCACTGCTGGACCCATCTCACTTCCTCCTCCTCCCTCTTCTCTCCTCTCTTCTGTTCAGCATGGCTGAAGTTTGACCTCTACCTCCTGGAGCCAGGCACAAACTAGATCATGTCTCCAGGGCAGAGGAGCAGCCTCCCAGCACTCCTCCGGCACGCCTCCCACCCCCAGGGCTGCCCAGGAGAAGAGACTGGAGGGAATGCCAACAGTGGGCAGAGTGCTTTTCTAAGCACCAAGCACTTGCTCTTGGGTGTAGGAAGCAGGGGCTTCTTTTTGCTTATTTGCTTTTTGCCTTACCCACTTAACAGTCCTTCCTCTGCACAACAGATTCTCAGAAGGGTTGTGGCCACAGTCAGCAGTGGAGGAGCTGCAAGGAGCTCTGGGGTCTGTGGTCCCACAGGAGATCCAAAGGAATACACAGACACTGACAAGGAGTCCAGGGACAGGCAATGCTAAGCAGTCTAGGAGGCAGGTGAGGAGGTGGCAGCAGGACCCTAGGAGGGAGGCTGGACTTGAATCTTTGAGGGAGTGAGCAAAGGCAAGGCAGAGCCCAGTCCTCAGGGCCCCAGGGGACTGGACAGGTCATTGAGGCACTAGAGAGAGCAGCTTGGGACCAGAGCAGGGGTGGGCAAGGTTGGGACTGGGGTAGTGTTACCAACCAGAGCCCAGAAACAGGGCAGAGATCAGAGCCAGACCTAGGTCCACCCCTGCTAGGCTCAACTCTCCTGGTGCAGTCAACCGGTGGTGCTGGCCACAGTAGAACTGCCCTCGCCAGGAGCTCTCGGGTACTCAAGTAGCAGCTCCCACAGTCAGGCCAAGTTGAAGCCCAACAATGTGCGGCTCAGTGGGGTTTATTCCTGGGAAACATGGAAGAGGTGCTTTCATATCCCAACATGCTGGAGTGGTCCTAGTGCCCCATTTTATAGATGAGGACACTGAGGCTCGCAAGGATGAAATGGCCTGCCCAAAATTCCACATGTGGATAGTGAGCAGCAGAGCTGGGCTTCCTGGAGCCCTGCTCTGCTCCTCTGTCCCCCAGAGGAGGACCTCAGAAAGTACCTCAGCTAGGTCCTCTGAGGGGGTCACCTATCGGCCCCAGAGCAGGAGATTAACTGGGTAACTGTAGAACAAAATACCTTCATTCATATCTGGTCTCTGCCACTTACTGCGTGACTTTGGGCAAGCTCTTAAAATTCCCTACGTCTGTTTCTTCATTTTAAAAACAGATCCAGTGATAGTACCTATGCCCATAAGGCTTTGGTGGGGAATTTTGAGGAATGGGGCTTGGGGACTTTGGGGAGATATCCCCACTCCTCAAACCTTCCCCGAGTGTGGGTGAGGAAATACATTGTTTCCCCCAATCCTTCCAGTAATCTCTCGAATTCATCATTCCTCGCTAACAAGAAGGAGCCAGACCACAGTGGTTTGGAGCCAGGTCAGACCCTCACTGCAGCTTTGGGGGGCTTTTCCCAAGTCTGTAGCATGATCCTCCTTCCATAGGACACCCCTCCTCCACAATCCCCCATTCTATTCTAGATCTTCAAGCCAAAACACTTCCCCTCCCAGATCCCCCAACCCCAGGCCCTGCATCTCTAGATCTGGCAGATGGAGGGCCTCTTGCCCCAGTCTCCATAACAACCACGTATTCTGTAAAGAGGGAGGAGGGAAGACAGGGTGGGATAGGATGGGGGAAGAGAGGGAGGGAAGTCTCAGTAAGAGGGGCTTCCATCTTCTTTTCCGTTTCCCCCACAGAGCAGCCAAGGGACCTTGGTTTTGTGACTCTGGGCTCACAGTTACATCCTCCTTAACCAGAATGGGCATGTGTTCCTGGATTGGTTCAAATCCAAGCTCTGCTTCTTCCTAGCTGTGTGTACTGGGCAGGGAACTCAACTTTTCAGAGCCTGAGCTTCCTAAAATGGACATACTAATAGTATATACCTCATTGGCTTGCTGCGGGGTTTACATAAGATGATACATGCTAAGTGCCTAGCACAGTGCCTGTATACAGAAAGACTTGATAAACCATAGCTATTATTGCTGTTGTTGCCGTCGCTGTTACCAGGCCTTCTGAAATCTGGAACAACCAATACGCTTTCTGGCACAATTATGTGAAGGGGAATGATTATGGAGGGTAGTGGGCAGTGCTCCATTGGTTCTCTCTGCCCTATACTTGTACATTAAAGGCGGAATGACTCATGAGGCTTCCATATGCCTGTATACAGAACTAAGGTCCTACATCAGACATCAACCTTTGACCCTTTTCTCTCCAGGGATAAGAAGCCTTGGCTCCTGCTCAGTTGTCCTCCAGAGAACCGGGCCAGTGGGGGTGGCTCAAACTCCCAGAGGTGGCGGGACAAAGGGGGTTGCTGGTCTGGGAAATGGGTTTTATGGGAAATTAGCCCTGCCCTTAGTGCCACCCCAAGCCCCAGACCCCTGAACCTGACTCACAGGGTCTAGCTGACCTACTCTGGCAACCTCTCCCTCTTGCATTTCTATCTGGGAAGCCTTGGAAGTCCCACAGGACATGACGGTGGGCTGGCCAGCTAGTCCTGGCCCAGCACAGCTTAGGGGGGTGGCTAATCTATGTTTGTTGACTGACACAGCAAGTAAGGGAGTGGCTGAGGCACTGCTACAGGAGGAAGACCCACAGGGGACTTGCTTCAAAGACCTCTGATTTCCCTCCAGCCTTGAGAGGAGTGGATGATTTTGTGGCAGAAACCAGGCTGCTCTCCACAGCCCAGGCACACCGCCTCTTTTGCTTTCATCTGAGATTCATCAGGACTCTTTCTTTTTAAAGAGAGAGGAGAAGGGAGGGAGAAAGAGAGGGAGAGAAACATTGATGTGAGAGAGAAACCTCAATCAGTTGTCTTTCATATGAGCCCCAACCAGGGACCAAACCCACAACACAGGTATGTGCCCTGACTGGGAATCGAACTGGTGACCATTCACTTTGAGGGTCAATGCCCAACCCACTCAGCCATACTGGTCATGGCTCATCAGGAGTCTTTGATGACATTTTGGCTTATTTACTAGGACCTGTAGATCAGTTTCTCTACGTCCCTTTAGCATTTCAGGGCCAGAACCTACCCAGATGCTTGTACAGCCCAGTGGACATCCACTGGGATGTACAGAGCCCACTGGACTGTGAGCTCCTAGAGAGTCGAGCCCCGGCTGACCTAGGTCTGTGGATCCTGACCTTGATCCAGGGTCTGGCACACAGAGGGCTTTTTCTCATGCTCTCCCCCTCCCACTTCTAGTCCCAGTGGCTCTACTTTCAAAGGGTATCCAGAAGCTATGCCACTACCATCC
Organism: Desmodus rotundus; assembly: GCF_022682495.2. Lineage (NCBI taxonomy): Eukaryota > Metazoa > Chordata > Mammalia > Chiroptera > Phyllostomidae > Desmodus > Desmodus rotundus. Next base: position 6,476,634 of record NC_071400.1, on the reverse strand, counting down.
CTCAGCTGGATCACTGCAGGAGCTCCCTGTTTGTCTCCTGGTTTCCCCTTGCGCCCCCTGGGCAAGCTGTTCTCAGCTCAGCATCCCAAAGGATGTCTCAACATGGTTCCATCCAACCATGTCCCTCTCCTGCCTCCAAATCCTACCCTGACTCCCATCTCACTCAAAACAAAAGCTAAAGTGCTTAGAATATGCCCCTAATCTCCTCATTGCTGTGTCCAGCCAGACCTGCTGACCCTCAAACACACCAGTATGTGCCCCCCCACCTCAGGGCCTGTGCATTTGCACTTCCTTCTGCCTGAAATGTTCTACCCTCAGACATCTTCAGTCCTTCACTGAAGTTGCACCTTCTCGGTAAAACCCCTGTCCACCTTCGTTAAAATCACTCTCCTCCTTCACCACCATGCTCCATAGCCCATCCCTGCTTTCCTTTTCCCCATTGACCTTTGCACTTTCTTCCTATTCTCCTTAAAGGTTTTGTTTATCATCTGTCGCTCCTGACAAGGAAGTCAGTTCCATGAGGGCAGGGATTGGTGTCTGTGTGTTTGCAGCTGTACTACCAGTGCCTGACACAGTGCCTGGCACATAGTAGCCCCTCAAAACAGCAGCCCTGGTGACTGGAGGCTGGCGGGAAGCAGAGAAGCCAGGGTAGGCTTTAGGCTCAGACCTTGGCACCTAGCCTTTAACTGCCCTTGCTTCCCCTGCCTACAGCTGAATGAGGCCCTTTTGTGAGTCCTTTCTGGACAGTTCTATGGCAGGATGACACTTTAGAGGGCACTGGCCTCTAAGCAGGATCCCAACCCACAGCTCCCTCAATTGTCTGGCCCACAGCTACAGCAGGAGGAGAGTACTTTTCTATCCAAGGATGTGTCTGCACCTGATATTGTTCTTGACCTTCCCTAGTCCTTTCAGACAACAACAAAAAGTCTCCAACTACCCTTTGGAGTTGGTGCCACCGCCCCTGCCTTGATTACAGTTTAAAGGGCAGGGCAGGAATGCCTGGCTCCAGGGCCTCTGCTCACGTGACTGGCAGGCACTGTCTGGCCAAGCCAGGGACCCAAAATTACTGCCCGGTGTTGGAATGAGGCTCCCGCCCCTTTTCCCCAGGCAGAGAAAGCAGTGCTAGACAGGGCCTAGGCAGGGCTTTGCCAGGTGGGTCCATGAGCACTGACAGAGGCAGGGAGGGAGGAAAGGAGAGAGGAGAAGGTGAAAGAGAGGAAGAAGAAAGAGATGGTGATGAAGAAAGGGGGAACATGTTCAGGAGGAGGCAGAGGCATCTGTTCATAGAAAGCCAGAATCTACAAGGTCAGTGGTTTTCAAACTCCATTCCTTGTATGCTCCAAGACTCCTCTGGCCTTCTGAGGCACAAGTGGGAATAGAGTGGGTGGGACTGTAAGGTTCAATTGCCTATAAGCAGAACAAGGCCTCCATTACCTAACAAGATGGTAAGGGAATGAGGGAAGAAAGTACAGGAAGGAAGGGAGGAAGGGAGGAAGGAAAAGGGAGAGGAGTGGAAGGGGGAGGGGAGGGGAATGGACAGAAGATCTGGGGTATGTGAGCTATATTACTGCCCATCCCCTGCCCTCAAATAGGAAGATGAGTGCGGGACTGGAGAGGGAGGCCTCCTCTTCCCTCCTTTCCAACCCTGGCCTTTCCTAAGGAATGGTGGCAGCCAGAGAGACAGGAGAAAATCCAAAAGGTGCATTGCTTCTCCTGGGGAGGGCTTTGGGGGGGCATTGCTGGAGGAGGAAGTTTACCTGGTTTTCTGCGGAGCTCTGCAGGATCTACTGAGGCGCTTCTAGGGTTCTCCCCAAAAATGAAGTGTTTTCTACTATGGTATAAAGATGCCAATAGTCTGAGGAACTCATCAAGTGTTTCTTACCCTCTTTGACTTGCTGAAGTCTTAATTAAGAACTATGCTTTTGAAAAGGGAAAGAAGAATGAAGCAAGCTTGTAAGCTCCATCTGCAACCCAGCACACTTGGTGAACAGCTCAGGAGAGACAGCGCCAAGGCTGTCCCAGACCCCACTCCCTCCACTGCCCCATCCCATACCTGGGGCCCGAATATTTGTGCCTGGGGAAGTGAACTTGGAGGAATACAGCAGCCCCGTCTGAGGCTTTGGGGAAGGGGAGCCGGACATTGGACTTGGCACTCTGTTGAGCCCTGCAGAGTTCGAGGCCCCTTGTGGGTTTGGCTGGAGCTGGGGGTGGGGGTAAGGAGGGCTGGGGTGGGAGCATACTAGATGAGTGGGGGCTGGCTGGAGTTGGCGGGGTTGAGGAATCCAGACTGGCCCTAGAAGGGAGGTTCCCCAGCCTAGTGGTTGTTGCTCAGCTGGCCGGCAGGCCTGGCCCCTCCGGCGTTGCCATAGTGCTCTGTGGGTCTTCCCAGCAGCCTGCCAGGCGGAATGTGGCCTGGACGGTTTCCCAAGGAATGTAATCAAGATGTAAATGGGGGGCCAGGAGGAGCTGGTCGATAGGGTTGTCACCTCCTCGGGCCTGTGTGGAGTCAGAGTGAGCTGGGACTGGCCTGACCGGGGAAATCTCCTGGTTGGGCTCTGCTCTGAGGCAGAGTGGCTACAGTGCCAGCTTAGTCTCCACAGGCCCTGGGAGACTCAAGATGCCTAGCGGGCAAGCCCTGGGGTCCCTCACTGGCCCTCCTGCCCATCCCTTTCCCCACACTCAGTGGGGTGTGGGAAGTGGGCTAGGGACATCTGGCTGAGGTTGGCAGGGGCCTTATTAGTGGAGTTCAAAGGAAAGCTCCAAGGAGGCACAGCTCTCACAAATCCCAGAGGGGCAGGCAGGGGTTGTCCAAACCAGGACAGCCAGCTTGGGACCCAGCCACTAGACCATAGTGCTGGCTGAGGTGGACTGAGGGGACTGAGGGCATACTCAGACAGCCCTCTGTCCCTTCTAAGAGTGGCATTGCATCAACCCCTGTTCTTCTTGCTCCCCTAGGAGACACCGCTCTTGCACAAAGCTTTAAGAGCCACCTTGAGCCTGACCTGTCAGTGAAAAATGTACCTGCTTCCCCTTCACCCCCAGGCTCTAGAACTGGAAGGGTTTCAGGGTCAAAGTGGCAGCAATGCAGCAGGGATCTTCTAGGGCAATCCCAGATCCAATGTGTGGTCCTGTCAGTGCCACCAAAAAACAGCAAAGTGAGCCTTGAATGCCAACATTTGGGGGATTCAAATGTTGGAAGTCTTTCTGGCACCCTAAACTCACTCTGTGGAGACCCCTACCTGAGTTATTTGTACCTTCTACTCTCTGTCTTGTCATTTCCCAGGCTTTCTGGCCCTTTTCCCCAAGTCAAGCCTTTTACCCTCTCAGACACCATTTTTGTTATTTTTTAACTGAGGAACTAGGTTAGAAGCTGATTGCCCTTCAGGCCATTTCTAGCTATGATGCTCCCTGTTGGACATCCATCCCATGGGGCTCGCCAGGCATGGGACCTCTGCCTCCTTACCCTTTCTCCTCCAGGAGATCATGGATTGGAGCCACCAGCTCAGTGACCAGACAGATTTTGACAGAAGTCCTACCCCCTGCTTCATAGATTTCTGACTGTGGAAAAGTCACTTTTGCTCTCTGAGTGTCACTTCCTCAACCGTAGAACAAAGCCACTGAAGCCACCTTGAGTGGTTCTGATCATGAAATGAAGCCATGTGTGGACGGTCTGAGTCGGTGCATGGCCCAGAGCAAGAACCCAGGAAATGTGTGCGTGAAGAAGAGGAGCCGCTGAGCACTCTGGAAGCCATGGAGGTAGGATCTTAGGAGCATTACCTCCTACTCTCCTGAGGAGTGGGACAGCCCTGTGCCAGGCTTCAAAAAGTATAAAGGCAGGGAGGCCTTCCCTGGGCAGCAGAGCACTAGCGCCTGCCCCCGGGTGGCCTCTAGCCAGTGCCCACAGCCCTGCCTTACCAGGCCTGGGACCAAAAAGGAAACGGCTGGCTCCAGGCCTCAGATTCCTGGCCCTCTCATTTTGCTCTGCATGCAGGCTGACTGGCCCATGGCTTGGTGGGAGCATGCTTCGGAGTATTTGTTCAGCTTCGCCATCTCATTACCAGTATGGGCACAAGCAGAGAAGGGGCCAGAGGGGACCAAAGGCACCACCCATGTGCACACACTTGACTCCTTTCCTCTCACTTTCTTCTTTCTCTCTCCATCTCATTCCCGTACCCCTCCCCTTTCTTATTCCACTCCAATCTGTCTGTCTTTCTTCTCTGTGCTCTGCTTCCCTCTCTGCGTGATCTGTACCCCCATGTCTCTCTCTCTCTCTCCCCCTACCCCTCTCTCTCACTCAACTATTGTTGGTTTGGGTTTCCTTGAGCCTCTGGTCTTCCATGTCTGGTCCTGGCCTTCCCCTGGAGTGAGTGTGTGGGAAGTGGAGCCAGTCCTGCCCTGGGTAGTGGTACGGTGCCAGACCCTGGGCTGGCCATCTGGCACAGCATGAGTCTCAGTGGCCCACAGACTCCAAAGGATGGCATGAGAAAAACAAACATGCACAGTGTTCTTCCTGGTACTGAGTCCATGTTTAAGAAATATGAATTCTATTCCTACCTTCCTTTTCTGGTCTTTTTGGCCCCTAAGCCAGGCTCAACCTTGGTCACCTCTGAGGACTCACTTTTAGTCCAAAATCTGAGTTCTGAGCTAAAATGAGGAGCACAGGGCCTTTGCTGTCTCCCTACTAAACTCTTGGCCTCCTTTTGCATGTGGCCATCACTGGGCATAGGTCCCAGGACTTGACCTCATCCATCCACAACTCCTTCACTGTAAGCCTTTCCTCTCCCCTGAGGGCACAAAACATATGTTAGAATATTCATCCGCTCTTCAAGGATTTAAGGGACGTGCACTGTGTGCCAGGACCTATGGGCAGAAATAACCATGGCCTTGTCCTCATGAAGCTTCTTGGTGGTGAGGGAGCCAGATATTAAACAAGAAGTTACAGCTGGATGAGACTTGTGCTAGAGCAAGCCCAGAGTGCCCTGGGCCTATAGCAAAGAGGCCTGCCCCTAGGCTGGCATTCAGAGGCGGCGTCCTAGCAGAGGTGCTATTCAAGCCAAGGCTGGAAAAGTCAGCAGAGGCCAGACTAAGAAAAGTTCTGGAATCAAGCCTGTGTACTAATAGTGTCTCACAGGTGCCAGTTCATTTAACATTCTCAGCTACCTAAGAGCAAGGTCTATTATTCTCAGATGAGGACGCTGAGGCTCAGAGAAGTAAACTGACTTGCCCAAGATAAGGGTGTACAGCCACAGTAGGTGAAGAGGCATGAACCCAGGCAGTCTGGCTGCAGAGCCTGACTCTAGGCTAAAAACCTCCTGCAATAGGAGGAAACTAGAAGCAATAGAAACCACCCAAGGGTTTAAGTGGGGGAGGGGTCTTGTCAGTGATTTGCTGTTAAAAGCACACCCTGGTAGTATGGGCAGTGGTGTCTTGGGTAGCAAGAGGGGAAATGGCACCCAGAGAGGAGGCCATTGCAGAGGTCCAGATGAGACCTGATGGTAGCTTGGGCTAGAGTGATGGCAGCAAAATGGGGACCAGGGAGATTGATTTGGGAGTTATTTTGGAGGCAGAATTGACAAGACTAATGGTAATGTTTGCATAGCACTTTCTAGGTTACCTCACACTTCCATAGGCATTATTTAATTTGATTCACTCAAGGTCCTTGGCAAGTGGCTAAAGCAAGGATCAATATGATTCCTGTTCTACAGGGAAGAAAAGTGAAGCCCAGAGAGGGGTAGCAATTTGTTCAAGATCACAATTACAAATGTCTGTTCCAGCTAATGCATGTGTTCTGAAGAGCATGTGTGGGAACTTGCACCCATGCAATCATGCATGAAAACACGCATGCACCACAGAAATGCACGGTATATGAGTGCACATGTGCGTGCAGGTATGTGTGGACATGTGGGTGCCTTTTGCAGGTGTGTTCATATGCATCCTGTGCATCTGCTACCCTAGACAAGCTCCTGGGCTATAAACTGGGCACTTGGTGGGCTCTTGGATGTCTGAGTGCTCAGGAAGGGCACAGCCTTCTGTGCTCATTCATGAAAACATCATAGCAGGGGGTCTAGGGGTTGTGACCACATCCATTTGGAGTCCAGGATTCATGGCCCTTGGGCCTGAATTGGAGGGGTGCTCTTGGGTTGGTGGGTCAAACATGATACTAAGCCTCAAAGTTACGGAGCATTTGCTATATGTGAGGCCCTACAACTCAGCCTGTCATGATCATTATATCAGTTCATCTTTACAACCCTAGAAGGAGGCTACACTGACCTCCATTTACAGATGAGGGAAGAGAGGATGACTAGTGTGCCCAACGTTAAGCTGTGGAGTCAGGCTTGGATATTCATTCCACCTGACTCTGAAGCCTGTGTTCTTCAAGCACTCTGCTGTGCACTGCACACGCACAACACACACATAGACACAGATCTCTGAGCAGCCACATCTGCAAACAGGCATGGAGCCACACAGGGAGCTGGCAGTCCAGGGTCACTTAGAAACAGACACTGGAACAGGAGGACAGAGCTGGAGCTAGAGGGTTGATCATCCCCACCCCTTCCCCCCTATCCAGGGCCTGGGCCCTGACCCTGATGCTCCTGATATTGGCTTTCTTAGGACTTGCTCAGGTTTCTGGCCTCTGGCCTCCAGGCTCCAGGCTCCAGGCTCCAGGCAGCCAGTGAAAATTTATGGCTTGAGAAAGTTCTTGCAAGTCCAATCTCTGCATCCCCCTCTCCGACCTTGTATGGTTTATCAAGATACTGGGTTCCCCCTCCAACTTCTCCGGCTGCTCCTCCTGCTGCTGCCGGCTCCCCCTGTCCCCCCGCCCTTTGTCTCTGGCCAAGGCAATTCCCCTCAGCTCCCCCTCTCCCTGCCTGCTGACCTTGCCTACCTCGGTTGAATCCACTGCAAAGCCTCAATTGCAGATAAAATTCCTTCTCTTTTCTTCCCCCTTTCATGGTCATAAAAGCAGAGGAGGGATCTATGTATGAGGCTGTGTTTGCGGGCATGCACATGCTTACTGTGTGTCCAGCAGGGCTAAGCCAGGGCCATGCAGGGGATGGGCATGTGGGCTCTAGTGGAGAGTAGGCATGGCAAATATGAGGAGGGTGGGCCCTTTTATGTTTGTGGGGCTGGCACTCAGCCTGGGCCACTGACCTCAAGCACTGATATTTGTAGCATAAATGTGTGTGTGTGATGTTCGTGTGGATGCACATATACATTTCTCTTGTGCCTATGGAGCTGTGAGCTTGGCCCTATTTGCAGAAAAAGTTGTGAGCTTTGGTCGGAAAGGCGGTGTACTAGAGTAGGTGAAAGAAGGAAGTTTGCTCTGGACTGCCATTTACGAGCCGTGTAACTTTGAACCAATAACTTTCTTCTGGGCCTCAGTTTCCTCATCTGTAATATGGAGGTGATCATGACAAAGGGCTGTTGTAAGGAACATAAGAACAGAAATGTTATGGCAGTGCATTGCACATAGTAGGTGATGCACAGATGTTAGGTCTTACTGTGACTGGGCACTTGCCCCACGCTGGTATGGGAATTAGCACTTTACATTATTATCTCATTTCTTTCCAGCACTTAGAATTGTTCCTGGCCCATAGAAAATGTTCCGTACATATTTGCTAAATGAACGAACGAAGCTTCAGAAAACCTTATGAAGTGGGGATTTTTACAGATGGGGAAACTGAGACTAAGAAAGGCTAAGTCCCAAGTGGAATCAGCCTTGTGGTTGTGGATTTCAGTCACAGGAATGTGTTTCCAGCTGCTTCAGGTAAACCCTGTGGGAGGAGAGGGGTAAGGAAGTGACTTTCTCTCTCTACCTGCAGATACAAATATATATAGAAATAGAGATATGTGTGGGTGCACACGCACAGACACTTAAGTGGTCCACATTCCCTCAGAAGTGGAGGAGGTTCCAGGAAAGATGAGATAAGGTTTCAATTTGCATGATTGAAGAGAGCTTCTTCTAGGCCAGGGAGGCCAGAGCAGGCAGCAGAATGCTCAGCTGGGAAGTCCAGAGGTGAGACAGTCACTACCAGGAGCAGAATTTTCCTGGAACCTGGGCAAAGAAAGCCAGAACCTGGAGTATCATCTTCAACTCCTAGAATTTCACAATTGGAAGGCCCCGTGTAATTTGCCAGGACAACCCTCCATCGGGTTATTGATGAGGAAACTCAGACCCAGAGAAAGCAAGGTAATCAGACAGTAGACTAGTAGGCCAGATGTGTAATCATAGTCCTGAATTGGAATCAGTCAGTCCAAGAAATGTCAGAAAAAAACCAGTTTCAGGCCCTGGCTGGAGGGGTAATTCAAGGGAGAGAGGGCAAGGGCTGGGACCTGCCTGCACTGGCTCGAGGCAGGCCTGGCCCAGAGACCAGGGGTAGACCCCAGTGTGGCTTGCCCTTACAGTCCAGGCTGGCTCTGAAAGAAGGACAACGGCAGAGGCAATGGGCCTGAGCAACTTCCCAGAATGTTCCTAGCCTTGCCAGGGTCCCCATGGGCACTGCCTGGCCCTGGCAGACTGCACAGGCCTGGGGCTGCCCTGACCCTTCTTTGTTGACTCTCACTCCTGCCAAAGGGAAGCTGTTCTGGAAGGAGACACAAGAGAATGATTTGTCATTGGTTTCCTCTTGCTCCCACTCTGATATGGCAGCCAACAGGATGGATTACTGCTCCATACTTTCCCCACCTGCAAGGTTGCTGTGGTAACTCATTTCCTAGAGAGCCCAGAGCTGGTATCTGGCTGCACTGTGCTCTGCTAGAGTATCACATCTGGAGATTTCTGCTCCCCTAGCTACCTCCCCTCTACCTTCATATACCCATGAAGTGGCCAAGCTGGGAGGTACCTTGAACATCATTGGTACAGCCAGCTCCATGCCCAATTCCACATTATAGACATGACTAATGACTCTGCCAAGGGCATATGGAGTCCCTGGCAAATCAGGGACTAGCAGCCAGGCCTCCAGACTGCAGGCCATACCCCTCCTTCTCCTAGAGCTGACAGCTCCCTGTGTTGAAGCCCCAGTGTCTGGGCCATCCTGAGCCCTGTGAACCTGCCCACCCTCCCGGGCCTGCCAGAAAGCATGGGGAGAAGCCCAGGGTGATGAGGACGCCTGAAGTCCTGGCCCAGCTCTCTCTCAGCGGGACTCGCTCCACTTCCTCTGCCCTGTCAGACACGGGAGCACCTGGGCTTCTCTGGAGGGATTTGGGTCTGGGCTGGGCAAGGTACGGTGGCGGTACCATGAAGAAATGGAGGCAGGGGGGATAATAATACCCCAACATATTGATCATGTAGTATGTGCCAGGCACAGTGGTTTGCACACATGATCTCATAAATGCCCCAAAACATGACCAAATAAGCTATGGTGTAGGTCTCAATCAGGTCTGCCTGACTTCCTGTCTAGAGCTCTTCCTTATAGGGGGAAGATATGCCATCATACTTTCTGATGCCTTTGACTGATAAACGATTTGAAGCATCAAGCAAACTCTGTGCCCCTGACCTCCATCTGGGACACACCTAAGTCACCCAAGGACACAGAGACTGGGCCCTGTCATTCCCAGCAGCTGGGACCAGATTGCCACTGTTTCCACACACAACAGCAGTATTGTCCCTGTGGGAGTCTCCCAGGAGCCAGCTGAGCCCCAGTTTTCAGGGAGCTCACATTCTGGACAAGCCACCCCCAAAACAGAGGGCAAGAGGCAAATGCCAACTAAGCCCTTGGTGGGTCAGTTTTTGACTGTGGGAGCAGTTCCCTGCCAGTCAATGCTGAGGCCCTTGAAATCATCCCATCTTGTGACCCCTAGGTTCTCTGGGTTACCTGGGCTTTACCCGGAAGGGTTTAGAAGAGGGGAGGAAGAACTTTACTATGAAGAATTGAAAAGATATTTCAGACCTAGAGAATATGAGGAGGAATAAAGGAGAGGGTGTCACTGGTCCCCAAAACATGGTGGAGGTGAAATAGCTCCAGCCAATGGGATAGGGGAGAGGTCTGGAATTGCATGTGTCTGAGAGCTGTCTCCCAAGCAGGGTAACAGCCTACTAAGTCATATTGTTTCAAAAGGGGAGGGCAAGGTGGGCTCAGCAAGGCAAGCCTGGGTGGATGGATGAATAAAGGTCTTGAAGTTGAGGTAGATTTTCATATTAGGCCATTGGCACCCATTCTGAATGATTCTTCTCTTAAGAAAATAAGACCTGTGGTGGGCACTAGGGAGAAGATAACAAGGGGAAGGAGCTGGTCAGAATGAGGCCCACCTGCTATCGTTCAGATCCGGGCACTACCTCTAGCAACAGGCTAGGAAGCTGACATCCATTTCTCCAGGGGAATAAGTTAATTCCAACTCTTACCCTAGCCTCAGTGCAGTGCAGCATAAACTCCTGGGAGCTCTAGTCCACACTCCAGCCCATCCAGCCCCTTTTTGAACCAGTGTTTCCCCATCTATGAAATGGCAACAATAAATAGCTCTACTGAGTACTCATTGAATTACTTGAATTGGACTAAGCTGCCCAACAACCCCCGGAGGTGCTTACCACTAGTATTCCATTGTGCGTATGGGGACACTGAGGCACAGAGCTATGACATCACTATGCCTGAGGATACCCAGCTAGGATGTGGTTGAGGCTGAGACTAAATATCTGGCTCCATAATCTGTATCCCCAACTGCCACTCCAGTGTCCCTCCTCATAGTAATCTTGTGGGGATCAGCCCAGGTGGTGAATATGCAGTGTTCAGCTCCATGCCTGGTCCACTGTGGAGGCTCTGTAAATGGATGGTAGCTGTTCAGTTAATTGCTCAGTAACTGTTGACTGAGTGGACTCTGGCAGCCACTGAGACAAGAGGGAAACCACAGAAGATGCAGGGAGGAGCGTCTCTGTTTGTACAGCAGAAACTAAAATGCAGGGAGACAAACCCATCCCAGAAGGCCAGGGAAAGAATTCCCGAAAAAGCAAGATTCTCTGAGGGCAGAGGTACTGGCTCAGATGTTGAGAGATGATGGAAGCTGAGAGTTGATGAGAGTAATCCCATACCTGCAGGAAGCCCTGCGGTAGCACCAGGCCCAGATGACTCAGAGGCTTCTGGCAGGTCCCCTAGCCCCTGGGTGGGGAGCAGTGCAATATGCAGTGAATGGTGTTCTCAACCCTGGAGCTGGGGGCCAGTCAGAAAAATCAGGGACAGGTCTGCGTCTTAAGAGTGCTGCTGACAAGGCCTGGAAGGCAGCTGTGGCTGCCTTTCTCTGAGGAGGAGATCAGAAGACAGAGATGGAGCCCTGTGAGGAGTGGTCATACCTGCCAGGCCCAGTTCCCAAGGTCCTGATCAGCCTCCCTCCCACCACTCTCTTCCTTGACCTAGCTCCTCTTTATTGTCTTATTTGAACCTTCCCTCCCTAGGGTGTGAGCTCTATTTATTATCACCATTTTTCAGAATAGAAAACTGAGACTCCAGGTCACATAGTGATGGGCTGGCCAAGAAATTCAAATGAAGCTTTCTTTCACCCTGCTGCCCAGTCAGGGTCTGCTATCGCTACCCACCCATAGCCCACAGCCGGCCGCTGAATCAGAGAGAAGCTGGAGCGCTCGCTCCCAGCCCCAGTTCTGGGTTGGCAGCCTGACCCTGGGTAAGATCTGTTTGCTCTCCAGGCCTCCCTCTCCCAGGTTTGCTATGAGGGAGTTGGGGGCACGTCCCTGCAGCTTCCAGAGGCAGTCACAGTATTCTTCCTTGTAGCCTCCTGAGCTCAGCATGCTCAGTTCCCACCCTTGAGTGACTTCGGTATATAAAACATGGCTTCTGGTGAAAGGCTGAGGTGTGCCTGGAGCAAGGCTTGCCCCACCACTTCCCTCTGAGGAATATAAAGCAAGTCATTGTCCATCTTGCTCCCTGAATGCCCAGTTGTGCTAAGTCCTGCTCTAGGTGCACTCTCCAGTATGACCACAGGCCTCCAGACAATGGTGGTAGAAGCAGTCCTTGCACACTGTAAAGCACCATGCCAGAAGCATGCACCGGCCCAGGCAGGCACTGTCACATCCTTTGAATCAGTTGCTCAGCCCACATTATCCCCAGCCAAGGGTCATCATGGTTGCTTTCCTGGATGCTTTGGCCCTGCTTTTTCTGAGACTCTGCCCCTTCCCACCTGCACCCACAGGTCCCTGGGCCCAGCGCTGCTTCATCCTACTGAGGGATCATGTTCAATGAGGGGTAGGGTCCCCAACATCTTTGGCACAAGGAAACCCAAAGGCCTGAGATAAAAGCATGACAAATCCTGCCAGTCCTAGTCGTAGGAGCTGAGCCAATAAATAATACCTGAGAGGTAGCCATGCTTGCTGTGGCCTACAGAACTTATATACACTGATCCCTCTGCTGAGACCACTCTTTCTTTCTAGCCCTGTCTTCCCCTGGATAATGCCATATCACTTTTCAGTTCCCACTTTCAATGTCACCTCCTCCAGGAAGCCTCCCTGACTCCACATCTGGGTTGGGTTCTGTCCACTGAGCTCCCACAGCTCTCTAACCAAACTGTATTGTAATTGTTTTCCTGTCTTCCCCACTAGATTGGCAGTGCCTTGAGGGTGGACCCTGTTTAGCTCACAGCTTTGTCCCTGGCATCTAATCCAGGGCCTTTCACATAGTAAATGGATGAATTATTGGTGAATGAATGAATGGATGGATGAATGAATGAATAGTGCCCACATAGGGAACTTGGGCTTTCCTTCAAAAGTGAGGAATTCCTGCACTCAGATCTTTTCTGGGTTCCCTCCGTGCCTCTGAATTTCGGGCATTTGTTTGTCCCATAGGAACATGGCAGGGAGTTGGGGGGTGGCTAAGGCTTTTCATTCAAGGTGCCCTCCTTTTAAAGATCCAACCCTTGAACAGGCTAGCTTGGTGCCCTCATGTCTGCTGCTGCCTTCTCCTACCCAGAATCAGACCTCCATTTAGGGCTACTCAGTCCCTTTCTCAGAAGGGCTATCTGAGCAGATCTGAAGGGTATTGCCCCACCTCCCACCAGAGTTTTTCTTCTTGCCATCCTGAGTCACTTCCTTGTCCCAGGACAACTCCATCTCCAAGACATGTCTCCAGTCCCCACCTCAGTCTCTAAGGTTCTTTCACAGACCTCCTTTGGGACAGCGGTTCTTCAGGGGTGGTCCAGGAAATATTGGTGGTGGTCTGTGGGGCTTTTAAGTGGTCCGTGGGCAGGTCCAAAATTTAAGGCATACAAAAATGTGTGGTGGGGTGTTTTTTTTTTTTCATAATGTATTTTCTATGGCAGATTCAAATCCGCATTTAACAAACCAACAATGGCTAGCTTTTCTGTATAGTCACAATAATGGTTATCTATCCAGTCAAAGGACCGTCAAGCCATTTGGGATTTGGGGATGTGCCAGCATAGAATCAACAGGGCCTCCAAAGAAGCCCCTGAAACTAGAACATGAAGGCTTCTAGAATATTGTCCCCATTTTGCAAGTGGAAAAACTAAGGCTACAGGCAAAGAGCTGGTCACAGTGAGGGCCTGGTCATAAGCAAGCCCTATGGTAAGGTTGGTTCCAAAAGCATTTTCCAGACATTTTCAAAAAAGGGACTATGGTGGCTTCAGCAATCCCGGGACTGATAGCCAGAGAATAAATATTTGTGCTCCCACTTCAGACCAAAGCCTCTAAGGGTACAGATGCCACATGATGCTGTCCTCTCTTTGGCCTTAGCCCCTCGGCCCCCAGTTTTGAGGGCTGTCTCCCAACAGCCCTCAAAACTGCCCCTTAGGGAGATCCCCCCCACCAACCCCTGCTCCAGGCCAACCAGGCAGGCAGGCACACACACACACACACAAACACAACCTGCATTCTTGAATAGCTGCCACCACTTCATTGGCCTCAGCTCCAAGAAGGAGTGTGGAATGTGCTTCCCTGAGCCATTAGGGAGTGAGTAGTATGAGGGGGGGAGGTCCTGAAGGGAAGCTGAGAATAAAAAGACAGGCTGTAGAGGGAAAGGAGGGATGATCCTAAGGGCTGAAACCTCTGTGGGTGGGCGTCCATAGGCAGCAGTCTCAGGGGCAAGGCCTGGAAGGACGCCCTGGGCCTGGACCTCCTTGCCTGTCCCCTGTGCTCATACTTATAGGACAGAGAAAGCCAGGTCCAAAGTTTCTGTGGTCACACCCCTAAGACTGTCCCCAACCAGAAATAGGGTAGGCATGGGTAAGGGGAGAGGCTGGGAGCAACTTTACAAGACAGAAGGGAGTTGATTTCTGCAGGTATTGAAATGAAATCACTGTCCCAGCATCCCCCTTTCTGATAACTAGAGTTCAGCCCTTCTCAATCTCATGTTCAAGACACTCTGAGTGTTACAAGCTATTTGTCACTCACTAATTACATTTAAAGAGTTGAGGATTGTAATTCATTTCCTGTCTCTTCCTCTTTCCTTTTGCAAAAACCAACCAGAGCAGATTTATGGCTTTCCCTGTGGCCTTTCTTAAATGGGAGAGAAAGGTAACAGAGGGGTTCTTCTACATCCAGATGAGATAAGTAGACACATTTCTTCTTATTTCTCATGCTAAATACAGCTGAAAACTATAGGCATCATATATAACACAAACATATGAAGATTATAATAGGTGGGGAGAATGCAGACCACCTAAGGAACTCAGGACCCAAGAAACAATATAGCAGTGAGTTCCTTGGGTGCTGGAGAAGCCAGCAAACAAAAATACCAATGGGAACAGCCAAAAACAAACAAACAAACTCCACCCCCAGCAAAAGTCTGCTCTCTTTTAGCCAAAGGACCAGAGAAGGGGCAGTATAATAAGACAGAAAACATTTAAACAATAACCACCCTACCTCAACCTAATATACTACAGTAAAAACTGTGACTCCATCCCTACCCACAACAGTAAAGGTTGAGTGATAAGCCTAGACTTCTCTCATCAGATTGTAATGAGGTGCCCCAATCCTGTTCCTTCTTCCCTGACTGGGATGGTATCAGAGAAGGTAAGTAGGGAGCCAGGATTTTTATCTCTGCCTGGCAGTAGGAAGGCCTTCTCTGCTCCCACTGTCAGTGGAGGTCTAGTGGGGAGCCTGAAATCCTATTATTACCTAGCAGTAATGAGTCACTCCTTCCCACCCTGAGGTAGCAAAGGAGGCAGAGTAGAAAACCTGGACTTTCACCCCAACCTGGCAGTAAGGAGGTGGTATCTTCCTTCCACTGCTGGCCCAGTGTTAGACAACTCCTGCTAACACAGAAGAGTTAAATAAGATTCAGAGCTTCATAGGATAATACACAAAATGTCCACTTCTCAATAAAAAGTCATGTGACATACAAACACACAGGAAACCTCAACTTGAATGAGAAAAAAATCAATGGGTGCCAAAAACAAGTTGACACAGATATTAAAATTCTCTGACGATGATTTGAAAACAGTCATCATAAAAATCATTCAGTGAGGAATTAGAAACATACTTGAAACAAATTAAAAATAGAAAGTCTTAGCAAAGAATTAGAGGATATAAAAAAGAAACAAACCGAAATTTTTGAGTGGAAAAATAAAAGTGAAATGAAAAACTCAATGGATGGGCTTATAAACAATAGAGAGAACAGAGGAAAGAATAGAAACTTAAAGACAGAGCAATAGAAATTACCCAATCTGAACAACAGGGAGAAAATACACTGAAAAAAAGAAGAGGCGCTCAGGGACCTATAAAAAAAAGATCCACTATTTATGTCATTGGAATCACATGTCACAGAAGGAGAAGAGGATGCAGGTGAGGCTAAAAAATCTACTCAAGAAGTAATGGCTAAAAGTCTCCCAAGTTTGGCAAAAGATATAAACTTACAGATTCAACAAGCTGAGCAAACCCCAAACAGGAAAAAACAAATAAACAAAAAATCCATACCCAGACACATCTGGTCAAACTTCTGGAACCTAAAGAGAAAGAAAAAAATCTTGAAAGCAGGGAAAAGGAAATGACACATTACTTATGGGGGAAACAACACAAATGACAGTGAATTTCTCTTCAGAAATCATGAAAGGCAGAGGAAGTGGCACAATATTTTCAGGAGCTGAAAGAAAACAACTGTCAATCCAGAGTTCTACATCTAGCAGAAATATCCTGCAGGAACAAAGGGTACACCAAGCCAGTCTCAGATGAAGAAAAATGAACAGAATTTTCTGCTAACCAGCCTACACTAAAAGAATGACTAAAAGAAGCTCTTAAAATGTAAAAGAAATGATAAAAGAAGAAATATTGGAATATCAGGAAAGAAGAAAGAACAAATGAAAGAGTAAAATATCGGTAAATACAATGGTCTTTCCTTTTCCTCTTGAATTGTCTAAAGTATGTTTGAGAGTTAAAACAAAAATTATTTAAAAAAACAAAGAATTATAACAATATCCGATGAGGTTCTCAATGTAGGTAGAAGAAATATTTAAGACAATTACATTATAAATTGGGGTATGTAGATGGACTTAAAAAAGGTACTGTTTGTACTGTTCAACTGAAGTGGTAAAATGTTCACACCAGTAGATGGTGATAGGTTATGTGTGTCTAAAACATTATACTGGATGAAAATGAAAATACAACATATCAAAATCTGTATAATACAGCTAATGCAGTGCTAAGAGGGAAGGTTATAGCACTAAAAGCTTACATTAGAAAAGAGAAAAATATCAAATCAATAATCAAAACTCCATAAGAAATTAGGAAGGAAAAGAGCAAAGTGAACCCAAATGCAAGTAGGAAAAAAGGAAACAATAAAATAAGCAGAAGACAATGAAATTAAAAATAGAGAATACCAGTGTGACAAAAAGCTGATTCTTTAAAGAGATCAGTAAAATTGACTAACCTCTAGCAAGACTGAAGATAAAAAGAAAAGAGATACAAATCACAGCATATCAGGGATAAAATATGAGATATCATGACAAACCCTAAACTTATCAAAAGGATGGAAGGGAAATACTATGAACAACTTTAAACTCATACGTTTGACAACTTAGATGAAATGGACCAATTTCTATAAAAGCAGAAACTGCAACAATTCACACAATATAAAATAATATGATTAGTTCTATAACTATCAAATAAATTGAATTCATAATTAAAAACTTCCCCCCCAAAGAAATTTGTAGACCAAAATGGTTTCACTAAATTGTGCCACATGTTTAAGAAAGAAAGTTAACATCAATTCTATATAGTCTCCTCCTGAAAATAGAAGACTCATACCCAACTCATTTTACAAGGCCAGTACTACCTTGATACCAAAACCAGACCAAGGTAGAACAAAAAGAGAACGACAAACAAATGTCTTTAATGAACATAAAAACAAAATCTTTAACAAAATATTAGCAAATTGAATTCAGCAATATTTAAAAACAATTATATAATTTGACCAAGTGGGGTTTATTCCAGGGAGGCAAGACTGGTTCAAAATTTGAAAATTAATCATTATAATCTATTGTATTAACAGGCAAAAATTGAAAAATCACAGTCATATCTATCAATACAGAAAAAGCTATAGGTAAAATTCAACACCCATTCATAACTCTCAGATAACTAAAAATGTAGGGAATGTCCTCAACTTGATAAAGAACAATTACCAAAAACCTACAGCTAACATCATACTTGATGGTGAAAGACTAATGTTTTCTTCCTAAGATCACAAGCAAAGCAAGGATGCCCACTCTCACCACTCTCAGCATAGTATGAGAAGTTCTTGCCTGCACAATAATGCAAGGAAAGAAAATAAAAAGTATGCCAATCATAAAGGAAGAAATAAAACTCTCCCTACTTGCAGGTGACATGATGGTTGACATAGAAAATACCAAGGAACCTTAAAAAAATCCAATTGTATTTCTATGTACTATTTATGAATATGTGGATAGGGAAACTAAAAATATAGTGCCACTTACAATTGAACTACCTAAGTGTAAATCTAACAAAACATCTACTACAGGACCTGTATGTTGAAAACTACAAGATGATATTAAAAGAAAGCAAAGAAGATCTAGATAAATGGATAGGTACAATATGTCCACAGATTGGAGGACTCAACATGGTAAAAATGTCAATTCTCCCCAAATCGAAATACAGGTTTAATGCAATTCATATCAAAATACCAGAAAGATTTTTATAGATGTACAAACATTTATTTTAAAGCTCATGTGGAAAGACCAAGTAACTAGAATAGCTAAAACAATTTTGAAAAATAAGAATATACTGGGAGGAGTCACTCTACCTGATTTTAAAACTTATATAGGGACAGTAATCAAGACTGTGTGGCATTGGCAGAGGAACAGACACATAGATCAATGAAACAAAGTAGAGACCCCAGAAATAGACCCACAAATATACCCAACTGATTTTTGGCAAGATTCAAAGCAATTCAATGGAGGAAAGATCGCCTTTTCAACAAATGGTGCTGGAGGAATTGGATGTTCATAAGCAAAAAGATGAGTCTTGACCTAAACCTCACACCTTACACAAAAATGAACTCAAAATGAACCACAGATTTAAATGTAAAATGTACAACTACAAAACCTAAAAAAAAAAAAAAGGAGATAATCTGCAGTACTCAAGGCTTGGTGAACAGCTCTTAGACGCAACATGAAAAGTGCAATCCATTACAGAAAAAATGGGTAATTTGGAATTCATCAAAATTAAAACCCTGTACTCTACAAAAGTACTGTAAAGAGGATTAAAAGACAAGTTATACTGGGGGAGAAAATACTTGAAAACCATGTATCTAACAAAGGACTCATATCTAGAATGTATAGAGAAGTCTCAAAACTGAATAGCAAAAAATCAAACAATCCAATTAGAACATGGGCAAAAGACACAAAGAGACATTTCACTGAAGATGATATATATGTATGTGGATGGCAAATAAGCATATGAAAAGATATCAACCATCAGTAAGCATTAAGAAATATAAATTAAGAACATGATGAAATACCACTCCACACCTATTAGAATGACTAAAAAAACTAGTGGCAATGCCAAATGCTAACAAGAATAAAGATAAACTAAATCTTATACATTGCTGGTGGGAGTGTATAATGGTACAGTCACTCTGGATAATAGTAAGGTGGTTTCTAAAAAATCTAATCACACATTTACCATACAATCCACCAGTTGCACTCCTGGGTATTGATCCCAGAAAAATGAACAGTTGTTCACACAAAAACCTGTGTGTCATTCAAAGCAGCATTATTTGTAATAGCCCAAAACTAGAAACAACCAAGATGACCCTAAATAGGTAAGTGGTTAGACAAACTGGTACATCCATACCATGAAATACTACTCAGCAATCAAAAGAAACAAGCTCTTGATCATGCATGGATGAATTTCCAGAGAATTATGCTAAGTGATAAATCCAATCCCAAAGATCACATGCTGTATGATTCCAATTATATAACATTCTTGAAATGACAAAATTACAACGTTGGGGAATAAACTAGTGGTTGGCCAGGGTTAGGGATGGTTGGGTAAAGGGGGATGGGTGTGACTGCGAAGAGGTAGCATGATGGAGATCTTTGTGGTGATGGAACAGTTCTTTGACTTGATTGTGGTGGTGGTTACACAAATCTACTTTGATCAAACAGCGTAGATCTATATGAACATATTATACCAGTGTCAGTTTCCTGGATTTGATATTCTACTATAAGTATGTAAAATGAAGCTATGGGGGAATACTGGATGGAGGATACATGGAACCTCCCTGTACTCTTTTCCCTTATGCTATTTTTATTCAGATATAATTCTTATCCCATAATATTCACCCTTTAAAGTATATAATTCAGTATTTTTAGTATATTCACAGTGTTGCACAAAACTCATTACCATCTAATTCCAGAACATTTTCATTACCCCCAAATAAAATTCAATACTCATTAGCAGTCACTCCGCATTTCCTCCCAAATACCTCAGCCTCTGGCAATCACTAATCTACTTTCTGTCTCTATGAATGTGTCTATTCTGAACACTTATATAAATGGAATCATACAATTTTTGGTCCTCTTGATTGGCTTCTTTCAGTTAGCATAATATTTTCAAGGTTCATCCATGTTCCAGTACATATTAGTAGTATTAAATTCATTTTTATGGCTGAATAATATTCCTTTGTATGTATATATCACATTTCTTCTATTCATTCATCAGTTGATGGACATACAGACTGCTTCCACTTTTGGCTATTATGAATAATTCTTCTAAGAACATTCATGAACAGGTTTTTGTGTGGACATATGTTTCCAATTTCCATGGGTATCTACACTAGGAGTGGAATTATTGGGTTGTGTGGTAACTTATGTTTAACATTTCGAGAAATGGCCAGGCTCTTTTCCAAAGAGGCTGTATCATTTTACATTCCCACCAGCAAAGTGTGGGGGTTCAAATTTCTTCCTATCCTCATCAACATTTCTTATTATCTGACATTTTGATTCTTGCCACTCTAGTGAGTATGAAATGGTATCATTGTTTTGAATTGCATTTCGTAATGACTAATGATGTTGAGCATCTTTTCATGAGCTTGTTGCTCATCTATATATCTTCTTTAGAGGTATTGATATTCCAACCCTTTCCCTATTTTAAAATTGTGTTCTTTTTTATTGTTAACTTCTAAATGCTCTTATATACTCCTAGTCTCTTATCAGATATATGATTTGCAAATATTTTCTCTTATTCTGTAGGTTCTCTGTTTATTTCTGGGATAGTATTCTTTGAAGCACAAAAGTCTGTATTTGGATGAAGTCCAATTTGCCTGGTTTTTGTTCTATTTGTTTTGTTGCTTGTACTTTTGGTGTTATAGCTAAGAAACCATTGTCTAATCTAAGGTCAAAAAATTTTACCCCTGTGTTTTCTTTTAAGTGTTTTATTGTTTAGCTCTTATATTTAGGTCTTTGACCTATTTTGAGGTATTTTTTGTATATGGTATGGTAGAGGTTCAAATCCTTTTTTTTTTTGCATGGAAAGACTGTTCTTTTCCCATTGAATGGTCTTGACCCCCTCACTGAAAATAAATTGAACATAAATGTATGGGTTTATTTCTAGATTCTCAATTCTTTTCTCTTCATTCATATGTCCATCTTTATTGTATAAACTCAGTATAACTCAGTATAAGCTGGTATAACTCAGACTTGGTTTAATGTAGCTTTTTCAGCAAGTTTTGAAATTGAGAAGTTTCAAAGAACCAACTTTGTTCTTTTTCATGGTTGTTTCACAATCAATCTGTATAATATCCCTATAAAGTGGACATCCCCAGTCTTCTTTAATAGCTTAGAAACTGAGGATCAGAGAGTTCCAATGATTTGCCCAAGGTTACATAGCTAGAAAAGATCTGACCTGAAAATTCCAGTCTATATGGGCCTACTTCCCAAACTTGCTTTTCCATTGCCTTGATTCCTTCATGTATCCAAGAAACCTTTGTGAAACATCTACTATACGCCAGGCACTTTTGTAGATTCTGGTGATACAGTAATGAACAAAACAAAGTACTATCCCTCATGGAGTTGATAGCCTAGTGGAGAAAGACAGACAAATGATTAAAACATACATACATACATACATACATACATACATGCATACATAAACAATATGGCTGATAGTGATGAGTGATGTAAGGAAAATAAAACAGGACAATGGTCAGAGTGTAATGATGGTGATGGGAGGCACTCTTTTTGCTTGGGTGAGCAGGGAAGGCCTCTCTGAGGAAGCAACAACTGAGCAGGACTCTGAATAAAGTGAGGGTTCTGGACACACAGTTGGCTGGAAGAAAAGTATCCCAGGCAGTGGGAACAGTAAGTGCAAAGGCCCTCAGGTGGGAGTGTGCCTGGGTTTTAGCAGAACAGCAAAGACAGTAACTGGAGCAGAGGGTATAGGGGGAGATTTGGAAATTAATTCAGAGAGGTAAGGGGGGTGGTGAAAGCAGATCACATGGGCACTGGTTCTTACCTAGACTCATTGGGGGAGCTTTTTAAAACCCCCAGCACCAGGCTGCATCCCAAACCAATTAAACCAGAGCCTCTGGCCATGAGACCCAGGTATCAGTAGTTTTTAAGATCCCTAGATAGCTCCATTGTGCAGCCAGGTTTGAAAACCCATGATGTGTTTTCTTATAGATCATTTCAAGGCCTTTGGCATTTTACTATGGTTGTTGAGAAGCAAAGGGATGCTTTTGAGCAGAGACATGGCATGATGTGGTGTATGTTTTAATAGGATCCCACTTGCTTCTGCATTGAGAATAGACTGAGGTGGGAAAAAGTGGAAACAGGGAGATAAGTCAAGGTCATGCTCCCTGACATCCCAGCCAGGCCTCATCTCCAAAATGTAGGCCTAGACTGTGTCATTTTACTAATTAAAAAAGGGGAAAGGACTGGCCCTAGGACTCTCAGCCAGTCACTGGTAGTGTGGGAACACTACTGGGCCTCTTGCCTTCCTAGGCAAGCTCTACTGGCCCAAGTCTGCCCTCCTG
The DNA here is from genome assembly GCF_022682495.2 of Desmodus rotundus. Classification (NCBI taxonomy): domain Eukaryota; kingdom Metazoa; phylum Chordata; class Mammalia; order Chiroptera; family Phyllostomidae; genus Desmodus; species Desmodus rotundus. The sequence continues at coordinate 6,454,195 of NC_071400.1, read as the reverse complement.
GGGAATCCTCAGAAAGTAAGGCCAGCCATGGGGTCATTGTTAGGCTCCCTCAATGTAGGGAATGGAAACAGCACCAGCCCACAGTCTGACTGAGGATGCAGCCTGGGCAAGGCCATGGGGAGCTGGCAAATAGGCTAGAATTCCCAGGGTCCCTGCCTTCTGATTTTTATGAAGGTGATTGGAAGGAAACTGCCAGAAGGCACTGACTCAGAGTGGCCATCCCTCCTCAGTCAATGGCAAATTTCATGTTAAGAAACACAAGGGCATCTGGGTATTGTTTTGACCAGATCAGGTCACTGATGTAAGTGCTGGAGGCAGAACCAGTGAAAAATTGGGGAAGGACACAGCTGCCTGGGCCTCAGGATACAGGAAGAGGTCAAGCTACTGATTAAATATCTCCCAGGTCAGAAGTTGCCAAGCCTTAGCTCATAAACACCAGGGCTTCTTTCTAGCTCCTCAGCACAAAAGGGTGAGAAGTGAGAGCTCCCACAGTGTGCCAGAGAATCTGTGGCCTCTTGTGCCAAAGCCTTCTTAAACCTCCCGTCAGGTAAGGACTACTTTACTGCTACAGAAACTGCAGCTTAGAGAGGCATGGTCCAAGGTCACACAGGACTGGGGTTTAAACTCAAGTCAACCTGATGCCCACACTGTGCTCTTTTCTCTGCACCATACCACCTCCCCTTGAGAAGCTTCAAGGCTACTCAAGAACATATGCACACACTCACTGGTTATAAAATACTGACTAGGCAGCCATAGGAAAGGATAAAGAAATTGCTGGTGGGATTCCAAGGCAGAAGAGATCAAGAAAGCCTTCCTGGTAGAAGTAACATGGGACTGTTTAAGGCCTTGAAGGCTGGGTGGGGTTTGGCAATGCAGAGAGTGAACTGCAGGAAAACCAGTGAGCAGAAAGAAGCCTGGAGGTGGTCATAGATATGGTAGGTCCACATACTTATTTTTGAATCTGTTTCACAACTCTGATATGGCCCTTGCTCTGTGTCAGGCACTGGTCCAACTTTACATAGAGCAACAAATTTAATCTTCAGAACAATCCTTCAGAGCAAGAAACCAATTTTTGATGAGTCCAGTTTGGCTGAGGCATACGATTTATAAACAGGGAAATTGAGTTAAGCTGGAAAAGTGGATTGCAGCTTTATGTAGGAGGCCCTGGATGGCAGGCTAAGGACTTTGTACTTCATTCAGCAGGCCATAGGGAGTCATTGAAGGTTTCTAAGCAAGTGTGCAATAGGACCCAAGGTGTACATTTGAAAGATTCATCTGGAAGCCAGTGAGAGGGCTAAGGAAGCAGCACCAGGTGTGGGTGGGGGAGGAGAAGACTTGACCCTGGCAGGCACAGAAGGGATGGAGACATGCTGATAAACCAAAGGCAGATCTACAAGGTGGACTCACTGGGATGGCAGGGATAAGGGAGAGAGAGAAGACCAAGGGGATGGGATTTTGAATTAGAAGTCACTAAACTGAGTCCCAAGGCCAGGACTGCCAGGAACATACAGTATGATTCTGGATACATTTCTGTACCATCCCCCACCCCCAGATCTTAGTCTCCTCATCCACACCATGGGAGCACTGAATATGTTTCTCGATAGTGGTTCAGCCACAGCTAATGACCTTTGCCTGTGGCTCTAGATGTTAGGGGATGGTGCTTATGTCAAACTGTTGTCCAAGAATTGGGCCTCCCAAAATAAAGAGAAGCTGCCCCTTGGTTAGTGGTTAAGACCATGGGCTCCATAGCGGGGTCTCCTTGGGCTCAATTCCCACACAGTAAGCCGTTCAATAACATAAGTTCTTCTTCTGTAAACTGGGGGTAATAAAATTCCCTACTTTGGAGGGCTATAGTGAAGGCTCAGTGACATAATGCAGTAGACAAGCTGAGCAGCCACTTGGTACTTACAGTAGCTTCCATCCTCAGTAGCTCTCCTCCTCCAGTCGGCAGGAGTAGAGGGTATGAGAACCAGGCTCAGAGGTACTCAGGAACAAGAAACCCCGGAGGTGATAGATGACTTCCCAGCCCCAAGTTCCAGGAACCCAACACAGCACTTCACAGTTTATAGAACTGTTTTCTATCCCAAGCAGCCTAGGAAGTAATAAAAATGATACTCACCATTTTAGAGATGGGGCCTGGCTGGGATGTCAGGGAGCATGATCCAAGGACAAGTTTTCCCACTAAGTCATATGTAACTAGGGCAAGAGCGGTGTGTCAGAGCACCACTAGGGAACACCTCATGGTGCCCCTGGGGAAAAGTGAGGCCCCAGAGGATATTGTTCTGGCCATCCTCAGAGCCACTGTGGTATCAGAGCTTAGGCAAGAGCAGGTGCCACCAGGAGCCTAGGTCTGGCTTTCATTTACCACTGGGCTGGGCGCCATGCAGCTTGCCCAGGGCCATGATTCGGGCCCAAATTGGGGTGTTTGGTTCCTTTCTTTATGTCTCCTCTTGTAACTCCAGCTTAACACTCCCCAGATGGCCGTTCCTGCCGGCTCCCTGCCCACGCCGCCATTCAGACGGGAAAACAATCATTTTGCAGCCCCATTAATTAAAGACTAATTGCTGATTGGAAACACATGGACTGGGCCCTGAGCCGGTATCATGTTGTGGGCCCTCTGGCCCTGGTGAAGGCCTGGCCCTAACAAGCCTCTGGCCCCCCAGCAGCTCGCTCTCTCACTGCGTGGCAGCAGAATTGGGCCTGGACTTAGGCTAATGAGGTGTCAGCTGACTATTTGAACCACATTGATGGGGGAGGCTGGTGACCAGACCAGATAGGAGCTGCCACATGCAGCAGCCATTAGCTCTGAAGTTGCTCCCTGGGGGCCGTGTCTGCTCCCAAGCCCTTCCTGGCCATTTATGGAGGGGCTCATCTTCCATCTAAGTCACCCTCCAAGCAGGCCCATCTCCCCTGACCCAGGGTACTCCAGGCCTCCGTTTCAGCCACCAAATGCCTAGTCTGTGCCAGGCCCTGGGGATAGAGAAATGAGTAATAATAGCTGTGTTTATTGAGCACTTGCTATAAGCTTGGCACTGTTCTAAGTGCTTTATATGGACTCTCCTCTTTCTTTCTGACAAAACTCCTCTGGCAGGTTGGTGCTATGATAATCCACATTTTACAGAAGAAAACTGTGGCATAGAGTGGCAAAGGGATGTACTCAAGTGCACACACCTACTAACTGGCAAGACCAGGGTTCCAAGCCAGGTAATCTGAGCCCAGAGTCCAGGCTCTTAACCACTGCACTCCACTAACCCTCTGTCCTGCCTGAGACGAACGTCCAGGCTTGTAGGAGACCTCGAAGGAAGGTGGTTTTATTACAGAGTACATGGGAAAGCGCCATGGTAGAAGTGAGCCCAGGAGGCTCTGGGAGGCCAGGGGAGGGCCACCTAACTCAAATAAAGAGGAGAGCAGTTAGAACAAACTTCCAGGAGGAAGCAACACGTGATCTGACTCTGAAAGAATACAAGGAGTATGCCAGCACTGAAAGGGTGGAGGAGTGAAACGACAATCAAGACAGAGGGAGAAAATGACTGGTAGCTGTTTGGAGAGTTCCCAGCAAATGAGTGGGTGTGAGTGGGGTCATGGGACACAGTCAGCTCTGACCTTTTGGAAGTTCCCTCTGGCCACAGTGGAGAGCTGATGGGAAGGGAGGGAGAATAGGAGACCATGTGGGAGACTCTGCTGTGGTCCAGATGAGAGGTGTGGGACAAGGCAGTGGGGATGGAGAGCTATTTGGGAGGTGAGGGTCAAAGGACTTAGAAAGGGTAAGCTGTGGGGGGAGAAGGAGGCAGAGGTCATTGAGATTCCCCTTCCATATTCCATGGACTGCCTGACCGTAGTCCAGAAGACAATACAGAACCAACCACTTGCCTGCTCAGTGTTCTATGGACTTCCAGCCCTCTTTCTCCCAATACTGAGGCAGACCTGGGTTTGGGGGTGAAGATTCCGGCTCTTCTACTAGCTGTGTGGCTTTGGGCAAATTGTCTAACCTTTGAACCTCAGTTCACTTGTAGCCTGGGTTCACAGGATTGCTGTAATAACTAACTGAGTTCCTGCACGCGTGTCCCTCACAGAGTACCAGGCAGGCACTAGGAGTCTCCAGAGATGAGGGGTCAACTAATGTTCATTCCCATCTCCCCTTCCCCTGCTCCCCTCCATCATCCCAAGATCCAGTCACACTCAACCAGTACACAACCTAGACACGTCCACCTCCCTGTCTTTGTTGCTCTTGCTGCAAATTCCAGCCTTCCTTCTGTTTCCATCTCCATCCATCCAAAGCCTTCTCATCCTTCCAGTCTCAAATGCAGCCTCTTCCTGGAAGCTTTCCCACATTTCACTCTGGCCAGAAGAAATGCCCCATTCTCTGTCACCCAGAGCCCTTTATTTGCTACATGGTGTGGAGAGAGAGGGGCCTGGGTGGAAGGGCTAGGGATAAATGACTACAGAGCTCATGGGAAGCTCATGTGGGTAGACAGCTCCTTCGGCCCCAGGGCTTCCCTTGGGTTCACACTCTGCCTCAGGAGGCACTAGACCTGATGTCATTTCAGGCCAAGCAGGGGATGTAGGTGAAGATATAGAATGAGTGGCAGGAAGCTATGGCACAAGTGGGTGGGGGAATGCCAGCTGGGGTGACAACAGAAAGTACTGAGCCCTGGGTGAAATGGCAACCATGTGCCCCATCTCCAAGAGCAGCAGCTAGAATACAGTTGGTTGTTGCCATGTTGGAATGCAAGCCCAAGGTTGTCAGGGCTCCTGAATTTTTCAAGAGGAGCTCTGGATTTTTATATAAAATTGCTCTTTCAATCAAGGTGACTAATCTTAAACTCCCTGCAGTTCTTCAAGCTAAACAACACACATTGCTATGCTGGGTTTGGCCTGTGGGCTACATCCCACTGGGCACTCAGTTCTGTGCCAGGCACTGCTGGGCAAAGAGACAGAGCTCTCAGGGGGCTTATATCCCTGCGGGGGAGACAGATAGGTCCACAGAACTTCAGGGGCCATGGCTGGAGTGTTTATGAATGTGGGCCTGGAGTCACACAGATATGAGTTCATGCCCTGGCTGTGCCACATACTACCTGTGTGCCCCCAGGCAAGTTGCTCAACCTCTCTGAGACTCAACTTCTGTCTGTACAGGGAACAAAGAGGTTTAAAATCTTGATCTCCCGGAATTGTCATGCCTGCCAAATGAGCTAATGGCTGGTGAGTCCTTTGTGAATCATGAGCTGTGCAGGTGTGCAGGGATGTTCCAAGGGGCTGGGATTACAGGTTTGGGGCCACGCCTGGAAAAGGCGGAGCCTCTGGTGTGCAACCAGATGTGCATGTGCATCAGTAAGCTGAGAAGAGCACTCTGGGCAAAAGAGGGTGAGGGGCCCTGCCTCAGGGCCCAGCAGCAAGATGCTGCCTGCTGCCTTCTGCCTATTTCTGCCACTATCGTGACAGTGTGGAAGGATTTCCTGACCAAATGCTAGGACACATGGAGCTTCAGAAAGAGAAAAGTGCCTGCCTAAGGTGGGACAGATCCTAAAAACCCAGAAATTTCAACTCTGTTCCACAGCCACTAGTAACTTACAGCTACTAATAACAATCCACACTTATACAGGACTTATTATGTGCCAGGCACTGCTCTAAACACTTTTACATGTGTTGGCTCTTTAATGCTCCCCTTGAACCTGTGAGGTACATACCACTATTATCACCTCTAGCTTGGAGATGACGACACTGAAGCACAATGAGGCTAAGTTGTAAGTAAAGAGCAGAGCCAGGACCTGACGCCGGGCTGTCTCACTCCTGAGTCTGTGCTACCTGGATGAAACCCCCTCTGTTGAAAAACCTAGGGTGGTTTCTGTTTGCCTGATTGCATTTCAACAGACACAGTCCCATGCGTGCCATGGGGAGAGTGGAAGTTATCGGAGCAATTCAACATGAATAACCCATGCCATTCTGATGGTGGCAGCCTATGTCCAAGCCCAGGCCCCCAGGAATACCATCATGCTGGTTCTCGGGGGACTGAGCTAGTGTGTGCTTACATCCATCACAGTGGTCTCTGCTTCCCCTAGACAGGGCCTGGAGACCTTGAGGGAGAGGCCAAAAGCCAGGCAGGGAGTGACGAAGAGGCTGAAAACAAAGCTGAGGACCAGGTGATCTCTGATGTGGGCTGCAGAACTGGGCCAACGGGTGTGGGCAAGGAGGCAGGGCAGGCCGAGGCCAGCCAGATCAGTAGAAGCGCCCAGTGGTTAGCCCCATGCTCCAGAACCCCACACACCCATCCCCACACGCATGAGCATGCACACACACCTCCCACTCTTATCATACCCATGCCCAGGTACACACACTCACACATATTCTCCCACCCAGCTGTGGTTACACACACAGACATCAGTAAGTACGCACACACCCAGAAAGACACTCACAAGAGTTCCTGTACACACTGTGCCCCAACACCCTTATCCAGCCAGACACGTATGTGAAAACACAGGCACACACATGCATGAACACCCACAGACATGTGTGTACCTTCTAGGGACGCTTGGGAGGGATTGTTCCAGCCCAGCCCATAGCACTCCTCCCTCACATCTCTCCTTCAGTCTTAGGGGGGATGAAGACACTTACTGAGCGGAAAAATGCCTCCAGCAAATGCCACCCACTTGGCGGCAGCTCAGCCTCCTTTCCTGGCCTCTGCCATTCAGGGCACGGGCTGGTGGGAAAGCTCCAAGATTCTGCTTGGAAAAAGGCAGGTGGGGGATGGGAGGAGGCAAAAGAACATTGCAAAAAATGAAGATGAAGAATAAAGACAATAGTCGACCTTCAGAGTCTGTGTGAGCTTGGAGGGTTAGGGTGGAAAGCTGGGGAAATGTGACGCCTGTCAGAGGAATTGCTGGGCTGTGAGTCAGGTGCGTTGGCACCAATATGTGCTTCACCATAAATTTGTTGTGTGACCTTGGGAAGTCACTCCCATCTCTGAGTTTGGTTTTCCTATCAGCATATGGGTTAAGAGCAAGAAGTATGGAGCCCAAATGCCTCAGTTTCAATTCCAGCCTTGTCTTTGAACAACTAACTATGCCCTCGAGCAAGTTATTTAACCTCTCTGTCCCTCAGTTTCATCACATGTATAAGGGGAATGATAACGAAAATCAAATGTCTTGATGCACATAAAGCTCTGAGAATAAGTATTATAGTAAGCACCATGCAAGTGGCAGCAATTGGGGATATGAATATCTACCACACAGGATTGTAGCAGAGGTCAGCAAATTAGCAAAAGCTCCATATGCTCTACTGATGAATGTGCATAGTCAGCCTTCACCTGGCTCGGCCCTACTGGCTGGATTCAGAGGCTCAGATGGGGCTAGAGACTTGGCCTGAGCAGAAAGGACTCCAGGCAGCATCTCAGGGCTTCCCTTGCTCCTGTGGACGGTTCCTAGACAGCTGAGGACTTCTTGCCTGGCCAGCCTTTCTGTGGCCATTCCTCTGCTTGCCAGTAGTAACAATACCTCCCTGGCCCTGCCTACCTGCCCAGTTTTCTAGAGAACCCCACCCCCACCCCAGATTCTCTCCCATTTGATCCATTTGAACTTGCCTGGATCACAGTGGTAGCTTCCCACACTGGTTCTCTGACTCTGCCCTTGCCCCCTACAGATTTCTCCACTGAGAAGCCTGAGAGATCCTATTACAACGTAGGTCGAGACCCTCCCACAGCTCCCCGTCTCACTCAGAGTAAAAGCTATTATCTCTACACTGGCCTCAGAATCCTCCTGCAATCCAACCTCCCAGCATCTCCAGCTACTCCCCTTTAGCTCACTGGACTTCAGCCATAGTGGTCTCTAGGCTGTTCTCCAACCACGTCAGGCATGCTCCCACCTCATGGTCTTTGCACTAGCTTTTCCCTCTGCCCAGAATGCTCTTTCCTCAGATATCTGCATGGCTAATTCTCTCACCTCCTTAAAGTCTTGGCTCAAATCTCCCCTTTCCAACGTTTTCAACGAGGACAGTCCTGACCACCTTGAATAATTCTGCATCCTGCCCCACACTCTAGCATCCCCAATCCCTGCTACTTTTCTCTTTGGTTTTTCTAAAACATGCACCACCTTCCAACATACTATATAATTTACTCCTTATATTCTTGTTTACTGTTCATCTCCTTCTGCCACACTGTCAGGTAGCTCCGTGAAGGATCTTTGTTTTGTTCACTGATGTATTCCAAGTGTCCAAAACTGTGCCTGGCACACAGTAGTCCCACAGTGAATTTTGTTGAATGAACACAGCTTTTTTGAGCTCCCTTGGCTGCAGTGAGGATGGTGGGCTGAAGGGGTGAGCCTGGACTAGGGGGAAGAGTGCAGGCCTCACCCAAATCAGTGGGGGGAGAGCACTGAGGATAAGATAGGATCCATGAGAGCAAGAACCTAGTCCTGCCTGCTTGCTCATGGCTTCCCGAGCCTGGCACTGTGCCTAGAAGATTCCAGGCACAATGACTATTTGTTGATTAAATGATTAAATGCACGAACCCTTGCAATGGTTGCCAACTTGATTGGATGTGGGGGAAGAGTAATAATCCAAAGATAACACCCTCAGTTTAAGCCTGGGTAACCAAGAAAGTAAGTGGAAAAGTTTCCAAGTGCTGGAATCACAAACCCAGAGGAGATTGCACACACATTACACCTTCAGACATCAGCTCAAACATCTTTTCCTCTCAAAGGTGTTTCTGTACCCCCAGATAAAGCCAGGTGCACCTGATTGACTCTCCTATGGCCCCATGAACTTGACCTTAGCAGCACTGACCTCACCTGGATTTACTGCATCTCCAGGGCCTAGAATAGTGTCCCCGGGTTTGGGCAAGCCCTCCAATTGGCTCTCCTTGCTTCACCCTCCCTCTCCTGTTTATCTTTCTTCTCCTCCTCTTTCCCCTCCTGCTCCTTCTCTTCCCACTGCTTCTCCTCTACCTCTTCCCACTCTGGTCATTATAAGCTGAGTATTCAGGGAACTTCAGCTGATTGTTTGGATTAAACCACAGGAACTAAAGGATGACCTCTCCGGCAGGGCAGGAGTGGGGTGGGAAGCAGGACAACTTATACAAGAATTTGGCCCAGATTCACCTGAAACTGGAGACTCCTGGGTCTGGGCTATAGGCACTGGGAACTGAGTTTGTGGTTTATTAAACTCATGCCACATGGATCACAGCCTCCCAACAGACACATATACCTAGTGACACACAGTATGTCCCTACTACACACCAGCACCATGACACCCAGTTTTCCAAGCACACCCATGCCACACTTGCAGTCAAGTGTGATGCATCCCCCATATAACCCCCACCTCAGTGAGATAACACACCCATCATAGCATCCATCAGACCCCAAACCATTTACACAACATGCATCACAGCCACATGAGTGCACAGGACATAGTAACACCAAACACATACACTACCCCCAAAGCATGGCAGCCCTCCAACCTCTGGCACACAACACACAGAGTAAGTGCATGGCAGTCACACTGCATAGTGACAGCCCATCAAACACCTCAGTAGCACCCAGCAGTTTCTGACACAGTGACACAACATATACATCACCACCACTCCGTGAACCACACACACATACACACACAGAAAGAGTGAGAGAGAAGAGCTCTCCTTTCCTTGCCTTTCCTCCCCTCCTCATGTGTTGCCCACTGGGCCATGCCAGGCCTGCCTTAGGACCCTGGCTCCAGAGCACAGGAGAGCTGGTGGGCACCATTTCCAAAAGGCTGTGGATTTGGCCTCAGCTGATCAAATACATGCTAGGAGGTCCACGTTTGAACTTCAGCTCAGGGGTGGCTGGAATGTGGTCCCCACAAATGAACTGCAGGAAACAGCTGGCAGTGGTGGGACGACCACAGTGAGGGGCCAACTGGACTGAGCTTTGTGGGTGGGGGCCAGACAAGGCACAAGCTAACTTGATGAGTGGGTATCTGGAGTTCAGGCTGCTTGTGGTGGGAGGGGCACAAGAATGCATCAACAGCAGGAGTGGGAGATAGGAGCTGCGCCACAAGGTAAGAGGAGGTGCTGTGTTAGAAAGACAAGAAGATGGGCAGAGGGGAAAGAAAGGGTGGAAGGAGGGTCTCCAAGTGCCTCTCTGCCCTCAGGAAAATGAAGGAGGCAGGGACTGTGAAAGGACGCAGGAGGAGATAGAGCCAGAGGCTAGCAAGGGGAGTTGGAAATGAGGCTTTTAAAGAAAAATGAGCAGCTGGGGTGGGGATATACAGGAAACAAAGGACAAAGAAATGCACTTTGAGGCTATATAGTCAGTCTGGGGTGTGTGGCAGCCACGGGCATCCTTGTTGCCCAGAAGTGGGGGTGGATGATTAGACATTGGTGTAGAAGAAGAGGACTGACTTGATGAATTTTCAAAGTGTGAAGAAGTTGACTATTCCTGTGAGAAAGAAGAGTGGGTGATTGTTGAGGAAAACAAGGGTAGAAAGGACATGTGGGAGAAAGAAGAAAACCATTGGTGAAGGCTTTCCGGCCTCAGACACTAGGCCCATGATCATGTAGACAGAGGGTACCATAAAAATCTGTGCCCCATCAGGACTCCCAACTCAGTGGAAATCCTACTCTGATTTCAGATCACTAAGAAGGGCATAGCGCACAGTTTCCCATGGCAGGTGGAGAAGGATTGGCCAGCTTCAGATACTGGTAAAGTCAAGTTCTGAACTCAGTAGAAGCAGAAGATGAGAGAAAGAAATAGAGGAAGGCCTTTGGCCTTTTGGGGTTGTCATCTGGCTCAAGAAGTCCCCAGGCAGTTGACTGAAACTCCATAATTGACATATTTACCTGTGACTTATGCCAAAGGACACAAGTGAACGCCTCTTGTCCCATTCCACCCAAGCTGAACATGGATGGCTTCATGGCTTGGTTCCAATTCCATATCCTCAGTGACCCCTGAACCCCTGAGAACTTTGGCTCTGGTATCCTCAAGGGGAAAACCCCCTTGAGTTGGGGCACTAGCCTAGTCTCCAGAGACTAATCCTCTCCTCCCTCCCAGACGAAGTTAAAAACACCCACAAGTTCAGCAGTTTGCACTTCCCAAAGCATGATCTCATTTGAGCCTCACAATAACCCTGCAAGGCTGGCAGAGCAGGGATTATTATCCCTATTTTCAGATGAGGAAACTGAGGCCCAGAGAAGCTAAGCAATGACCGAGGTCATACCACCAACGAGTTTTCTGACTCTAAACCTAGCACCCAGGCTGGACAGGGTGCTTGCCCCTTTAACATTATGTAGACTTTCCTGGTCTCATGGAGAATGCAGGGAGCAGGCTCAGATGGCATAGTGAGATGAGAAAGGTCTTTGCCCAAGGAGCCTGGTAAGGGGACTAGACCATGACTACTTTCTCCCTTTCTGAAAGGGGTGGTGGGACATGGGGTGGGTAGAGTAGACTAATGCTTCTTAGACATCTACTAGGCACCAAGTAGTATATTAGGTACCTTACAAACATTATCTAATTTAATTCTGTGAGGTAAGCCCTCATTTTACAGAGAGTGGCACCCTGTAGGTCTAAAGTCACAGTGATTAAATAATGGAGTTAGAACTTGGCCCTGGTTCTGATTCTCAAGCCTATGCTATTTGTGCAGCATTCTGTGCCCCCCTTCCCTTGGCATGTGACCCTTGCCTTGATACAGGCAATGTACCAGTTGGTACAGGAAGCCTGTCCCTGATGGGCTTCTGTGAGTGGCCTTCACAAATCAAAAAACTGAGAAGAGGAAGGGCAAAGGAGAACTTCCAGGGGAGGTAAGAGCTCCAAAGGTCTGTGGGAGAAAGCAGATTCCTCCCAAGGAACTGTGAGCAGTGTCCCTCCCTCTCTCCTTCCTCTCCCTCCCTCTTACCACAGCCTGGCTGGGGGATGGGAGCCATGGCCCTGAAGGGCGGCCTCTTGGCAGATGCAAGGCTGGAGGCAGTGTGACAGAGGCCCACATCCTGGGTCACCTCCCACTCAGAACCACAAGGAATCTGGACAAGAATGCCAACATTTCCCTAAACCACCAGACTGCATTGCCTCTTCCCTTCCCAAACCAACTCTTCTCATGCCCTCACCATTAGCTTCTAAGACAGAACTCCAAGTTTCAGCAGACAAATCCACTTCCTTTCCCTGACTAGCAAGGCAAACAATCAGAGTCCTGAAGTTGGCCCTGAGATCATCATGTCCATCCCCCTGTCTTTAGGCATAATTCATGCAGACCAATGAGATCTCTCTGTCTCTTGCTCTGTGCCATGCCACCTCAAAGGTATGACAGTCCATAGCCTTTCTCAGGTAAATCTACAGCATTGCACTGCATTCCTCACCATTAGGATGCTCTTCATAATCCCTAACTTTAATCCCTGGTGCCAAGACTTCGCTGTTTTGCCTTTAGTGGGAATGGGAAAGTCACTGCCTGAATTCTGACTCTCCTAACAACAAATGATACCAGAGGACCCAGCAAGTCTTCTGGAAACCAGCAGCTACACAGTATCTTTATTGGTTGGCCCAATTTTCTAATCCCCCAGAAAGGGTGAAGGATGGAAGGTAAGGTAAAGTTAAGATGGAGGGTATTAGATGAAAAATCAGGAGTAAAATAGAAAATAATAGATTTAGTGAGTACAGTTATCAGACTCTTGGCTATCATAGTTGTCATCAGCTTCACCATTGTCAATTGCTTCCATCTTCATCACCATCACCATTACCACAGCCACCACCATTTCCATCCCCATTACCATTGTTATTGTCATCACAACCATTAACATTACCATCTTCATCATTACCTTGAATACCACTATCACCACCACTGCCTACACCATTACTTTCAGTATCAATGACACCTCCATCAATCACCACCATTCCTACCTCTAATATCTCAAGTACCACATCTACCATCATCATCGATTTCACTACCTCTACATTAATATCTCCATTTCCATCATCATCACTACTATTACCGCCTCAACCATTATCACCCTCATCCTCTTCCTTGCCACCATTTCTATGTGTAACATAATCATTATTACCTCCACCACCATCATCACCTTCATCATCATCACCACCTCTGTCACCATTACTAAGTGCATTAACACCATTGCCATTACCGCATGTGCCATCACCATCATCACTTCTATTATCATCATCTATATTGTCATCTACATCAATACCTTCCTCACCACAGTCACCTGCATTACCACCATTGAGACTGTCATTATCTTCATTGGTAGTAATGTTATGATCACCATGACCATTTTTATCACTAATGAAATGTATTGTTGTGGTCCTTGACTTCAAGGGCCTACAGACAACTGATAGGTACTCAGGCAGAAAGTAAAGAGAATGAGGGCAAAGACCAAGAGTGTGAGAGTTTGGAGGTCCACAAATGTCCATATCAACCATGGCAAAAGAAGTTTCCCCATTCAGGGGTGCAGATCTGTCCTGGAGAGTTCAGGGAGGCAGGATAGGATTTCAGACCTATAGCAGCAGATGATAAGGGTAGCCAGCCACCAACTCCCAGAATGCATAACGGATCAACCTCAGCTGAGCCTCAGAAGTGACTAAGGGCCAAGCTAGGCTACATGATGCCCTGAGAGACAGAAGCCAAAAGGGAGGGCACAGGGGTAGGTTGAAAATGCCATGGAGGGGAGCCAGGGAGCTGTTGGGTGTCTGGTTCTGAGATTCAGTCTGTGGTTAAGAAGCATCTCCTCCTATATCCACATGTCCCTGGATTACCCTGGAGTTTTGGTCACCTTCTATTTTTGTAACTATGACCCTAGTCACTGGAGCATGGAATAGCTCTAGAACTAGCCCCAGGGATTCACTGAGACACTGCAACACCTGCTCTAAAGAAGATGCCACCAGGCTCAGACAGAGATAGGGGGTGGCATTCTCAATGCTACTGCTTTCCCCTTCCCTTCCCTCCCCTCTGAGGTCCCTGTTCTCTCACTCCTCCTCAACCACTTGTTCCAGTATTCCCTGCAAACTTGACATCCTTCCCAGTCTCCTCCCAAGCCTGCCTCCAGCATATGTTTCCTGTCCCCCTTCTCTCTCTTTCCCACCTCCCCAGCTTTGTCCTCCCCTCTCTTGGGCAGGTAAGGCTTTGAAATGCCTTGGGTAAGAACCATAAGGGTCCTGGGAGAGACCGTTTCCTAAGCTAATAGGCTACTCTGTTGGGAGCTGTTTCCTTATTCTCCAGTTAAATTGTCTTCTGCCCACTTTCATACCATTAAACCTGCTGCTGAAAGGGGAACAGGCTCATTAAGTCATCAGATCCTTACACCCAGGTCTAGGCTTCTCTCGGCTTCCTGTGTGCATGCATGTGGACTTTGGTCCTGCTCTCTGGACTTCCTTTCCAGGAGGGCATCCCCAGGGTCTACCCAACACCTCCAGTTTCTCCCATCAGGTCTTCCTTCACACACTCTGCCCCATACAGGCATGCACATGCACATGCTCATACTTCCTACAAGGCACACACGACCCAGACAGCCAGGCCCGACACATACTAATTGTCATCATCATCATTATCAACAATTATCATCTATTGTGCACTCACCACATGCCAGGTCATGTGCTAGGAGTTTTGCCTACATTAGCAGATTTTATACTCTCTACACCCCTGTGAGTTTGACATTTGTACCCCATCCCTTTTTATAGGTGACAAAACTGGGATTTAGATAAATTCAAGGACCAAGGTAATGTCGTGAGGAAGTGCACAGCTTGGATGCAAACCCATGTCAGCCCTGACAGGTTTGGCTCAGTGGGTTGGGTGTCATCCCATGGATCGAGGGGTCACTGGGTTGATTCCCAGTCAGGGCATGTGCCTGGGTTATGGGCCAGGTCCCTAGATGGAGGCAAGTGAGAGGCAATGTTTCTGTTCCTCTCTTTCTCCCTTCCCTTCTCTCTGAAAATAAATTTTTAAAAAATTTTAAAAAATAATTCAGGTCAGTCTTGTTCAGAGTTTGTGCCTTGAACTCTATTGCACTCTTTAGCCTGTACCCACTCCCATGTAAGCATACACTGCAGCACACCATGCACATTCATATCCACTTGCCAAGCATATACAGTACACATGAGCACAGAGCACACACTCCATATCCAAAGTGCATACATTTCATACACTACACACACACACGTTACAGACTCCCAGAAAGAACACACCTAGTCAGTCTAGTCATGCGACAAACACTGACTGATTATCTAGTGTGTGCTCACCCACTAGCTCTGCCCAGTGTTAGGCACTATGGTCACCCAAGGGAGGAAGAGAATGAGCATGTCTTGAATGCTTACCATATGCCAGACCCGATGTCAAAGGGAGTCCATGGTCACAGGAACATACATGAGTTTGTACATAAATGTGTGCACATACACACATACACTCACTCTAGCTAGAATTAGTCCTGTGCCTACAACTCCTGGAGCCATGAGACCTGGGGAGGACAGTGGGGACAAGAATAGTATTTGATACAGGTACCGAGTGAGAGAAGGTTGAGAGGCTGCGGGTTACTGAGCCCACTAAAATTAGTTCTGAAAACTCCCAGACTGCCCAAGCTGGGCAAAAGGGACCTCAGAGGTTCCTTCCCTGCCCCCGCCAATGACTAATACTTGTTTACAGAGGAAGCCCAGACTGGGAAGTGGTGTGCCCCACCAGCCTTCATAGGCTCTGGATCCTAGGCTACCTACCTCTGTGGGCCCCAGGGGCCCTGGGTGAGCATCTATGAGCTTTCCCACGCTATCCCACCACTTTTGGCCTGACTTAGCTCCACTTAGCTCCCCAGTAAGGGAACTGGACAGGAAATTAAAGATAACTAGGCAGTTTGAGAGGATTAACGATAAGGGAGAGCAACGTAATTATGTCATAGTTGCTATTGGAAAGGAGAGCAGAGCAAAGGAAATGTAAATGTCCTAAACCCGCCCATTATAAGAACAAGGGCAAGGCCAGCAAGCAGATAAGAGTCCTGAGTATGGGACAGAAACATTAATCACCCAGCAAGGCTGCCACCACCCCAGCACAGCCTACCAGGGCAATGGACCCAAGGATAGGAAGCCAGAGAAGGGTCCTGATGGACCTGTATGGAGTGAAGAAACTGCCCTGTGCCAGATGACCTGGCAGAGCCTCTGACACAGAGAGGGAAGGGAGTCCCTGGGCTTGGCAGCTGGCATCCTTTGGCATGGGAGCTAGGCCAGCTTATTCCATATCCTGAAGGAAAAACTTTGAGCCCAAGGCCTCAAAGAAATCCCTGATGGAGAAATCCCTAATAAAAGTCATGTATTAGAAATTTCCCTGAGCCAAGAGTCGAGGGTCCTGGGTACCATGCCCAATCTTATACCATCTTAGCTGCGTTGTCTTGGACAAGTCATTTCCTCCTCTCTGGACTTGTGCCTCCATGTTTACAATGAATGGCTTTTTAGAAGAATGAAATGAAATGAAGTAATAACAGCTCACATTTATTGAGCACTTACTTCCTCTGTGAACTAGCACAGAGGTTGGTAGCTATTTTCTGTAGAGGACCAGAAAGTACAGTCTTGGTTGTAACTGCTCAAATCTGCTGTTGTAGCACAAAAGCAGCCAAAGATAATAGTCAAATAAATTAAGCTCACTGTGTCCCAATAAAACTTTATTTACAAAAAGAGACAGAGCCAGACATGGCCTGCAGGTTGTAGCTTGGTGATGCTTGAACTAAGCACTGTGCTAAAAACTTTATTTCCATTAACTCATTTGATCCTCACTCAACCTTGGGAAGTAAGCACTGCTATTATAATCTTCATTTGATAGATGGGGAAATTGAGGCACAGAGAAGTTAAGCTACTTGCTCAGTGTCATACAGCTGGGAAGTGGCAGAGCCAGTATTTGAACCCTAGCAGTTTGGCCCCTGTACTTTTGTGCTATGTGGCCCCTCAGGATAGGAACAATGGTCATTATTATAACAACACTAATCATTGCTTGCAAAAGACCTACCGGAAACACCAGCCCTTATCCCCAAGAAGTCGTGACCCATTGGTGTGTCACAATCAGTTGCACAGTGTGTCAAAGGTCATTTGTTGCTAATAATAGTTTTAAAAATGATTTACTTCCGTTTTAATAAACTAGAGTTGACCCAATGTTATCCCTCTAATAATGTCCCTCTCACTCACTTGCATTCAAATATGTTTCCTGGAAAGAGAGTGAAGGGGCTGGATTTCCAAGTGCCTTGACAGGAATGTCTGGGGAGGATGGTGGTGAACAGCATGTCATCTGTCAGTCACTCAGAGAGAATCGGGGGGAGGCGGAGAAAGCCTGATATAGCCAACCACCCTGGGTTGTCATCAAGGCCAAGGTCGGGGAGTCGGGGTAATTATTCCCATTGGGCAGCTGAAGAAAATGAGGCTCATAGAGATGTAGTAAGAGGCCTGAGGTCACACAGCTAGACATAAGCTATTATGAATGGTATGAGTAAGTGTTCCATTAGAGAAAAAAGCCAGGAGACAGACAGAATGCCATTCAAATCCTGCCTCTAGCACTCATTGTGGGACCAGAATCTCTCTCCTTGGGCCTCAGTTTCCATATCTATCAGCTAGAGATGTAGATAGAACTATACCTGACAGGGCCTGTTGTAGGGATCAAATGAGATAATAAGGGATGTCTGAAGCTGCTGGGTTGTTTAGCCTGGACAAGACAAGACTCAGTGAAAAAAAAGTGTGAGAGAACCAACATTTAAGGAGCATCTACTATGTGCCAAGAAAGCTTCCAAAACTATCAAAAATACCCCCAGCAACTCAGAAGTGGGAATAGTTATCTCCATTTTACAGATAAGGA
This sequence comes from Desmodus rotundus, assembly GCF_022682495.2. Classification (NCBI taxonomy): domain Eukaryota; kingdom Metazoa; phylum Chordata; class Mammalia; order Chiroptera; family Phyllostomidae; genus Desmodus; species Desmodus rotundus. Next base: position 6,436,420 of record NC_071400.1, on the reverse strand, counting down.
AACTCAGTCGTGAGATCACCTAGCCAGAAAGTGATGGGACTGGAACCTGGGCTTGTCTGTGAGTACAGAGCATTCTGAACATCAGCAGCCTTCGATCATGGGAAGGAGCATGAGCTGAGAAAGCAGAGGGGTTCATACAGTGACATAGTTCTGGAGCACTTCCTATGTGCCAAGCATTGTTCTTGGCACTGAGGATACAGCCCAAGATAAAACAAAGTCCCTGCCCCTGTGGAGCCAAAAATCTAGAGGGTAACTAAGGACACTTTGGGGTTCCTTCCATTTGGTGGTACCATTTAAACTCTGCCATGATCATGGACAAAGTGCCTGCTCCCTTCCTCAGTTTGCACCTCAGAAACCCTTCTGAGAGAAATAAAAAAGAGCACTGTCTACCCCAACCCCTGTCCCACCGAGCCATGGAATCCTGAGTGGCTGCCTGCCCAGTAAGAACAAAAGCTGGAGGAGCCGCTTCTCTGGGACATCATGTGCCTCCTCCCAGGGGCTGGGGGCTCAGGACCCTGACCTGGCCTAGACCTGACCCTGGTGAGTTGTCCCTTGGAACAATGGTTCAAAGGCGTCTCCCCCAGGCCTCCCACCAAGGATGAGAAGTAAGGCTGGGGACAGGCTGGCTCATTTATTGTTCAAAAGGTGGTTTCCTGGCTGAGTTAGACTTCAGAGGCCCCAGGGTCCTGGAGTGGGCCAAGGAGGGCCTGCACTTGTGCCCCTTTTCTCTTGAAACAAAGCCCCTCTTTCTGCAGCTATCTTCATTCCCTTGGAGGATGCCGCAGGGCTACAGAGCTGATCTCCACCTCCTCCGGCCCAGGACAGAACCCAGACTGCTCCACGCCCACACTGCCACACAGGAGCTGATGCTCTGAGCCAAGAGGCTGAGAGGCTCAGACCCACCCACAGCAGTAGCCACTCCTCACACACACTATAGGCTGCTGAGTGCCAGGTAATGGACAGAGGGACGCCTCACACAGTTGGGCCATGAGCAGCTTGCCGGCAGTACAGTCCTCCATGAGTAAGTCTGGGTAGCTAGTGGCCGTAGGTCTACAGAACAGCTAGGTAAGGTAGTGATCAGGAGGCAGGGCTTGGATAGCTGGCCAGTCAGGTGATTCACCCACCTACCCACCAGTGGCCAGGTGAGTGGCCTGTTCTTCACTCATATCAGGCCTGAGGGGGGGCTATGGGCCTGTGATAGATCTGGGTGGGGGGGAATACCAAGACATCCAGGCAACCAAGAGAATGCACTAAACCCTCAGCAATGCCAAGAACTCATCCCCCACCCCCTGCCTCACCCCACCCTGTGCCTTTGATCACACACACATAGGCCAGCCCTGGCCCTGCCCTCCAAATGCCCACATTTCTTCTGTACCCGCTCCCAGCACATCTGGGAAGGGCACTGGGCTTTGGGGCCTCACCTTTTTGTGAACCTCTCCTTTGATCACCACACCAGCCAGAGAGGGAGAGGGGTTGGAAGGGGAGAAGACAAATTCTCCCTTTCTTTGCCCCTCTGAATACAGCTCAGTGAGGCTCAGAAAAGTCAAGGCGTCTGCTGAAGGTCCTTCAGCAAAATATGCAACCACCGTTCTAAGCCCTGACCTTCCATGGGCTGAGGCCTCAAGGAATCCTATCGTGTCAAGTGGAAAGAACTGGGGAATGTGCCCCTGATGACAGAAAAGCAGAGAACCACCTGTTTCTTCTTTTTCATCCTAGCCATGTAGATAAATATAACACCCCTCCTGTCACAGCCCTTGACTGTTTACAGAGCACTTTCCACATGTTCCTCCATTTAATCCTCCCAACAACCCTGAGAGGAGGGTATTATTCTTATCCCCCATTCTAGAGATGAGCAAACTGAGGCTTGGAGAAAGTTATTTACTTGCCCAAGTCCACTCAGCAAGGAAGAGGTGGCACCAAGGTATTATGTCAGGACTGTGGTTCCTAAAATATTTAAGTGACCCCTTCATTTTCAGAGGAAAATTCTAAGGCTTTAAGTGACAAGGTGTGGCTTGCTGAAAATGGTTTCAACTTGCAACTTAACAGGTAAGCATTGGCTTATTGGTTCCTGGGGTATGATCATGTTGGACTGCTGGTGTTAGCTTGCTAGGAGAGCTCTGAGTCAGCCACAGCCCTGACACCTGGTCTGCAGTACCCCCGGCCCCTGTGGATGACACCTTGTTAGCATGAGGAACAGGGGCCTGGGCCCACCTCCCCAGCACTCTGGACTCAGGCTGTCCCTCAATTCCACTCCATGCTCAGCCTATGGCATGGCTCAGGGGCTGGGGGTGGGGTAGTGCTGGGGAGGGAAGCCTGAGTCATCCCCAGGCCAGGAAGCACAATGCTTGGCAGGGTTCCTGGGCCCAGCTAAGGAAGAAGGAGAATTGAGTTACAGAGGCCAGCTAGGGCAGAGAAAAGGCGGTAGGGAAGGGGGTGTCAGTGAGTCTATGGAAATGGAAGTCTCACAGCAAACTGGGTTGCACAGGTTCCAGCCAGAGGGCCAGACCTAGGAATTATTGAGGGCACCTGGTGGGAGGAGGGGTGCAGAGAGGCCAGAAGGACCTTTATTCTGTCCAGCTCTCCTTCCCAACCCAAGACCCCCAGCAAAGGCCCTCTCCCTGCAGAGCTGTGTGACAGCTGGGGCAGTTCCAGAGCAGGGATCCCCCTCAACCCCACAGAGGGAGGGCACCACCTCCTGCCTCCTCCCTCCACCTCTTCCTGTCACGTCCTTGGCCACCAGTGTTTCAAAATAGACTGGTTCTTGGCTGGCCGTTTACTTAGGAATCAAAAACATCAAGTTCAAATTCATTCCCACAGCTTTAGCTCTCACCTCTCGGCAGAGCGGTCCAGCCCAAACTGGTCCTTGAACTCCTACCCCACAGAATTGACAGCTTACTCGGCATGTCTTCTGGGGTGACCTTCAGATACCTCCAGCTCAAGTGGGTCTCAACTAAAGTCATCTTTCCCCACTCTTCCCCAAATAAAATCGATTCTCTGTCTCTAGGACTGTTATCACCATCCATCAATGGAGCATCATTCTGGACATGTCCCTCTCCTTTCCTTTCTTTGACATTTATTAAACATGTGCCAGCCCTGTGCACAGAGCTGGATCACAGTGGTGAACAAGTTAGACATGATCCATACCATCTCCCGGCTTACAGAAAATCACCAAATAGGCTACTAAGGGTCAAGATGGGGCCAGTTCAAAGGGCCAGGGGAGCGCATCAGAGTAGTGGAAATCATGGGGGAACTCCCAGAAAGGTGATATCTGAAGGGTGAGTAGGCCAGAGCCCAGTATGTGGGGTTGTTGAGTTAGGGTGAGGAGAGGGCTAGCAGGGTGAGCACTGGATTAATCCAGGTAGAGAAGGTTATGAGACAAAGGGAGAAGTAAGGGAGAGCATGCAGTTACTGAGCAACTGAATGACATGCATAGAGCTGAAGCTAAGAATTTGGAGGTGGGGGCCTGCGTGATAGGAGACTAGGTTGAAGAAATGGCTATGTACCAGGGTACCCGGGCCCAGTAGGCCTCTGAAAGGAGTTTAGACTTTACCCTAAAAGCCATCAGGAGCCATTAGAATGTTGTAAGCAAGTGAGTGAAAGCTGTGTTGTGAGTTTCTGAAAGAGCGCCCAGTCTTCCTCAGGCTGACATTCAAGTAGTGTAACTCCACAACCACTTTGCTGCCCCTTATTCCTTCTGTCATCAACCACATGGGCCTACACTTGGACCATTGCCCTGGCTCCTTGTCTTCAGGCCTTGGACCCTCCTATGACCCCATCCAGCCTCTGACCACAAGGGGAAGAAGTGTTATATAGGTCAAATTTGATCATGTCACTTACTTTGTTGCATGTCTGTCCATAGCTCCCCATAGCTTTCAGGATAAAGTCGGGCTTCTCCTCCAGGGAGTCACACAGACCCTCCCATTCTAAACATGCCTGTCCCCACCTCAGCTCCATCCTTGGCCTTCTTACACCATGTGTTCTCTCCACACACGGCAGACCTCAGGGGCATTTGTCTCTACTGCGTCCTCCTACTTTATCCCTCTCATCTCTCTTTTGCAAGTTCTCCCTTATGCTTCAAAGTTTGAATCCAATGTCATGTGCCTGCTCTTTCCCAGCCCCATTCCTTTTCCCTCACCAAAACTGGGTGGTTAGCACCTTGCTCGGGTGCCCACAGGAGCCTTGCCTGTCATTTGTACATACCCCCCCACACACACACACACACCAGGATTAACTCCATGCAGCATGAATCTGCCTCTTCATTACATTCTGTTTGTGGCTCCACTCTGTCCCTCTGACAATGGCTGCCCAGCGTAGGCCTGAGGAATCTGCCCCGAAGCCCAGGTCTGGCTTAGCTTACTGGCTTCCTTGCAGGCTCACTGTCAGCCCCTGCCTGAACTGTGACCTCTCCAATTTTGAATCCCAGCATCCCCTGGACTAGGGAAGATTTTCTGGTCAGGGAGTCCCATGGAAGCCTGGCCCTGCTCTCTCAGGCCTCCCCTCCTCCCAGCACTCGGTGGCTAAGCAGCATTGACTAGAACTGCCTAGGCTGGGAGGGGGCTTGTGTAGCCTAGGAGAGGACTGGAGGCTGGTGGGGGGCTCTCCTGGCACGGTAAGGCTCTTCTCTCTGGGATGGATACCCAGCTTCACCTTAGGGAGGGAACATATGGGTAGTCAGGCTGAGTCAGCACCTGTGGGGTTGTGTTTTCGAGGGAGATATAAAAGTTCATCCCATGACAGGGAAACACACCTTCCATCACCCTTCCAGTACCTTTCTAGTCCCACCCAGAGAGCCTGCTTTGGGCCCAGAATCTGATCAGATTGAAGAGGTGCAAAGAGCTTTACACACATCCCCCAAACTAAGGCCAGCTCAGGAAGTTAGGGGCTCCCACCTGTCTGCACCAACATCTATACTACTGAGCCCCTCTTCACATCAGCTTGGGGCCTCTGAATTGCTTTCAGGAAGGGGGTGCTTCTCTATATAGCCCAGTTTGGAAGAGGGAGAAGGGGGAAAGATGGCTTGATATGGATTTTTGTGGTCGGAGGTGATTGGAATCCCAGCTGTGCTCCCCAGCCCCCCTGCTACACTAGCACCCCTCCTCCTGCAGAGGTGGGCAGGGGAGGGGAGGGGGATAAGAGGGGCTGTGCTGGCCCTCTAGTGCTCACAGATACCCCATGAGGGATGCAGCCAGATTTGCCAAAAAGGACAGCAGGCCCAGGGCCTGGCAGTAGGGTCAAATGCAAGCTCATCCTTGGAAACTTTTCCCAGAAAGTAAACTCAAGCCCAGAGGTTCTCAGCACTGGCTTCACATTAGGATCACCTGGGGAGATTATACAATGTCAATGCTTGGACCCCAGTGCGCAGGTTCTGTCCTCGCTGATCTAGGCTGGAGCCCAGGCATCAGGTGCTTCTCACCCCTGGCTTTAGAGCAGAATTTCTCAACCTCAGCACTATGGACATTTTTGGCCAGATAATCCTCGTTATGGGGAAGGGGGAGCATTAGTAGGGTGTTGAGCAATATCCCTGGATGCTACCCACTAGATGCCACTACCTTCTGGCTCCTCCTCTGTAACACCTAAGAATGGCTCCAGACATTGCCAAGTATCCCATGGAGACAAAGTTGTCCCTGATTGAGAACTTCTGCTTTAGCGTCAGGCACAGCCTTGAGGTAGGAGTGCACACTTTCCACAGGGGAGGAGCCCCCTTCAAAGCAGGGCCCTGCTGTCCTCCCCTGAGCCCTTCAGGTGGTCAACAGCAATACAGCCTCTCTGTCCTCTGGGCCTGGCTCTGTTCTGGGGAAAGCTGGGAACACACAGGGAATCCAACCTCATTTTTGTCACCTGGGGACACAGAACTGAGAAACCAAAGGTCAGAGCCGACTTGGGGATCCAAGGACCCTGGGTGGGCCTCAGTCTTATTCTGTGACCAGATACACTTCAAAGCACAATTTGAGAAATGTTTCTCAGCCACCTGCCAACCACCGGCCATCATGCCAGGTGCTGAGGGCCCAACAATGAACCAGACAGAAATTGTCCATGCTGTCATGGGGCACATGGTCTGGAGCAGAGCTTAGCAACCTTTTCTGTAAAGGGCCCAGAGTCATTATTTGGGGCTTTGGAGTCTGTCACAACTACTCAACTTTGTCGTTGTAGTGTGAGAGCAGCCATAGATGATATGTAAGTGAATAGGCATGGCATTGCTCCAATAAAACTTTATCTACAGAAACAGGCTGTGGCTGCACTTGGCCTGTGGACTATAGTTTGCCAGCCCTTGGTCTCATGGGAGAAATAAACAAGTACCCAAGCATTTACAGTCCATGTTTAACCACACTCTGATAGATCTACAGGATGGCAGGGGGAATGGTGGACAGGGATCAGAGACCACGGGTGGGAAGAAGGGTGTATCTAACCCAGACTTGAGGGGAACAGAAGTCTGGGAAGGCTTCCAGGAAGAGGTGACACCTCAGCCAAATCTTAAAGGACACATGTAGAGTGATGAGGCCCAGAGACTGAGGTAGAGTTGGCCAGGTGAAGGGTGAAAGGACAAGTGTTCAGGCAGAAGCTGCAGCCTGGACAAAACTCAGGAGCAGAAGATGGCCTGGTACATTCAACATGGCAGGGAAGGAGGGGAGTGAGGTAAAATCTTCCAGGCTCTTGAATTTATTCTCTCTCCCTGGGGTTTCTGAGCATGGCAGTGATGAGGACTGATTTGCTTTCTGCAACATTCCTTCTGACTACATTGTGGGTAAACAGGCTGGCAGTTGGGGGCAGAGTAGAAGCAGGCAGGGGGCAGGCAGCAACCACAAGTGATAGATGATGAGGCTTGGACTGAGGTGGAAACCGTGGAGCTGGAGAGAAGCAGGTGGATTCAGCATGTGAAGCAGGTAGAATGGGCAGGACTTGGTGGCTGATTAGATGTGATGTGTGGCAGGAGAAAGGTAGGGAGGATGCCTCCAGGATACTGGTGGGGACATGATGATGCCATCCACTGAGAAAGGGGGCACAGGAAAAAGGGTGGGGCTCAAGAGAATGGCAGCTGATGGATCTGGTTGGGACATGTTGGAATTTGAGATGAGTAGGGGACATCCTGGTGGAGATGACCTGGAGGCAATCAGAGATCCTGTCCTTAAGGCCTCATCATAGATAAGCTCCCCTAGGGAGGAAAAGGAGGGAAGAAGAGGAGACGGGTGGGGACTTAGTGGAGGGGAAGGGAGCAGAAGGAGGATCTAAAGCCCTGAGGATATCCAATAGGAAAGAGACTGTGAAACACTGGTGAAACAGGGAGAAAGCAGGAGAGTATTGGAGCACCATTCTCTCTCTGGCTCTTGCCAGCTCCTCCTCAGGGCACAGAGAGGGTTCTTCTCAAACATCCCCAAGATCTCTTGTTCTAGCGACATAAAGCTGGAGTGCTGCAAAGCCCTCTGGGAGCAGAGGAAGTCCTTCAGCTTTCAAGAATCAGAGGAGTCATCACAGCTTTGAAGAATAAAGAGGACTTCCAGGGGCCCAGGAGACCAGAAGGGGTGGAAGTGGGAGGAGTGGGGCAGGGAAGGGTGGGGTGGACATTCCAGGCCAAAGGAGCCTGGCGAGGAAAAATGTGGAGGCAGGAAAACGCAGGGAGTGTTTTGGAAGTCCTGAGTAGTCAGTCTGTCACGACAGGGGCCTGGGATGCTGGGCTGGGGTAGGAAGAAGGAAGGTGATGATAAAGAAGATTAAAAGGACAGTGGGTATGGTCTGGTGGGTTTGAATCCTGTCAATCCTACAGCTGTGTGACCTTGGACAAGTCACTAAATGGAGCCTCGGTTTCTTTATCTGCATCAACACCTTCCCTCCCCGTGGGGAGGGAATGGAAGAAGTCTTTTAAGCTATGAAGTTGGTGGGTCTTCAGACCCTGGCTGGGTTTCTAGAAAGATTCCATGGGTGGAGAATGCTGAGAATCCCCAGAGCTGGCCATGGTGTCACACAGAGGAAATTTAGTCCCTGCTCCTGCAGCACTTTCCTATCTTGTATGACAACTAGCTTTCTCTGCCAAGGGGAAGGAGCCAAGAGAAAAGAGACTCTGGACTGTGCTCAGGGCAAACCTTCCAGAGGCCCCCCAGGGCACTTCCTGTTCCCATTCCTGCCTGCCATCATCTGCCTCACTTGGGTAGCCTCAGAGAGAGGTTATGGCGAGAGGAGCCTTCCATTTTCTGGGTATGCACCATGAGCCTGATCTGGCGCTTTTTACTACATCCCCATTCCACAGCAGAGAAAATGGCCAGGCAGCCAGGAAGCAGCAGAACCAGGACTAGAACCCAAGTCTCTGACTCCCAAACCCATGCACACCTTTGCCACTTCAGCAGCGCATAAATTGGCTCCAGAAGTGCCCCCTCTGTGGCTTTGTGTGTGGAGAGGTCTCTGCTGGCTCCATGTGCTCAAGATGGCCCATGGGTCCCCTTCGTGGACCTCCCTCTCCTTCCTTTCATCTGCCCTGCCCTTCTCTGGCACACATTCCCTCTAGCCAGCCCTGAAGCCAGTGGCTGCCCACTCCACTGGGACCCAGACACATGACAGTGGAATAATTGAAGTGTCCTTCCTATGACCTTGAGTTCTGGCAGGGCCAACTTCCCTTGCGGTGACTGGGGCTAATGACAGCTGAGTGGCAAGAGGACGCACACCCATAGAGATGGGCCACGTCAAAGTGGGAATGGCTAGGATACCCCAGGCGCCGGCCAGGGCAGCTGCTTCCCCCTCCTCACGCAGACAGCTGGGAATACCCCTGTCAAGTGATAGGGCTCAGTTGCTGCCCTGCTCTTCCTCAGCCAGCCAGGAAAACCCCTGTCGACTGACAGGGTACAGTCATTTCCTACTGTCTCAGACAGATCCCCAGGTCACCTCTGCCAACGGATGAGAGACAGCCACTTCCTCCTGCCTCTTAGACACCAGGGGATACCTTCAGCAGCCACACACAGACATACCCAACATTGGCGAGCTGTACACAGAGGTGTGAGAGACATGTGGTTCCCAGGAGCCCTGGTTGGGGTCTAGGGGGTCACAGATACAGATACCAGCCTCCCTTGGGTTTGGGCATTGATGAACACCAGTACCACCAGACCCATACCCTGGACCCTCACTGTGTGTGGGGTGGGGGACGGGCAGTGTAGCTGGTACAGGGGGGAGGAGGCTCCTGAAAATATTTGGATAATTTAGGCCCTTCCAGGGCCCAGCCCATTCTTCCAATTCAAGCTGCAGGCCCACGTATGCATGCAAACATTCCCAACATGCCCCTCATTCTCAGCTACCTCAGCACACAAGTTGTGATGCCAACTCTAAGCAAGGTCCTGGGGTAACAAAAAGGAATCAGGCCCTGACCGGCATGACTTGAGTGGGTTGAGCGTTGTCTCACTATGCGAAAGGTCGCCAGTTCAATTCCAAGTCAGTTCACATGGCTGTGTTGTGCGCCTGGTGCCCAGTTGGGGCACATTCGAGACGCAACCAATTGATGTTTCTCTCTCATATCGATGTTTCTCTTCTTCTATTTCTCCCTCCCTTCCCTTCTCTCTAAAAATAAATAACTAAAATCTTTTTTAAAAAGGAATTAGAAAAGTACCCTATCTTCACAGAGCTTGCAGGCCAGGGGAGACCCCACAGGTGATAAAGCCAAGGGGACCCTCAGGTTCAACTGCAAGAACCATTGCATGTGGAAGGACCAAGGTGGCCTTGTGGCCCTCTGCAGCCTTACCAAGACTCTACCTGAGGGGTTGGGTCCAGTTATAGGCCACACACATTAAAGAATCACAGGAGAGGTTCTATGACAACACTCAGAGCTGTTCAGCCTGGGGAAGAGTAAACTCAGGGGAACTTGAACTCTGAAATCAGACCTTGTAGGGTATATCACAGGGAAAATGATCTGTGTGGACCCAGGAGACAAAGGAAGGATCCACTGAGGGAAACCAAAGAAAGACTGTCTACCAGATGGCTATGCTGAGATAAAACAAGGTACCATTGGAGGAAGTGAGCTTCCTGTCACTGGAGGTATACAAGCAGAGTTTAAGCAATCACTTTGGAGGATGCTGTGGAGGTGACTCAAGGTCTGGGTGGGAGCTGGGACTAGATGGCCGTTAAGGGTACTTCCAACCTCAACAGTCCATGGCGCTGTGATCCTAATTCAACCCCTTTATGCTACAGATGAGGAGATTGAGGCCCAGAGAGAGGTGGGGTCATGCTCAAGGTCACACAAAGAGTTAATGGTACTCAGAGGACTAGACCCAGAATTCCTTAGTCCTCATCTTTGATCTCCCAACTCCTCAGACCATTTCAGTCAGAACAAACCTCCTTGGCGGATCCAGAAAGGCCCCTCCCCACTCCACACCCTGGGTGGCCTGACCCTATGGTCTTCTTTCTCAGCTCCAGCCTGGGCTCAGCTGATGGATGAGCTCCTTGTTAGACGGCCTCTGGCTCCAGCTCCGGCTCCACAGATGGACACTCTCAGACCTGCTTGTTGAAAGGAAATCCACATTTGACCTGGAGCCAGATGCAGAGCAAAGGGAAATAGGGAATTGGGAGATCCAGGGCCTAAAGGGGAACAGGAACCTGGGGGCCAGACTGGGATGCACAGACTCTGCAAACCCCTCAATGCTTAGGTGTCTAATAGCCTGTCCCTGAGCATGCCTCTTCTGGAGCAGAGACATTGGAAAGGCCACTGAGCAATGCTAGGGGTCCCATAGGCCCAAATCAAAAATCCAAATTCCTCATTCATTGGTGGCTTCCCCAGACTCCCTCTGAATACCTCCCAGGCCCTTCTTCCCTTTCCCTCTGCCCTCATCTTGCCAGACACAGAGGACTTTTGTCCTATCCCTCAGGACATAGCAAGGCAACTTGCTATACTACTATATTATTACTGAAGAAGAGGTTCTTTTTGTTGTCATTAAGAATGTTGAAAAAAACCCTATCGTGCAGCCCTCCACATTTCACAAATTATGAAACAGGGGTTTGGGGGTTTGGAGAGTAGAAAGGGCCAGGCCACGGTGACCCAATGACAAGAGAGAACACGCCTCCAGTCTCCCTGCTCATGGGTATTTCCACAGCATCCCTTCAGCATGTTCAGGTTGAACCACTACTTTCTGCTGTCTCCTGAGCCCTTTGCAATAACAGTAAGTACAATGACTCTCATGTTAAGAAAAATGAAATGGAAGTCAAGAGATTCCCAGTGATTTTCCAGCTACCTCTCCTTAAAAACCCATAATGTAATATGTGTTCATTGTGCGGGGCAGGACTAGGGGTGATTAGAAAAGTAACCCTGATGGTGGACTTTCAGGTACCATTTGAGGCCCAGGGACATATGTGGAGCAGTCGTCCCCAAACACTACCCTATGGATAAGTGCCGAAGAATCACCGGTGGAATTAGCAAATGTATATTTTCGTGTATGCACATGCCTGCACACGCCTGAATTCTTGGGGTCTATTCTACATAATTCTGATTCCATAGCCATTAACTAGGCAGGAGTCTTTATTTTTAGCAAGCACCTCAAGATAATCTGACATGTGGTCAGGTTTGGAAGTAACTGCTTTAGGGCTACCTTATATTCTAAAGGTGGAGGCGATTTCTGGAAGGCAATTTCTGGAGGACACATGCTTGTATGGGTTCAAACCCCTCTCCTGGTGCTAATAGCAGACAAAGGGTTTGCCTGGATTTTGGGTATCTAACAACCAATCACCACCACTTCCCCTTTTCTGTCAAACCCAGCACATAGGAGGCTGGGGAACAGGGGTTGAATCTTGGTTGATCTAAGCATATTTGACTCACTTACTCACTTGGAGAACTTTTAAAATATACTGGCAATCAGGTCCCATCTGCAGAGATTGAATTGCTCTGGGAATGTAGTCTGGGCACTCCAGGAAATTCTCATGGATAGCCATGGTTGAGAAGACTCGTATAAACCAGTCATGATATATCCAACCTCCTTGCCATGTGGTCAGGCTCAGCTTGGGCGTGTGACTCACTTCTGGCCAATCAGAAAGCTGCTAAGGAATTCTGGGGAAGGCTGCCTTGGTTTTAAAAGGGGACATAAGGGACATAAGGCAAGATTGTCACTTCTTCCAGTCTGGATTTTGTTGAATTAGAGTGTGATACTCAGAGCTGCTGCAGCCACCTGATGACCATGAGCAGCCGACCTAAGGACAAAGGCCAAGAGCTGAGAATGGTGGAGAAGAAAGATGGAAAGAACTAGAGTGCTTAATGCTGAGTGAACCAAACATTGAAGTACTCTTCTTTAGATTTTATGGAATAATAAATATGCTTATTGTATAAGACACTTTGAGGGTTTTTTTTTTTCCTGTTACTTGCAGCCGAATGCTATCTCCATTTAATGGAAGGGGAAACTGAAGATCAGAGAGGTTAAGTTACAAACCAAGATCACAGAGTTAGTTAGTAGCAGAGCTGAGATGAAGGCTATACCCTTTACCATCACCAAATAAATAAACATGCATATGCACACACCAGCCCTCAAACCTCAGGTGGTGTAGTATAGTGGAAAAAGCACTGGGCTATGAGAGGAGGTCTGGGGCAGAGAGATGAAGATAGAGGCCACTTAGCAGTGATTATCAGGTCAAGCATCCTATGGGTGTCCCCTGCCTCCCAGCAGGGGGGTGGCAGCTGGTGCCTGCTCTGGCTTCATCAGCCATTAATTAAAACTTGACAAGAAGATTAATACACAGGGGACAGTTTTAATTAGAGACTCCTGGAACGTTAGTGCTGGCACAGCCCTAAGAGACCAGGTCTGCCAGTCTCCTTATTGTAGGGATGGGGAAACTGAGGCCCAGAGAGGTGGAAGGAGTGGCCTAAGGTTCCTCAGGAGTCCAGGTACCCTGTGTGACTCCCTAACCAAGCCTCTTTACTATGCCCTGCGAAGCCTCATATATAGAACAGCTTTAATTAACTTATTATCCCATTCAATTTGTCTCTGACTCCAGGGCCCCAGCAAAGGCCTACCACAAAAGTTCCCTTTTATGCAAACTCTGCCTAGCCCCAGGGGGCTGATGGGATCAGGGCAACATTGAGGAGTCCAGGGCAGCTGAATTTGACCACCTACTTCACAGGTTTCCCCCAGCTAGGACTCTGTGCCTGGGAATGATGCACCCTGGGACACTTTGCCTTTGCTTTGTTCACAACAGCCGTGGGAAGATCAGTAAGCAGTTATCCCAACCCCTCAATTTGCAAAGTGCTGTCCATTATCTCAATTGATAGTCACACCAAGCCTGAGCATTAAGGTTTTATTCCTTTTAAGAATACTTCCATTACTTTTAAAAACTAAACACGTTCATTGTGAGAAAATGAACATGTTGCCTAAGAGTACATGGCAAAAAGTTATATTCTCCCCATCTGTGTCTCTCCCCAGCAGATCCACTGTCAACAGTTTACTGTCTATCTCTAGACCTACCTACCCCATCTCTCTCCCCTCTCTCTCTCACAAACACACATATACACATACATTGTATTTCCCTCTATTTAGAAATGGGTATACCTTCTTGAGGGCAGATGCTTTGAAGGCACACAGTTTGGCAGGAGGAGCAGAAGAAGCACTCCACGTGTCCTTTCGCAGAGCAGTGGCTCTGCCCTCACATCCCAAACATCCCTATCTCTGTCCCTTTGTGGCCATGGCTACTGTCACTGCCCTAAGTTGGGCTACCATCATCTATCTATTCCTGAGATTGCAGCTACCCCAGCCTTCTCACTTGTGCCCCTGCCTCTCATCTGTCCCTCCAAGTCCCCTCCTCACCACTGCCAGACAGATTGTTCTCATAGGCAAAGCAGATTATGTACTTCCTAGGCTAAGCCTCTCAATAGCTTCCTCTGGCCTCAGGATCAAGGCCATGATCCTTAAGGATGGCACTTAAGGGTCTTCACACATCAGCTCACCACAGGGGCTCTGCACCAGTGGGCCTGGATGTGAACCCTGGCTCCAACACTTACCAGATGATGGCCATGGGCTATGCATTTAACTTCCTGTGCCTCTATTTCCTTATCTGGAAAATGGGAACAATGATGATAATGCCAAATCTACCTCCATGGATTGCACTGAGGAGTAAATGAGGTCACTTGGGTAACAGAGCTCCCTACAGTACCTATGAGCTAAGGCCCCCCAGAAGCACAAAAGCACTTGCTGCATGAGCCCCCAGTGCCCTCAGCCACACAGCTCTGCGCAAGTCACAAAGCGTGGCTGGACATGGAGGGAGGGAAGAAAGGGGCTGTGAGAGAGGCTGGACACAGCCTCATTCCCAGGAGTTGAGAATAAGATCTGTCCTTGGCCAAGCAGTTCACTGAGGGCATCCTCAGAAAGGGATGGAACTGCAAACACAAATCCCCAAGGCCCGTCCCTGCAGCCCCTGCACTGGGTCCTGGCAGGGAGGCAGGCCTGGATGCCCAGGAGTCTCTGAGAGCTCCTGGGCCTCAGTTTTCTCATCTAAAAATCAGGGTTCAAATTTACTTCACGTAGTAGCTGTGAGATGAAGGGACTATTGAGCAGAACCCCCCCCCAGCACAACACCTGGAGAGTCATAGGTGTTCAATAAACCCTTGGAGAGGGGAGTAAAGGTAAGGGTGAAGACACTTAGGCCAGAGCACAGGATCAAATGCTGCCTTCCCATCATACAATCCCTACGGAGTGAAAAAATGGGACATTTCCCATGTATTGCAGAAGTGCTGCTGTTTTTCCCTTGGAGCCAGGGTCGGGGAACAGGGGAGTTAGCTGCAACTCAGCACACATGGGGCAACAGAAGGAGGGCAGCGAATTCTTCCTTCCTTGGAGCCTCAATCCACTCATCTGTAAGGTGGGCATAATACCACCAGGTATACAGGGTTGTTGTGAAGCTGAAATGAGCTAACACAAATAGAAAAGCACATTACACAGAATGCAGGCAGGTACTGGTTTATCACCTGCAATAAAGGAACTTAGCATGAAGGTTCTGAGAACTGGCTTTGCAGTAAGACTGCTCTAGGTGAAAGTCTGGATATACAATTTTAGGCAAGTCACTTAAGTTTCCTTAGTCTCAGTTTCCTCATCTATAACATGGGAATATTAATAGTACCTACTTCAGAGGACTTGGGAAGAAATTCAGTGAGATGATTTCAATACACTTCCCAGCCTATGTAAACATATTTGATACATATTATTTTTTAAGATAATATTATTCATTGAAGACAGAACCTAGGTCTTAAACTTCTTTCCCCAAACCTGCCACTTAGCCCCAATGTCTGCATACAGCTGGCACTCAACAAATCCTTGTTAGCTAAAAAATCCTTAGCTCTCAGAAATTATAGGGCATTATGGAGTAGCAAAACCACAGGGACTGTTGAAGATAATTTATTGCAACCACCTCACTATACAGATAGGAAAACCAAGGCTCAGTGAGCAGAAGGGACAAGCCTCAAACACAGCATGTGAGTTGCACAGCTGGACCAAGGCCTTCTGACCAGAAACCAGCACCCCATGTTCACCAAGGTAGTCCCTTCTCTGAAGTTATTTCTAAGGAGGAGAGATATTCCTCAAAGGCAGGAGGACACCTGGTATGGCCTCCCCAGAATCCCACCAGTCTAGAACCTCTTTATCCAGCTTTCCTGGTCTTGCCCCGGCCACACCTAGCTGGCGGCCTATCCCTGCCTCAGCCTGCCCTCCCTCTACTCTGAGCAGCCTAGGCCGGGTGGTCCGTAATTGCTTCCTGTCCTCACAGGCTCTGTTTGTTTGCTCTGTGGCCGCTTCCTCACACCCCAGCACACCGGAGGCGCTGACCAGCAGTGTGGGACTCCTGGGGCCCAGCCCCCAGCCTGCTGTCAGATGTTGGGCCAGCCCTCCCCAGACCCACCACCTGGAGCCCAGGAACCCAGCAAGGCCCTGGAGACACCCCCCCCTCAACACTTTTCCCCCAGCTCCCGCCACCCCCAGCAGGTGGTCCTGTCCCCAGCTGGGGGAAAAGCTAAAAAATCAATAGGTGGCAGTTCATGGGGAAGCCCTGGTCAGCCTTGGGCTAAAGGGGACCAAGCTTCCCTTCTTCTACCCACCCCCACTTCTTGCCCCAGTTGAGTGGACTCCGGCAGTAGGTCCAAACACACTGCCTCATGCCAAGGCTTTGAACCTCCACTGAGGCTGGAATGTGTATAGGGTGTGAGATGGGGAGTTACTAAGTTTGTCCCTGTAGGTCTTCAAGTCTAAGGTAAAACAACTCAATGCATTGACACAATAGACCTTGGCTTTAAATGTGCCACTCACTGTGAGACATTAAAGCAAGTTATTTCAATTTTCTTAGCTTCCATTTTCTCATCTATAAAATGGGACAATACACCCCACCACTGCTTCTCCCAGAGTTGTGAGATTGACATGAGCCATCCTGCACACACTGCCTGACAGGCGGGTGGATGGGTGGGAAATAGGTAGAGTGACGAAGTATCTCGGTTTACCTGGGACTCGGGGGTTTCTCAGGATGTGAGACTTCCAGAGCTAAAATCTGGACAGTTCTGAACAAACCCAAATGACTTGGCCATGCTAAGAGTAGGTGTTAGATGAGTGTTTGTTCCTGGAAGCAGGCCCTGCTGCGTCCCTCTGAAGACCCTCTCACTTCTCCACATAACTACAGAGCACTTACTTTCTTCAGTCTGAAAGTCTCTTTTCCCAGATCTGCCCCCACTCTTCAGGAAACCTCCTGCACTCACGTCACTCAACTCTTTCTACATCCCCTTCCTCAGCATCTGTGTGCACAGCTTCCCCTGCAACATTGGGCCTTCTCCCTTCCATCCCCTCTGCCACCTCATTGTCTTTCCGCAGACCATTGTATGAACCTCTCCTCTGAGGTCCCTGCATCATGTCTCATCCTCTCCTCTTGTCACTCCCCCCCTCCAAATTAATGATCCTCTCTCCACTTTGGGTACCAGCCCCACCCACACCATACACAGCTCATGTCCCACATGCCATACACATCACTGGGACTCCCACGCTCCGTCCGAGTCTCAGGACAAGGAGTTTCAGTTTGATGTAGGAACATTCTGACAGACAGTGGGATAAGCCCTAAGAATCAGGATGGGGGGTGTTAAACTTTTCCTCTACGGGTAAGCATTTAAATACAGAACGATTAATTGCAAAGGGTAGGCTGTTGTCTGGGAAAAGAAGGATGGCTGCCATGACCTCAAAGGGGTTCTTGCATCTACTACCTTGCTTCAGAGGCATCTGGGATTGTTTTCCCTCCCCAAAGCCCCTGTCCTGGAGCCTCGGCAGGCCAGGCCAGGACAAACACGGCACTGAATTCCATTTAGTTGGCTTCAGGCCGTACATACTGGAGGGAAATGTGTGCATAGCGTGTGTGATGGGGGGTGTTGATGAGTGGGCTAGGCCCAGGGTGAGCAGCCCCTCAAGGCCTGTTCCTTTTTTCCAGCTGGGGAGACACTCTGAGCTGGCTGGAAATCTCTGAAGGCATGCATGCAGGCATGGAAAGGACACTGCTGTCTCCTTGGGGCCCCTGCCTGCCTCCAGCTCACACTGCCCCTCCTTAGCCCCCGAGGAAAGCGCCGTCAGCAGAATTCCTCACGTCCTGCTGCTGGGGCCATGTTTATCCAGCATAGCAAACCTCCCCAGAAACGTCCTGGGGCAGCCTCCGAAACACAGATTCTGAGCAGGCTTGAGAGCCCGAGTGAGGGAGCTACACAGTGACTCAGAGTGAGGAAGAGCCAGCAGCTGGAGAGACTGAGGAAGAGAGACAAAGGGGAGCTCAGAGGTGGAGGATGAGAAGCAGGAGCTAAGCTAACAGGGCGCCCCTCTGGAGAAGCAAGATGGTGATGCTGCAAAATGGAAACAGAGGGAAGCAGACACCGAAAAAGAATGGGAGGCTGACTGAGAGATAATGACAAAACCAAGACAGAAAGAGACAGAAACAGAGCCAGGGTGAGAGGGGAAAAAAAGAAGCTGAAGAAATAGACAAAATAGGGGGATGGATGCAGGAGGAGCAGTGGAGAGACAGGAACAGGGCTGGGGTGGCTAGAGGGGTGGGTGAGGGGAGGAAGCAAGAGTAGCCTTAGAGGCTGTGGGGTGGGCTGGATGAAGCAGCCTCAGTGCCCACTCCACATGCACACATGCACGGCCACAAGGCCCAGCCCCAGCCCTAGCCTCAGCCTCAGCCGGCTGTTTGCAGAAGGAAGCCAGCTCTGTGGTCAGGCCGCCCCAAGCCCGGCGGCTGCCACCCCCTGCACTTAATGAAATTCTTGTTCAGAGCTGCGGGAGATGGGGCCGGGCTATGGAGACCCCGCAGCGCCTCTGCTCTCACCCGAAGGGGGCCTGAGCCGGGGCTGAGGCCCAGGGAACTGAAGGGACTATGCAAGAAGGTAATCAGACAAACCCTGGCCACGGCAGCCACTAGGCATTGGGAATAGAGGGGAGAGCAGTGGCAGAGGGCCCAAAGCTTCTGCAGAGCTCTGGGGAGTAGGGTGCGCAGGAAAGGGTGTGGGGCTGGCCAGCAGACAAAAACCCTGGGTCCTCCTCCACTCTGGCTAAGTAACCTTGGGCAAGTGGCCTCCTTTCTCTCTGGATCTAGATTTTCCCATTTGTCCCCATGAAAAGGAAACTCAAGCAGGTGGCGGGTGGGCGGGGGGGGGGGGGGGGGGGGGGAGGTTACATAGAGAAACAGAGTGTGTGACCTGGCTGCGAGGACAGACTGGACTCAGCTCCAATTGTTGCCTTGTGAAAATGGGGGCCTGGTGTTACTAGATCATGGGATTTTGTACAAGTTATAAATCTGGATTTTTATGTAAAAATCTCCTGAATGTTAAATGATGGCAGCTAATTCCTTTTTAATGTAGGTACTGTGTGAGCCAAAGAAAATACTTTGAGGGTCTTAAGTGGCCCATAAGGTGCCTGTTTATGGCAGTCTCTAAGGCCCACATCAGCTCTGACAATCGCCACATCTATAGCACTCCACCATCCTGAGGGGAGTCCAAACCTCACCCAAATCTCACACCCTTAGAAAATGGGCAGAATGTACCACCAGGAGTAGGCTGCCTTACCTTGCCCTGGCACTAGGTAGGGGAGACATGACCCAAGATGTTAGGCTTCTGGATGGCCTGTTTAATCGCCAGTGATCTTGCTCCCAAAGCCCCCACCTCTCCCTACCTCAGCCAAGCCCTCTAAGGCTTTCCTTTAGGAACACATTGTGCCTGGGCCATAGCAAAGCCATAGCTGCTCCACCACTTGCCCTCAGGCCCAGGCTAGAGAGAGGCAGTGCCCTAGAGCCACATAGACCAGTAACCCTGTCCTTACTCATACACTCTGACTCCAGGTCCCAGGCTTCATAAGCACCTCCCTGGCATGGAGGAGGCAGGGATGGGGATGGAGGGGGAGGGGAGGAATGAGGTGGAGCATCCTGGTGTGTGCACACCCACCCCTTTCCACTCCACAGCTCATGAAGCCCAGCCAAGCATGACAAGGGTTAATTGGATACCCCCAGCTGGAATCATAGAATCATAGGGCTGGAACGGACCTTGGAGGTCATCTGTCAGGGGAAGAGAGATTTTAATTACTCGATTCAGCTGGGTTGGAAGCACCCAGCCCAGGTTGTTTATCGAAGAGGAGGTGAGGCCTGGAAGGGCTGCTGGGCTGGGAGCCTCTGAAGGGTAGGGCCTGGCCTCTTTGGTCATATTCCTGTCAGTGCTGCCCCTAACCCCAGCAGTTCCTCACTCTGGGATGGGCACACAGCATTTGGTTGAATAATTGGCTAACAGGCAGAACTAATGGTACCAAGACAGACATCTGTGCTAAGACCCTGAACCAGGAGGGAATGGCCAGGCCTCTAGGAATGGCTTCATTCAAGGTCACACAGCTAGGAAGTAGCTGCACTGAACCCTTTCCCATTGCCCTGCTATGCCTCTTTCATGGGACTGGAGCAGGAACCTCAAGAGCCACCAGGAAGATGGGGCCGGTCTTTCAGCTCCCACTCCAGCAGACTCAGTGCCCCTTCAGGGTTTCTGGTCCAGTCTGTGCTTCCCAGTCTTCTAAGGTTCATTCACAGTGTGATCTTAAATGAGAAAGCTTTGCCTCATAATTCCTTTGACAAAACCAGGAAAAAAAATATTGATTACAGCAAGAAAGCCTAAGGTCAGACATGAGGAAGAACTTCCTGAAGGCGGAGCCTACAGAAGCAACAATCCAGGCAGACTGCAGTCTCCTGCCCTGACCTGGAAGCCCAAGGGGTTGGGGAAGTAACATTTGGACCTGGGCAAAGGCTGTCTGAGTGACTTTTCCACCTGTATGTGTAAGCCCAGAGCTCAGAATTGGGGATTGGGGGGGACCCCAGGATGGAGGGGAGTCAATTCACCTCATTTCCTATCTACTAGTCTAGAGCTAATGGCACCTAGGAATGTTCTCAGTCCAGCACTAAGGCTGCTGATTAGAGTGGGAAGCTCAAAGCCACCACTCTTTCTCCAGAGAAGCCGCCCAAGAGGCAGAACCCAGCTGAGATAGACAGACCCAGGCCCACCCTCTGTCTTCACTGCATAGAAGCTCAGAAATCAATGTTGGTCCCTTGGCTCAGAGCCCAAGGTGGGGAGGGGGATGCTAGGCTTAAGGATACAGAAGGGGATGGTGGCCATGATCACAGACACAATGTGGGGAGGTGGGTATGGGGTGGGGGTTGGGGGGAACCACACATCTCCATCCCAAGGCAAAGGGGAGTGAGAAAGAGACAGAGCTCCCTTGGGAACTCTCAATATCACTTTAAAGGGTGTTCATAGTTACCTTGTTCTCTGCTTTAAAAGTCCTGAGGGTTTAATAACACTTTTAAGTGGCATCTTCTGTGGGGTAAGTTCCCATTGGCTACAGGCCCAGCCCGTGTCATATCCATCCCAATGCCTTTCCCATAGCCAAGCAGTGTATTTATCTCAGCCCAGCAATCAAAGCTTGTACACCCTGGAAGTTCCCCTTGATATCTAGCCTCCATCTTTCCTGTTATAGTACCCCACTCTCTTTCCTCCTGCTCTGCCCCAAAATAGACATTAAGTCCTCTTTGGTCCCTGAATGGACAAAGCTCAGAGCAGAAACTGCCTGCCATTCAGGAGGTAATCCCAGCACCCTGCCACCCGGCACTCCTCACCACCATCCCCAGCACATACCTTTCTGGGAACTGGCTGTGGGGATTAAAGTGAGGGCCTAGGACAAGTCAAGCTGAGGATCTATTCCTGACAGTGGGTTGCAGGAAGAAGGAAAAGATGGAGGGAGGGGTAGAACTGGGTGGCCTTTGGGCTAAGTCAGATAATAAACCTAAGCCACCTGCTGTTTGAGCCCAGAGTATAAATCGCTAATCGGTTTGGGACTTGCACATCCGCTAATGAATTTCTTTCTATTCCCAGAAGGTCACCCTGGAGCCGCCCCACTGGCAGGGGGCCAATCAGGGAGCTTCTGAGGCTGGGGGCAGCTCTTGCATCCTCCAGCCCTACTTCTCCTTTCCCCCAGTCCCATTCAGCCCCTCCTAGCCCTCTGTCCTCTATGCTGCTTGCCAGGTCTGAGAACTGGGAGGGAGAAGGGGGAGGAGGGACTCAAAGGGAGTCCAGCATGCCAGACAGGGGTGAGTACCCAACCTTGGCCCTCTCCTTTCCCAGCACTACCCCAATGTCCAGCAGCTTTGTAAGTCTCTCTGAGAGGCTCATAGGAGCAACAGAAAGATCAAGGGCTCTGGGGTGGAGCCAACCTAGCTAGGCTCCATCGCAACCCAGACTCTTATTTGCTATAAGGTTCTAAGGGAGCCATCTCTCTAGGCTTTGGTTATTTCTGCTGTAAAATGGAAACAATCATGCCTGCCTCATGGGATTGGTTGAGGAGTGAATTAGATCTTGTAAGAGAAGCACCTAGCCTAATAATGCCTGGCACATAATAGGTGCTCAATGCATGGACCTTATCTCTTTCTCCTTTGATATCATGCAGACAGAGGGTCCGGCCACTCTTGGCCTCCAAGCAGGAATTATGAAAAATGGCAGCAGAATGAAGTTGAGTGAGGGATAAAAAGCTTCTTGACTGAGCCTGTGATCCCACCCCTATCAGCCTTGGCTTTTCATGGCAGCAGTTCCCACTGCCACCTGCTTGGACTTCAGAAGGACTGACCTTCCCTTTCCAGTGTATCCTGTGGCCTAAGGACTATGGGCACCATTGTCTGGACAACTCCTGGGCACATAGGTGCTGCTTAGGAAAGGTCTCAGGGTGCTGCTCCTGGGGATACATCAGGAGACAGGTAGCCACATCTCTGAAGGCCCAGGGCTGTGGCTCTCCCAACTGTTCTGGTACTCTGTTTCCCTGGTCTGTTGCCCCTTGGTACCCAGAGAGCTTGCATGTGAACAGGGAGCAGGCCAAACACAACGGACTGAAGGACAGTGTGGCACCAAAATGGGCAAATCCTGCCTCCTCATTGAACCTCGAGCTGGCCACTCCTTTTTTTCTGAGCTCAGCTGCATGGTTCTTTGCACGTGTGTCTTCAGGGGCTACTGGAAGAGGATGTAGGGGTTGGGTTCCCCACCAAGGCCACAAGCTGTGCAGTTTATGTGGCTAAAAAATAGTTTTCCAACCTTTCATGGTTCCTTTCTGGTCTGACACTGTAAGATTAGATGAGGTTAATGCTTTACTGGAAAGTTTATCAGCTTATCTAACCTATGTCCCAGGAATCCATAATCTCCAAAGAAGCTAGACCAGAACTGATCTTCACTTTCTACATAGTAACGTGGAAGAGATAAGCAATGCACACCAAGCCTCTTCCCCCCCCCCACCCCCGCTGGCCTCAGTGTATCCATCTTTACAATGTGAAGAATTGGATTCAATCTTTTCAGGAGGTCCTCCCATGGTTGGGTCCCTCCTACAGGCAGGAAAAGAGACAGCCTCAAGGACTAACAGAAAACCCCATATTAGAGGCTGCCTCTGTCTCTATAAAGCCAAACTGAGTAGCTGCTTCTGAGCAGGAACAAGACGAGCCCAGTTTTGCCCAATCCCAGCCTCCAGGGAACAGGCTTTCCTTTCCCTGTGACTCTCTCAAAAGGCACCAAAATCAAATGCTTACATTCTCCAGGGTGTTGATAGATGCAACCCAGGCCAACAGAAGGGCTCACTGTAGCAGTGCAGCCCAGCCTAGCCTGAATCTTGCCAGAGGCCCCACCAAGCCAGAGCCACATGAAAGCCACATGGAGCCTCTCAGCCCCAGGAGAGAGGGTTCTGCTGGAAGAAAGGACTGAGGCCCACACAGACAAGGAAGTCCTAGGAGTGCCCAGCTCCTCCGTGGCTGTCCTCTTTCCACCTCTACTCATAGAGACCTCAAGACAATCGGAGCTGAAAGGGGACATCCAGTACAATGATCCAGTACAGATGAAGAAACTGAGGCCAGAGAGAGAGGAAGGAAGTTGCTCAAGCCTCCTGACATTCCCGTAATAATAATAGCTGATGTTCACGAGGAGAATTCCCGTGTCTTACGTCCCGGCATGCTCACTGAGTCTTAATATGTTCAGTGAGGCTATACAGAATGGCCATGAAATAGATTTCACTATTATCCCCATATTACAGATGGGGAAGCCAGGGCTCAGAGAGGAATTAACTGGCCCAAAGCCAGGCAGCCTGGAAGTGGCAATATCTGGACTGGAACCTAGGGTTGTCTGCTGCCAAAAGTTTACACTGTTAGCCATTATTGTTCCAGGGCCTCTCATGGATTTATTCCCATCTCTACCCCCACCAGGCTGTGAACCTGCTTATGCACCAGGCACTGGCAGAAGTCTGGGAGGACCTCAAGGCTCTCCAAGCTCAGGTCCTTACCTTCAGGGTGGAGTAAGGGCCGCTGTAAAGAGTATTCAATGACATGGGGAAATGCTTATGGTTCGGTGATATGTGGGAAACTCAGGGTACAAAACACAATGGCTAAAAGAAGACATACAAATGTCCAACAGGTACATGAAAAGATGCTCAACATCACTAATCATCAGGGAAATGCAAGTCAAAATCACAATGAGATATCACCTCACAGCTCTCAGAATGGCCATTATAAAAATTGTTGGTGAGGATGTGGAGAAAAAGAAACCCTGTACATTGTTGCTAGGAGTGTAAAATGATGCAGTCACTAAGGAAAACAGTATGGAGTTTCCTCCAAAACTTAGAAAAGAACTAGCATATGACCCAGCAATCTCACTTCTAGGTATATATCCAGAATTTAAGTCAGAATCTTGAAGAGATATCTGTAGCCCCATGCATTGCTTACAATAGCCAAGAGATAGAAACTACCTAAGTATTCATCAATGAATGGGTGGATAAGGAAAATGTGATAGACATACATATCCACAATGGAATATTACTCAGTCTTAAAAAAAAAAAAAAAAGAAGGGTAGCCACTGTGGAAAACAGTATGGAATTTCCTCAGAAAACTAAATATGGAACTGCCCTTTGACCCAGCAATTCTGCTGCTGGGATTATACCCTAAGAACCCTGAAACACCAATCCAAAAAAACCTATGCACCCCAATGTTCATAGCAGCACAATTTACAATAGCCAAGTACTGGAAGCAACCTAAGTGCCCATCAGCAAATGAGTGGATCCAAAAACTATGGTATATTTACACAATGGAATTCTACGCAGCAGAGAGAAAGAAGGAGCTTATACCCTTTGCAATAGCATGGATGGACCTGGAGAGCATTATGCTAAGTGAAATAAGCCAGGCGGTGAGGGACCAATACCATGTGATCTCACCTTTAACTGGAACATAATCAACAGAAGAGAAGAGCAAACAAAATATAACCAGAGACATTGAAGTTAAGAACAATCTAACAATAGCCAGGGGGAGTGGGGAGAAACAGTGAGGAGAGGGGATTGCAGGAACTACTATGAGGGACACATGGACAAAATGAAGGTGGAGGGTGGAGGAGGGAGGGAGGTGGGTTTGGCTGGGCTGGGGTGGAGGGATGGGGAGAAAAGGCACACAACTGTAATTGAATAACAATAAAAATTTAAAAACAAAAGAAGGGTAGCCTGCCATTTGCAATAACAGGGATGAACCTGGAGGACATTATGTTAAGTGAAATAAGTCAGTCACAGAAAGACAAATACTGCATGATTCCACTTATATGAGGAATCTAAAATAGTCAAACTCTTAGAAACAGAGTATAATGGTTGCCAGGGCCTGGGGGAAGGGGGTGCAGAGTTGCAGTCATGCAAGACAGGAAAGTTCTAGAGATCTGCTGTACAACATTGTGCCTATATATTAACAACACTGTATGCCTAAAATTTTACCAAGAGGGTAGATCTCATGCTATGTGATTTTTAGCACAATTTTGAAAAACCAGAATGGCCAGTATGCTCTCTTATATATAAAAGAGAATTGTGTGTGGGGGGGGGGGTGTGACTAGAAAGAAAGATACCAAAAAGTTAAGAGTGGTTTTCCTGGTTAGTGGGATTACAGGTGATATTTTCCTGGTAATATTCTTCTGTGGTATTCAAACATTCTGCAGCAAGTATGCATTATTTTTATTATTCCTCTCTCCTCCCCTAAAGTGAGTAAGACATAAAGAAACAAACCAACCAAGCAAATCAGCAGATAATTTGGAGCCTGACACCCTGAGGATCATGGTTGTGTCTCCACTAGCAGTGTGACTGTGGACGGAGTCACCCAGGCTCTCTGAGTCTCAAACACCTTATCTCTGGGGTAAGTATTGTGATATCACATTTCTTTGTCTCTGCTGTAGAGCCAACTTATCTTTTCTTTTGGTCCCTCAAGGGAGATCAAGAACAAAGGTGGAGAAACTGGCATCCCTATCCTCAGACAAAGCCATCAGGATGTAAGCAAGCTCCAAGCATGGCCCTCAGTCTCAACCAGAAATACTGTTTAAGCATTTAAGAGAAAGGGGAGGATGTGTCCCCTTTGGGGACTCTTTGGGGCCTCTTTGGGGCCTCAGTTTATCAATATGGAAATGAGAGTGCTGTGAGCAGTTTTGCCCCCTGTGCTATGGAATTGGGAAGGAGGAAGCTCTTGGGCTGGGCAAAGCCTTCCAGCCCAGCAGGCCTCCCTACCCCCACCCTGTCTCTCTGTGCACTGTAAGAGTGGGAGTAGGAATGGAAGTGTAGGGCAGGCCTTCAAGATAAGGTGGGGAGAAAGAAACACTGAGTGTGTTGAAAAGGGCCTGCATGGGGCAAACCTCACTTCTCCCCCAAACTACTAGCCAGGCAGACTTTCTGTTATCTTGGTTGCCACACTGCAGGTCCCTGACACTTGGGACATGGCTGTGTAATCTCTGTGGGTCCTCACTCCAGCCCCCAGCAGAACTAGTGGGGTCTGTCACCCCTCTCCAGCTGGCCCAGTCCTGGACCCAACACCAGCCCCTACCATCTCCCTTTACCCTGTTGACCAAGCTCTCAAGTTCTAGGGCAGGGGCAACACTGTGCCCCACAGTGGCCAGGCCCCCATGTTGCCTGGGGGGCAGCACAGCCTTTGGAGTACCCAATGCCTATCCAGCAACTCTCAAAACTCCTGTAAGCAGCCTGGAAGAGGTTTTAAAATGATCTTGGCCAGTTAAGCTCTCCTCTACCTGATGGAGCCTCCCTCTGCCCAGGACAAAGCAGTCCTCCTTCATAGCTTTTTTACACCCTCCACACTCTTGGACATCCGGTTGTGTTTTCCTCTGGAGACTGGGAATCTGACAGCTTAGTCTTCTCTACAGAAAAAAAAATTCATATTCGTATGGACACAAAATTCTTTGCCTGCAGGCTTCTGTAGGTTGAGGGATCTTGCTTTCTCCTGAATTTCCTTAGATAAATCCTAGAACATTAGAGCTGAAAAGATGATTAAATGTAATCTCTGTGCCCTAATCCTCCCCACATGCATCCATTGTACAGAAAGGCCTACTGAGGCCCCTAAATGGGAAAAGCCCAACACCAGGTTCAAAGCTAACTGGCGGTAGAGCTGTAATAAGAATCCAGGGAGTCCAAGTCAGAGCCATCTCTCACCCCACCCTCCTAGCCTCTGCCCCAAAGTTATGCACACTCTTCAGCCTCCCTCTGAGGTGGATGGGGCTGGGACAAGTCCCAGGGACTTCTCCTGGATGAGAGAATCTGGGATCCTGGAGTGCTGACCTCATCACACCTATCTCCCCTACCCCAAGGAGCTTAGCCCTGCCCTGTCTAACCTGCTTCTCCCCCACCCCAGCCCTCCACCACTTCCCCCAGTGGGGAGGTAGCAGAAGGAAAGGTATCTGAATTTCTTTCTGTCTCTAGTGTATAGCTGCACTCACACTCACCCTCTCTCTCCATCTCATGGATGTCTTGCAGGTTCTCTCCCAATTGTCTTCATCTCTCTTCCTGTCTCTCAGTCTATCTTTCTGTCTCTCTCTCCCACACAATATCAGTCTCCTCCAGATCTTTCTTTTACCCTCATCTATTGTTCAGTCTCCCTGTCTCAGTCTCTCTCTCTCATACACACTGATTCCCTCCATCTCTCTGTCTGGGTATCCTCTGCGTCTCTGTCTCTCTTACACTGTCTCTTTCTCCCACTTTCCTTTCTCTCTCAGTTGCTGGGGGTTCCTCCCTCTCCGTCTCTGGATCATGCACTCTCTCTCGCTCTCTCTCACTCTCTCTCTCTCTCTCTTTCCTTCCCTCTATGGGGACTTAAGATGACTACCACCTCATTACCTCACCCCTCTCTAGAGTGAGCAGGGGCATCTGGGCCAGGGTAACTGGGGGCAGGGGCAGGTGCTGATGGCATTAAGTGCTTGGGAAGTTCTCCCCCATGCCAGGTCCTTCCTGAGTCAAACCCTGGGAATAACCATCCCAAATGAAACCTCTGGGCTGCTGGGATAGAAGACCGGTCCTGGCACCCCATCGGTCTTGTGGGCCTGGCAGTTGGTGTCACTATCATTTCCCCACTTTACAACTGGCCAATGGCTCTGATGGCATCTGAGCTGATCATCACTACAAAGTTCTGGGAAGCAGAGCAGGAGATTCTTCTTCCTGCTTCACAGACAAGAGCCTTGAGTTCCAAGAAGTCACAGGACTTGGACCAGGATATACAGCCAGTCACTGACTGATCTAGAGCAAGAGTAAAAACTGTTGAGCAAAGGTCAACCATTCAGGAATGTCCCGCCCCTACTCTGCTCCTGGAACCATGGGCTCAACAGGCAAAGGAGCAGGGAGGTGCTCTCTAATGCAAAGGCTTTGTCAACAAACACTGAGGTCCCACATTGAGCCAGAACCCAGGCAAATGCAAAAATGGACAGGAATAAACTATAATATCTGACAAGGGCTTTATTTTTTGCAAAGTATCTTTCAGACACATCAAACTTGCCACCTTTGTGATAATTGAGGTAAGTGGTGATTAAACTTATACCCACTTCTGCTAAGGAGTAGATGGCAGAGAGGGGATTAGAGCCTAGTCATCCAACCCCCTACCCAGTGCTTTTTCTGCCCTGTTCCACTGGCAGCAGAGGGCCCCAGCAGCTCAGGCCCTCTGCCACCATGAATGTTGGTGTCAGCCACGGGGCCTCCACCAGGGCCATCTCAGGCTGCTCTCCCAGGGCTGAATGGTGAATCCATCCCAGGCAAGTTGAGCTCAGTGTACAGGAGAGGAGGATGTTCCAATCCCAGGACCAGACATGAGGGATTGGTCATTGTACCTTACCCTTCAATTCTGAACCCAGCCCAACTGGCCTCATGGTGGCCAAAAAAGAAAAGCTTCTGTGGGAGAAGGGCACAGGTTCCTCTCAGAGTAACAGCACAGAGGAGTGGTCCTGGCATGGTCCAGAGCCCCAACCCTGCTTCCTGCCCTCATCCCCCAAACTCTGGTTTATAGAAGAGCAGTTGTCTGCTCATCATCTGCCTCCCAACTATAATGCCAGTTCCATGTGGGTAAGGATTCTCACATTTGTTCACTGCTCAACGCCCAGCAGCAGTGGCTGGCACAAAGCACATACTCAGTAAATAATTGCTGGATTGGGTCAATGAATGAATGTTATACCAGGAATCCCATAAGTAGAAAGGAAGGTTTCATAGCCTAAGATGTGCTTGCCTCCTTCTCCTGGGCAGAATGCAGGAGGACATACCTCCAGCAGAGTTCAGACTCTACACATCCCAGAGCACCTGGCACACACTCTTGTGAGACCCTAACTTCTCCTGAGGGCTGTACCAGGCCTCAGAAGTAAGGAACAAAGAGCTTCCCATGCGCTCCCACAGAGCACAACCTGCCCTAACTCACAGACCTGCAGGGTGTCTGGTGGAGTCCATTACAGTTGGGGAGACTGAGGCCTAGAGAGAAAAGTAAGGAGCAGACTAAGGTCACTGTGGGTCAGCCTGGAGCTAGGCTCAGAGGCCTGGGCTCCTGATACTCCAGACTCTCCTGTTGGACACTGGGTGGGGTCAAGGAAGGGACGGGAAGGAGGAAAGCCTGCCAACACCAGGCCTACTGTCTTTGGCATGTTTGCTGCCTTTTGTTTCAGACCCATATTATACTTCTCCCTTCCTTGGGAGGTGGCATAGGGGCCAAAGTGGTGATAAATAGGGATTTCCATCTCTGCCCAGGCCCCAGCCTTGGCCTACTCTTGTCCAAGCCCCATCCAAACATCCCCACATCCCCACATTTTCATTCCTCTCCTGAGATGGAAACTTTATCTCCACTCACACTTGCTCCCTTTATATCTCTCCCCTCAGCTTTATGGGGCATCTGTGGCAAGAAAGAATTGGGGGGAGGGTGGGCTGTGGCTCAGAGACTGTCCTTTATTAGCTCTCTCTTCCCCGGGAAATGAGGGGCTACAGCTGGCTGCCTGTGTGGGTGGGGTAAGCTGGCCTGTGGCTGCTGGGAAGGCTGCACATCTGGGGGTAGGGGCTTGGAGGGAAGCTGAGATGAATTACCTGTGTGTGCTGGGCGAAGCAATTGGGCATATGAGCACACTGCCTGCCACGCTGGAATTAGGGAGCCAGGCTGGGGGCTCCAGCTGGGGACCTGGGAGCAGGCAGAGCCTCCATAGAGGGCAGGAAACAGGAAGTGGCAGAGCCAGGGAGAGAAAGCCCAGCCTCCCCAAGAAAGAAGAAAGAGCTATTTTTGAACTCAGGCACAAATCTCGTTAAGTGGAGCCTGCCCTTCTCCATGGCACGACCTTTTGTAGCCACATCACCAGACCCATGTTCTCCTACTCTCCTCCCCATCCATCCCAAAGCCACATCCACGTGAGCCTTCCCATCTCCGTGCCTCTGCCCAGCAGGCATGGATGCCCCATGATGCATCCTGGCACCTTGCCCGACACAAACACACACACACATGCACATGCACAGGCATTCTCTATTTCTCTGAAAACACTCCCCCCTCCCTGCCTCACTCCAAGACTACCATTCACAACTCTGCCACTTAATAGCCTTGTGTGACTTCAGTTTTCTTTATCTGGAAAATAGAGCAAATCATTCCAAGACAGAATGTTTGACTTTTTGAGACCATTAGCAGGTAATGGTGGGCCCTCAGCTCCTGTCTTGGGCAACAGTGGGTGAAATGGGCTTTGGAGCCCAGCAGAGTAGGGTTCAAACACAGGTTATGCAACTTACCTCTGAGTGACCTTTGGCAGGTCACTACTGCCTGTCTCCCTGAACCTCAGTTTCCATACTTACTATATGGGAAGAAGAACACAACTTGGTTGGCCAAAAAATTTGTTTCATTTTTTTCCATACGATGGCTCTAGTAGTGCTTAGTTGTCTTTAACTTCACTCAAAACAATGTTGTTAGATTGTATTGTGGCAGTTCTCATATCAGCAGGCATTTTTTAAAACCTTTTCAAAATTGGTGAATTTTTGTGTACCAGTTTTAATATTGAAAATCGAGGAAAATAAGCAATGTTTTTGGCGTATTATGCTTTATTATTTCGAGCAAGGTAAAAACTCAACTGAAACAAACAAAAAAGATTTGTGCAGTATATGGAGAAGGTGCTGTGACTGATCTAATGTGTCAAAAGTGGTTTGCGAAGTTCCTTGTACTGTTGACATTTTGGCCAAATACTTCTTTGCTGTGGGGCTGTCTTATGCATTGGAAGATGTTTAGCAGCACTCCTGGCCTCTACCTACCAGAACCTAATAACGAGAGATAGCCGACATACTCAAAATATCCAAATCATTAAAGTTGTTGGTGAAAATGAAAAATGTGACTTTTATTTTACAGAGAAAACTAAATGGACTTGTTGGCCAACCCAATACCTTGCTACATGGCTGAGAGAATTTATAGTGACATGTTTGGAAGAATGAGTCCTTTTGCATGCTGTGAAATGTACCACCAGGCTGTAAGACCGTGTCCTGACGACTCCCTCCACCCTGTCCTCCTAGCCCTGGTCCTTGGGGGCCCTCAACAGAAATGTGCCCCTTCAGCTCCAAAGGTGTCAGGAAAGCCAGGAGACAGCTTGGGGTCAGAAAGCCAGGTGGGCTGACTTGGGCCCTGAGCCTTGAATATGACTGTCTGCATAGCTGCTGGGGACAGTGGAGATAGCCCTCTCCTTCCCACACCTCCCTGCTGCCCCCCCCCCCAGAGGCAGCCTCCTCTCTGACATCATCTGCAGGCAATTCCCCTGAGGGCCATCCCCAATTTTCATTTCCTCTCAGTAATCCTCACACAGTCCCTTTGCACAGCCCGGAACGGCCTCTGTCCCAGAGTTGGCTCCGTTCACCAGATATTTGTTGCAGCTCACAAAGTAGGTTTCTCAGCTGGGCGGGCCTTTCAGAGTTCATCACCTCCTGCTGTCCCCTTCCCCCAGGGCTCTGTCACGGGGATGAGACTCAGAGGAGGGGAGCCAGGGCCCCTCCCACTCATTCAGCACCTCTGTGCTAATTACAAAAGGGTACCCCCTGTAGGCAGGCGCACCCTGCACCAGTGTAAACAGAAGGTAGGGTGGATGTCAGTCCCCACTCACACCCTCAGCCTGATGCCCTTTTGTAGTTCAAAACCTGGACAACTATGCACAGGGCAGCTCTGGAAGACAGCCTGAGCCTTCTAACGTATGCTCAGAAAGCCTGGACTGGGCTCCTTTAGAGACCTTACTGCAGGAAAGGCCAGGAAGGTTATATAACAAGTCCTGGAACAGCTCAAGAGATAGAAAGTCACCAAAGGAAGATGACCCACTCCCTCCACAGCCAGCCACCTCTGGAGCAAAGGTACAGGTGGGAAGGCCATCCCTGGGATTCCAGTGGTTAGGGAGGGGATGCAGGGCTGAGGGCAGGCTGGCACAATAGGCTCAGCGATGAAGTGCAAAGTGAAAACCAGAGATGGAAGGCCTGGAGTTGTTTGGAGAACAGGACTGGAGATTCCATCGGTGTGGTCAGGGCTGAGAGCTGATGAAGGGAGAGAGAGGTCAGTGCTGTGGGGGTCTGGAGAGAGCCCTCCATCCTGTGTTAGGTCAGGCCACAGTCTCTGGGGTTGGGGCAGCAGGCAGTGGTGGTTCACCAGGTCTGTGTGCAAATGGGGCCCATTCCCTAGCAGAGCAGTTCTCGTTTTTCTGCCTCTTTCTAGCCCCAGGATCCCAAGGTTGTAAATAATCATTAGAACAGAACACATTTGTCCAGCACTTTCACATACCAGCTCCTCCCTTGTGCCTTGAAGGAAGCAAATCTCTAGCCCGGTAGAGATTTGCCCTGGCAGAGCCCTATTCATCTTTTCAAGCCTAGTTCAGATGTCACCTCCTCTGTGAAGCCTTCCCTGACCTCCCACCTTGACATTCTCTCAGCTCCCATAGCTTCTTGGATTCCAATGGTCACCACGCAGATCATACTACACTGTATCTCTCAGTTTTGTCTGTCACCCCCACCAGACTAAGGGCCTTGAGAGCAGGGCCTCTGTCTGATTTGCCTGTGAGTCCCCAGGGCCTGGCACTGAGCCTGGCACCAGGAGGAGCTTAAGAAATGTATAGTGGGTAGACGAATGAAATGAAATGAAATGAAATGAAATGAAATGAAATGGACACATGTCACTGTGAACTGGGTCTGAGGGCAGTGAACTTGACAATTGAGCCGGAGAGCAAAGGTCTATGACTGCTGTCATCACAGGGCCCCAGGCTGTGTCTGGATCAAGATGCAGGTATGGCAGCAAGGGCAGAGAGATGGAGTGGGACACTGGCCTGTGAAGGGCAGTTCCCGCTCATGCTTGCCCATCCTCCTGACTGTTCCTCCCTCAATCTGCTTCCAGCTCTGGACAAGCTCCAGGAAGCTAAGGCAGAGGATATCCAAGTGACATCTGACCCACCCCTGTGGTGGGCACCATACCAATGTCCTGTCTTGTTTGCAATGCCAGAACAAACCCAACTACCTCTTTTCCTCTGGCCGTCTTAGAGGGCTCCGTCTCCCTTCAGTCCTCGAGCCCCTAAAGGGCACTGACTGGGGGGCCCAAGCCCTGCTCCGCATTGCCTCTCCACTTCCCACCCTCCAAGCTGGGATTGGACAGCATGACCAAGCAAGGCGAACTGAAACAGAAAGGGGAGCTGGCCTCTGGAGTTCTTGATGCAGCTTTGTCACCAATCTGTCCAGTGGTGACTGTGGTTGAGTGTGTGGTCCTGGCTGACCCAGGATTGTGCCTACTGGGGTCTAAAGGCCCCTGGGAGGGATAGTGGCTCCTCGGAGGCCAGAAGAGGACTGACTTGGGTGCTGAAGCATAGCCGTCACCACCCAGGGCATCTGGAGGGCCTTTAAGGAAGGCAACAGGACTGGACCTGGTCCCACAAAGGACTGAGGCGAGAGGCATCAGGCACCCGCCCGTCCACCCGCCACCCGCCTGCCCGCCTGAGCCTGCACCCGCCTGGCCACAGGCTGAGGAAGCATAATCATGCTGGGCTATTTCAGACCCATTATCTCAGCTCAGCTCCTGCTTCCTGAGCAGGCCCCGAATTAGCCTGGCGCTTTGTTCTCAAGTGCATTTGTCAGATCGCTTGGCCTGTACCTCGGGAAGGAGGGAGAGGCAGGAGGGGAGGGCAGGGGCGGGGAGGGGGCGGAGAGGGAGCTGGAGGAGGAACTCGACGCTAATTAAGTCTCATTAAAAAAGAGAAGACGACAATGAGGAGTAAGGAGAAGAAGAAAGAGAAACGAAGTGGAGGGGGCAGGGAAGGCTTGCTGAGGAAGCAGAACAGCCGCCTGGGAGACACACACAGAAACACAGAAACGCACAGGCACACACATGCCTACAGCCAGACACGCAAACACACAGGGCTCTCTCTCCTCACATCCCGCAGCGCCCTTCCCAGTACTCAGCACTGCCTTGGCTTAGCTGGGCCAGGTCAGATGTAGGCACAGGAACCTGGCATTCCTTTCAGTGGCCCAGGGCTGCCAGGCTAAGGCCAGTCACAGCCTAGCTTCCAATCTGGTCTTGACAATTCAGGAGCACTGTGGCCTCGGGTAATCCCCTCTGAGGGCATAGATTTCTACATTTGTCACAAGAGGAGACTGCTCAGGCCCCACTCTGTAAGGTTGATGGGAAGAATAAGGATCCCTCTGTGAAAAGAGCCCTTGGAGTGCATGGCACAGAGGCCACTCTGCTCAGGAGCTCCCCACCCAATGCAGGCTTC
The DNA here is from genome assembly GCF_022682495.2 of Desmodus rotundus. Classification (NCBI taxonomy): domain Eukaryota; kingdom Metazoa; phylum Chordata; class Mammalia; order Chiroptera; family Phyllostomidae; genus Desmodus; species Desmodus rotundus. Next base: position 6,401,898 of record NC_071400.1, on the reverse strand, counting down.
TGCCTCTGGCCTGTGCCCTCCTAAGTCAGACCTGGCTGAGCTATTCTCAAAGCCAGGATAGCACTGCACTGGGGCTGGGGGCCTTCGGGGCTCCCTCCCCTCCTGCCACTATTGGCCTTTGCCCTGCCCCCAGCCCCAGCCCAGGATGCTTTAATGGACTATTGCTTGGGTGACAGACAAAGCTGCCCAGGGCACAGAGGCCTCTGTGCCTCCACAAAGGTCCCAAGTATCCCTAATGAATGCTCTCTCTCTCTCTCTCTTTCTCTGTCTCAGAATTTTGGTCTCTTAGTAACACATCTCCCAAGTCTTAGTAACACATCTCCCAAGGCAGGAGCCCAGCTCAGTGCCAAGCTCACCTTTCACACCACTTCAGCCAAGCCAGGGTGAACAATGAGAAGACCAAGGTTTGGAATGTCTGCTCCACCCCTCCTGCCTGAGCTCAGCCTTGCACTCTGTGAGATGTAACCTGCACCCCCTGCCCACCCACCTGCCCCACAGGCAGGGGCTGCCACTCCAGGCAGGATAGTACTTCTTCCCACCCAGGGAGAGGGGGCATTTCCCAGCTCCTGCCAACTCTTTGGAAGATTTAGGTTCAATCTGTGCCTTTGGGGCTGGCATTTACACTCTTGCTTGTGTTCAGAGGCATGGATTAAGATGTCCTTTCAAAAGGTCTCTTAGCTCACAGCATTCATAAAAACAGCTTAGTGGCAAGAACATTCATCTGGGAGCCAGACAATCCTGGATTCAAAACTCTGTTCTGAAGATCACTGGTCATGAGACCTTGAGAAAGTTACCTATCCTTTCTGAGCCTTGATTTCCTCCTCTGTAAAATGGGGTTCATGACCCACCTACTATGTAGGGTACCTGTGGGGGTGACATGAGATCATGTGTGCAAAGCACTTAGCACTCTGCCTGGCACATACAACATGCTCAATTCATTGAGCTATTATTCTTTTATTGAGATATAATTGACATATCTGTTGCATTAGTTTTAGGTATACACCATAATGATTTACATACATATACATATTGTGAAGTGATCACCACAATAAGTTTAGTTCACATCCATCACCACACAGTCAACATTGTTTTCTGGTGGTGAGAACATGTTAGGATATTACTATTTCCCTGCCTCAATTTCTCCATAGTACCCCCACCCTACTTGGCCCAGCCCAGACCCATATCCCTTCAGAGCAGCCCAGGTGCCCCTGTGTCTGGTAGGGCAAAGGAAGTGGAGTAAGTCCCTCTGAGAGGAAGCTGAGCCAGGACTTCAGGCATCCTCATCACCCTGGGCTCCTCCTTGTGCTCTCTGGCAGGCCTGGGGAGGCGGGGACAGGTTCACAGGGCTCAGGTTGGCCCAGGCACTGGGGCTTCAACACAGAGAGTCATCGGTTCTAGGAGAAGGAGGAACATGACCTGGGCTCTGGAGGCCTGGCTGCCAGTCCCTGATTTGCCAGGGGCTCTGCATGACCTTGGCTGAGTCCCTGCTGCACTGGGATGTCAGCTGGTACCCTCCGCCCTAGCAGTGAGGCTCCAAGGGCTCCAAGATGCATACGTGGAGGTCACTGCACAGGCCCTGACCAGCACAGTGAGGTCAGCAGCCCACTCATTCTGGCCACCCCTCCCTGCATTTCTTCACTTCTCTGTCTCACACAGCTTTTTCTTGCAGCCTCTTCTGCAGTGTGCCCTCTGAGCTTTTCCGCCCCACATTCCTGTGCAAGCCTTCAAGCAGTCCCAGACTGAGCTGGGACTCGGATGGGATGCACTGTGAGCTGAGTTCCCATTGTCCGCAAATCGGGACCAGCTGTGAGCAGCCTGAGAGCCCCGGGCTCACGGCCACCCCCACTCCCACTGCAGTTACAGAAGAAGGGAGCAGAGTGAGCCCACCGCCTGCCCGGGGCTCCCCCCACCCCTCAACACACACAGCATGATCAGCTCCCTAGCCAGGAACAATCAAGCATTATGAATAAAGATGTGCAGCTGGACAGAGAATTCCTCCACACCCACCTGGCCCACCCGGCAGCTCACAGCCTTCCTCCCCCGACCAGGCCCTCTCTACCTCAGGGGTACCCCATCCTGGCATGCAGGCAGGCAGAGGCCAGTTTCTGGGGGCACAACACTGCCTCAGACTGGCACTGCCCTCAAAACAGCATCCCATTCCTCTGTAAAGAGGTTGCTTGACCTCATCATGTCATAACTTAGGCGGGCTTGTGTAAAAGGCATGCTGTGATCTCAGCCATCAGGATTGGTGGGGAATGAGGAAGCCAGACACTGGGAAACTGAGGCCAAAACTCTCAATCCAGAGCAGGAAGCTTGGTCCAATGGGGTGTGGCCCCTGACCTTGGTCAGGCTCAGTGTTGGTGCAGGTTCAGTGGCAAGAGGCCAGAAAGTGGGTAACCATCTGTTGGTAGCAGAGTGGTAGGATTCTCAACACTCCACATTGACAATGACATTCTAGCCAGGGCCTGAGCATGAAGAAGATAGCATTTAGCATTCAAGGTTTGGGTGGGGAGTAGGCTTTGGACAGAGAGTCAACTCTGTGAGGAAGACATATGCTATACTGGATAAGTAGTGTGCTTTGGACCTGTGTATGGCTAAGAGTGCCAAGAAAGTCACAATGGACACAAGTTTGGCCCAGGATTCTCACCCAGTTCCAGGCACTGCACCCTATATAATAAGAAAATTTCCGGATAGCTTTCCCATCAACCACTAACTCCCCCTCCTGACTCTATCCTAAGCTCCACTCCCACCTCTATCTCAAAAACCCAGTGGGGCTGAGGTGGCCCAGGTAAGGATTAGCTTGAGACCTGAGATCTGGGCCTCTAGATCAGTGGTCTCAATCCGAGCCACACAGTGGAATTGCCTAGGGAGCTTTGAAAAATCCCTAAGTACCAAGCCATACCCCAAACCAATTGAGTCAGGATCTCTGTGGGCAGGATCCAGTCATCCATAATTTTTAACCACCCTCCCCCAAGTGAGTCTAATGTGCAGCCAAAGTTGAGACCACTGTGAGAGGTCAGCATCCAGCAAAGTGGTTAAGAATAGGAGCTCTGTGGGCAGACAGGCCTGAATTACAGTTCGAGCTTACTTGGACTTACTGCCACTTCACTGTGTTTTGCACTGGGCTGATTACCTCATCTCATCAAACCTCACTTTCTTTATCTGTCAAATCTGACCTCCACGGTCATAAAGACTGAAAGAGAAAATGCTTGCAAAGATCTTGGCGTGGTCCATAGTAAGTGCTCCAGAAATGCTAGCTGTTATTATTATTAGCTGTCAGGGCTGATTCAGGCAGAGGTTGACACATAGGTCGAAAACCATCACTCTTCATCCAGAGGCTTGTAAACTTAGGTTACAGGTTGGCAATGTCAGGGGCTTTCCCGAAGGTCAGGCAAATTCATGGATGGTGGAGGCATCAAGCACCAGGACCTGAGGCATGAGAAACCAACAGGTCCCATCCACTCACGTTACAAAGATGGGAACTTAGGTGCAGGATAGGAAAGAGACTAAACACCTGGTCTCCCGACTTTCAGGCCCATGTGCCCAGCTCTGTGTTCACATGGAAGGAGCTCAGAGGTGAATATGGTCGAGTCTGTCTTCTCAGAAGGCCAGGGTCCATGCATGTAGATCTGTTACTCACAAAGGATGGAAAGTGATCAGTTCCATCTATATGTAAAGATTGTATCCACTTAGAGAGCTCTAGAAAAGGCTTTAACAGGCCAAGGTGGGCCATGGAGAAAGCCTTTGGGATGAAGGAGAAGACATGGGTAAAGACATTGAAGGTTTGGGAGCAGGGCTTAACCTTTCTAATCTTCAGGAAGAGTGAACTAGCTTACATGTGGAGGATGGAGGAAAACATAGAAGCAGGGAGGCTTGCTGGGGACTCTTGTAATAGCTCAGGGGCCATTGATGGCGATATGATTCAATGTTTCTGTTTTTTTCCCCAATTCCCACCCCTCACCATTGATAACCTCACCTCATCATGCGCTGAGAAAACAAGTGCCACCAGATTGAAATTTCTTTTTATCTCCACAAATCACATGGTCCCATGATTCCCACCCTGCAGCCCATCACAAAGGGGACTGAAGCCTTTCTCCCATCTCAGACCAGCCCTTCAAACTGCATTCAAGAGCTCACCCTTCTCACCTTCCCAGGGTTTTTTTCTGGGAAGGTAGCTCCTTCTACTCTCTGACTCATTCCCTTTCACAAAGACACAAGTTCAGTATGTCCTTTCTGCTTTTTTTCTTTTTTTTTTTTTTTAAGATTTTATTTATTTAGTTTTAGAGAGAGGGAAGGGAGGGAAAAAGAGAGGGAGAGAAATATCAATGCATGGTTGCCTCTCACGTGCCTCCTACTGGGGACCTGGCACGCAACCCAGGCACACACCCCAACCAGGAACAGAACCTGCGACCCTCCAGTTTGCAGGCTGGCACTCAATCCACTGAGCCACACCAGCCAGGGCCAGGATCTTCTTTCTTACCAAAAAAAGAAAAGTGGAAAGGAGGAGTGAGGAGGGACTGAAGGGAAGGAGCGGAAAGGGGAAAAGGAAATTTTTTAAACACAAGACTTACTTTTGATTCACATCTCCCTCCAGGTACAGCCCCATTTTGATGCTTTCCTTCACAGTCAAAATTCTCAAAAGAGCCATGTACACTCCATCTCTGCTTTTTCACCTTCCATTCATCTGTCAACCACTACATTCTAGCTTCTCTCCTCATCCCTCCACTAAAATCACTCTTGTCAAGATTACCAACAACTACCAGATTGCCAAATCCAGCAGACACTTCTAGGAGCTAATAATATGAGAGGCAGGCCAGTGTAGTAGTTAAGACAGGGCTTCTGGAGCCAGCCTGCCTGAATTCGAACCCTGGGTCTACCACTGGCCCACTGTGTGACCATGAGGAAGATACTTAACCTCTCTGAGACTCAATTACCTAATCTGTATAGGGGAGGTGCTAATAGTAGTACCCACATCATAGAGTTGATGTGAGGCTTGAATGAGGTAAATAATACATGTAAGCACCTTGGCACAGGGCTTGGCACACAGCAGGTGGTCCCCATAGGCTGGCTCCATCAGCAGTTTCTATCTGACCTGACTTCTCAGCAGACCTGCCCAGTGTTGATTGACATTCTCCTTCTGTAAAAAGTCTCTTCTGTCAATCCTGTAATAACACACTTTTCTGGCTTTTACACTACCTCACTGGCCCCTCTGTTCTCTCCTTCTCCATCCAACCTCTAAATACTGAAATTCCTCAGAGCCCCATCCTGGGCTCTCGCCTCCTGTTTTCTGCAATCTCTCCCTAGGTGAGCATATCCATTCCCATGGCTTCAAGTGCCATTTATATGTCTGTAAGTCCCAAATGTCCATGTGCATCCCAACCCTCTCTGATCTGCAGCCTCATTTAACTAACCACCTACTTGATAGCTTCACTTGAATGCTTAATGAGCAATCCAAATCCAATATGTCCAAAGAAATAGTCTGAATTCATCCTAAAATTTCCCCCCCTTCCCAAGTCTTCCAATCTCAGTAAATGGCAACATTCACTACTTGCTCAGGCCAAAACCCCAGAAGTCCTCCTTGATTCTTTTCTTCCCCTCTCTTCCCACATGATATCAACCGGCAGTTTCTGTTTTTACATGGAGCATATCTCTCCCAACCGTGTCTCTTCATCTGTCCCACCATCCATCTTCTCTCCCATGGACAACTGCATAGGCCTCCTCTCCACTCCCCTGATTCTCCTCTTACCCTGCTACAGTCTAGTCTCTTCACGGTAGCCAGAGTAATTTTCAAAGTGCATATCAGACTTTGTCTCTTCCTAACATAAAACCTGGCAGTGGTTTTGGCTTGTGCTTGGAATAAATTGCAAGCTTCTTCCTCTAGCTTACAATTGTCCCCAAGCTGTGGTCCCTGCCTCACTCTCTGACCACATCTTGTCCCACTGGCTTCCTTGTTCTCTCCACTTCAGCCACACTGACATCGCATCTGCTCTTTAGTGCATGTGGCCTCTTTCTGGCCTCAGGATCTTTGCAAGTATTGTTCCCTCTGCCTGGGAAGTTCACTCCTCAGCTCTTCACATTGCTGGCTCTCTCTCAGCCTTTAGGCCTTAACTTAAATATTGCCACCTTAAAAAGCCTTCCTTGAACAACGTATCTAAAACAGGTCTGCCTGTTGTTCTCTATCGCAGCTACTATTTACTCCCTTTGTATCTCTTTATGTATCTATTTGTTTGTTTCTTCACTGTTTCCCTCACTCAAATGCAAGTATCACAAGGGCAGATAGCTTGACCATCTTGTTCACCATGGATTCCCCAGAGTTTTGTACAGACACTAGCAAAAAGAATTCAATAACTACTGAATAAATGGATAAATGAAGGAAAACAGAAAATGGGGCTGGAGAGAAGGCAACAAATTAGAGAGATATTTTAAAAGTAGATGTAAGATTTGTTAATGACTTGGATGTATGTGGGGGTGAGAAGGAAGGAGGCTGACTCCTGGTTTCTAACTTTATTAACTGAGTGGATAGTTGTGTCATTTATGAAACTGGACAATAAGAGAAAGGGCCAGTTTGGGAGGAAAGATAGTGACTTCAGCTTGATGCATTGAGTTCCAGATATAAAATGTCTGACATAAAATGAACATGCCCAGTAGGTACATTGGGACTTGAGTCCAGAGCTGAGTGAATAACCAGGGCTAACAATCCATAATGGGATGTAATCAGAATAACTGAATGCAGGAGAGTGGGATGGTACTGCTCTGGAGAGAGCATAGAGAGAGAAGAAGACCAAAGGTGAATGCTACCACAAAACTGACCTATGTATGGCAAGGAAGGGGAGGAAAGGAGCCATAAGATGGAAGAGACCTGGAGCCACTGGATGTCCTCAAAGACAAGTGAAAGAGAAGAACAAGCAGGAAGGGATATGTGATAGGCTCAGATGTGAGAATGGGAAAAAGCTGCTGAATTTGGTGACAAGGAAGTCATTGGTAATCTTTAAATGAGCAATTTCAGGTAAGAGGGAGAGAGGACAGAACTCAGTAGACTAAGGAAAGAGTGGGAGGTGAGGAGGCAGAGATGGTGTGAGTAGACAATGCTTTCAGAAAGTTTCACTGAGAAAGGAAGGCAAGAGAGAGGATGATAGCTTAAGAGGGAGGCAGGGTCAAGGGAGGGTTTCTTTGAAGGATAGGGGAGAACTGAAAATCCTTGTAGGCTGAGGAGGAAATAGCACTCATAGGAGGGGGCGAGATGGTGATACAAGAGAAAGAGAATAATTGATGGAGTTAGAGGTTAGGTATGGAGAGGAGGATAGACATGTCTTCCTAGGAGACAAGAGGGAAAGGGAGGAAGAAAGGGAGGAATGAAGGAGAGAGAGACTGGGAGGAAGGACACTCAGAGAGAGTCTCAGATAGACAGCCTTTATCTTAGCAAAATTGAAAGCCAAGTATTAGGAGGGGTGTAGCCTTGAGGCTGGAACGTAAGAAAAGTAGAAGATGGCAACAGCAGCCCCTATGGGATGAGTTAAAGATTATGGACCATCAGCATCTGCAAGGGCCTCCTGCTGAGGCTGGCAAACTTGGAAGTGACAGGAGCCAGTTACTAGCCAGAGCTGGGCACAGCAGAAGGCAGAACCAGCAGAAGATGTGCAAAGCTTGAATGGCTTCAAGTCATGAAGGTCATAGCAGGCACCAGGGTCTACAGCAGCAATTTTCATTCTTTTTCATGTGATGGCACACAAATTAATTACTAAAATTTTGTGGTACACCAAAAAATATATTTTTCTGCCAATCTGAGAAAAAGATATAATTTTGATTCATTCACACTGGAAAGCTATTGTTGTGTTGGCTGCTGTCATTTTTTTCATTTGACAATCTAAGGGAAAAGAGGTCAGTGTCCCTGGCTAAATAGTCACATATTGCAAGTTTGACAAATTTTTGTGGCACATCAATATGCCGTGGCACACTGGTTGAAAATCGCTGGTCTAGAGCAGATGAAACAGGTAAGGGAGGCCTGAAGAGGATGGAGGGCTAGGAGAATGGGGTAGGGAATGGAAATGATGGACTGAAATGCTCAGGAAAAGGGGGCGCAATTCACTTTTCGTTCATTTATCCAACAAATGGTTACTTAAGTGCCCAGTGCCAAGCACTGGAACCAAGATCAGATCCAGGAGGAATGAAGGAGACAGTCATCTGAGGGGTTGAGAGTACACGAGCGGAGCACTGGAAATATCTGAGCTGAAGTCTTCCCAAGGAATGCCAAGGCTGAGATGTGACCATGACCAGTGAGAAGTTTCAGATGCCTGAGTGTCAGGCTGTGGGGACATCCAGAAGGATGCTGAAGCCAGTGAGGAAGAAAGCAGGGCCCAGGGTGGCCAGTGAGGCTGAGAAAGGGAATAGGGGCTTGTAGTCAAACAGCATCGCTTTCTATGGAAGAGTGGGAATTGGAAGTAGACAGAATGATCCTTGGGCCATAAACGGTAATTGCACACTTGGACCACTCCAGTCTCCCTACTGCTCCTAAAAGTCAATCTACGCAAAGATCAAAGCAGGGCATTCATAGGAGAGTTGCTAAAGGTAGACACCAGGTTTCAGTTATGATCTGAGGATAAAAGGAAGATGTTTTTGGAGAAAAGATGGAGGCTGGTGGCCTTGTCTCCAATAGAACAAGTTCCCATGGAGAACCCTCAGGCTGGTGGCAGGGTAATATCAGGCCTGGGAAAGAAAAATAAGGGACTTGTTGGCACCTGACAGAGCCCTTTGTCCTTGCAGCAGTAACCACAGGTGGCAGGAACTGTCAGGGAAGGGGGTCATCAGGGAGATGAGACTGACCTCTGGGGGCATGACCACAACAACTGACCCACCCCCTTCCCAGCCGAGTTGGATGGTAGAGACAGCAGAGAGGAGGTCTGCCCGAGTCTCTGAGGCTGACCAGCACAAAGCATGGCAAGCGTGCTGCCTTTTTCTGGAGACTGCCTTTTTCTGGAGACTCCTTAGCTAGACCAGCCACTCCATTTTGTTTATCAAGAAGTTGGTCCTAATATCTCCTTGAACAGAACTGAGGTCGGGTTTTTGGTGGCATTGGCCGAGCACCATAGTGGCATAGGACCATGTAAGCTAGACTGTGTGAGTTCTGTCCGGTTGCTTTGCTCTCTGAACCTCTTCTGTTTCCTCATCTGAAAAACCAGTGAAAGAATGTTTTTCTCACAAGACAGTTGTGATGATTAACCAAGAGAATGCACTGAGAAGTCTTTGTAAAACATCAGTCACAGCAGACTTGTCAGCTAGGAGCACCTCATTAACCCTGGGAAGACGGCCATGGTCCGAGACACTCTGATGAACAACAGTGGACCCATCAGCTTGCCTGCCTGTGCAGCCCATCTCCCCACATGTCAGTTCAGGGAGCTGGCAGCCAAGGACCTGTGCCAAGCTGGGACCCTGCTGCTCCTTGCCATGTAGAGGTGCAGTGGAGAAACGGGTGGGAAACCACAACTCTGGGTAGAGCAAAGCATGGGGAGGACCCAAGAGGAGGTATCCATCTGACTGCCAGCTAAAAGCCTGCCCCCTGGGGACTCCAGAACCTGTATGATTGCCATTTCTTGCCTTTCGGGCTGTTTGGAGGCCTCAGGCTGGCCAACTGGATGTGGGGCAGGAAGTCCAGAGGACTAGCCCGAGCTGGGTGATTGCTACAGGGACCCTAAGAAGCGTAGAGAATGCAGTGGGAGAAGGACTGGAGTGAGCAGGCAAGGGGCCTGCAGCTCCAGGCTGATACTGCCTGGGAGGGAGGGGATGTCAGTGAAACAGCTGAGCTGGAAATTCGGGAAATCAAACATAAACCACCTCAATAAACCTGTCAGGGCCAGCAAACTCCCTCTTTTGTTCCCATTGCCTGACCTGTACTTGGCTTCTGAAGGGACAACAAATTAACTCTGATTTTTAGGTGAGGCCTCTGGCGCCATCCTGCCTGCATTGAAATGCCAGGTCTACCCACTTACTAGCTGTGAGAAGTTGGACGGGTAAGTTAATGTGTCTGTGCCTCAATTTTCTCATCCATAAAATGGGGTTTGTGGGATTCAATGACTTATTGGTAAAGCAGTTAGAATGGTGCCTGACATAGATTTAGCACCCAGTATTTCTAGAGCACTGCAGTCTGAGCAGCACAGGTTCTATGGAAAAGGCATTAGATTCACATCCTGAACTATTGGGGCAGAGCCTTCCATTTCTCACTTGACCTCTGTGAGCCTCAGATTCCTCATCTTTAAAGGGAGTGGTGGACTAAGACTTAGCCCACAGGATGGTATATAAATTACATGAAAAACTGTCTATGATTCTGTCTGGGCATTCAGGATGGTATATAAATTAGATGAAAAAATGTCTATGATCCTGTTTGGCCATCTGTAGCATGTAGTAGGTACTGATAAATGACAGCCTTGAAAATCTCCCACACACCCAGCACCACTTCCCAGATGCCCAAATAATCACCAGGACAGTGCAGGATCCCTTTCCAATGCTGCAGCCTGCCTGGAGGGGGGTTAAGGAAACGCAATGGTCTGAGACTTTTCAACGAGGTCTTCTTGCTTTGTGCATCTTAGAGCAATAGTGCTTCTGAAACTCTAGAGTTTATCAGAATCACCTGGAGGACTTGTTAAAACACAGATTGCTGGGCCCCACACCAGAGTTTCTGATTCTGTAGGACTGGGGTGGGCCTGAGATTTTGGATTTGTGACAATTTCCAGGGGTGCTGGTGCTGCTGGTCTAGGGAGCATACCTTGAGAACCATCGCCTCAGAGCTGCAACTGTCATGTACACACGGATACCTGGGGAAGTTGAGCAGCTGCCAATTCTGATTGAAGGGGCCCAGGTGGGGCCTGGGATTCCATATTTCTGTGATTCAGCTGCTGCTCCACAGACCACACTTTGGTAGCAAGGCTTACAAGGAGTAGTTGACACTTAGTTCATGAGTAGTCTTTCCCAAACATCAGGATGGCAGTTTAGCAGAGATAAAGAGACCCAAGAGGGGAGGACAGGGCTCAGGAGCCAGGAGTGCAGCAAAAAGGCAATGTCAAAGAGGAGGTAAGAACCTAGTACGTTGCCAGCAAGGAGGTGACCACACTGAGGGCAGAAGGGCTGGATCCCTGGACCGGCAGGCGGCCTCCACTGAAGGCACTAACAGCAAGCAGTGCACGCATGTCCATGTGAACACACAAGAGAGAGAGCAAAAATTTTTTAAAGAATTTGATATATTTTTTCAAGCATCCAAGTAGTATCTTGGGAAAAATCAAAACTTTGTTGGACTTCCTTACACGTATTTTATGGGTTAGTATTGTTTTTAATTTTAATTATATATGGCCAGTGGGGGGCAGGGGCTGTGCAGTCTGTTCAGAGCTTAAGGCCTCTAAAGGTCTTAAAACCCAACCCTGGTGGCCACTGAAGTCTTTGTCCCTGAGCTTTGGGGCCTGAAGATTGTGGCCAAGTGTGTGTTCTGCTGGCTCTCCCCACCCTTTCCCCCAGGGTCTGCAGAGGAGATTCAACTTTCTTAGATAGCATACAAGTCATCATCCAAGGGAACACAGGGGTTTTAGATGGAATTCAACACATCCTACAAGAATAAAGAGTGTCCAAGGTCCTGGAGGGGCATCAGTGTCATGGTATCAAGGAAAAAAGGAAGGGCACATGTCCCCCATAGGCGCCCCAATTGGCATACATCCACCCCAGCAGCCTTTGCTCACCAGCATGATGAAGAGTGACTCAGCCCTCCCGGAGGCTGAGCTCCAGGGTTCCAAGTCACATAGACCTGCATATAAAACCCCATTCCACCTCTTCTTAGCTGAAGGACCTAGGACAAATTCCCTTTCCTTTCTCGGACTTGGTTTCTCTATCTATAAAACAGGAATAACAATAGTTCCCACTTTATAGAGCTGTTGTGAGTACTAAATGAATTAATATGAATAAGGTGCTTAGAATACTGCTTGGAACAGTATTCTATGCACCTCTCCCAAGTGGTGGTTATTATAATTATCTATAGTGGTCCTACTCGTGGTAATAGTACCATCTCAGTAGAAGCAGAGATGAGTTTGGGCAAAGGGAAACATCTGTTCAAAGAGAAAATGGGTCACATGTGAGAGGTGAGTTGTGTTCAAGATGTGTCTGAAGGGAGCCTGCCAAAATCCCTCAGGGCCCCTGCCCAGTCCTGCCAAGCCATGCAGGGGTGCCAATGAGACCATCAGACAAAATCCAGAATGAGTCTCAAGTAACCTGTAAACCCTGATGATGGACCTGAAAATTTTGGGGACACAAGGCCTATTTTCGCCTCTTCTCTTACTCGAAAGTCACCCCTTGTTAAAACAGAGCAGCAGTGGGGCGTTGGGTGTGAGCGTTCCCTCTCCGGTTGGCTATAGGCCTCAGGTTCCTGCTGCTAGAAGGGGAATGGCTGCCCCATCCTTGGTGGCCCTTGGTGACCATTGGCCTAGCAGGGGGGCTGAGGCCAGTGGCTGCTCTGGACCTAATCTTGGCCCACAAGATGGACCTAGCTGGGCAGTGGGGTACTGGATGTCCTTGGATGAAGTGAGCAGTCTGCTCACAGCTGGCTGCTATGAGGAGGGAGGGGTGGACAGGGGCAGGGACCCAGGGCACTGGGCACACAGAGTTCAGAGAAGCCAGGGAAAATATTGGGGGGCAGTTCAATGTTGGCAGAGCTGATTCCAAGACTCTAAGAAGAATAGGAGGTTCATGGGTGACCTGAAAGAGGGGTGGGATAAAAATGGAAGCAGGCATGTTTTTAAAGAACAAGGAAGAGACTGATAAGCCAACCTGAAGGCAAAGAACAACACAGGCCTGTGAGAATAGTTTCTGATCTGCTAGTCAACACCAAAATGCTAGTATAGATCTAAAATGCCTGAGGCTTTCCTTTTCTAAAAGAACACATCTATCCTCAGATAGACTCTGGAGACCTGCATCAGTGGAAGGTTTCCTGTTGCCCACCAGGGCAGCAGTGTTGGCTGCAGGGTAGGTTTCAGAGGGTGACAAGAGGTGGCTCCCAGTCCTTGCTTCTTCCCACACCTGTGCCAGGCCATCCAACACAATGGGTTCCCGTTAGCATCACTAGAATCTTCTTTCACTAGGTTCTTCAGGCTTTAAAAGATTTATTCTCCCAAGCACATAAAATTTGTGGAGTGACAATTTGTCTCCCTAGTTTTATTGTATAGACACAGATATCCTGGGCTGTCCAGTCAAAACTTCTGACCAACGTGGGCTTGGCCATGACTGCAATGAGTTCCTGTGGTCACAACAGCCCCAACGCAGGGCAGGTTTTCTAAAGTGCTGCAGCTGATTCTCAGATGCCTTTCTACCTGTTCTCTTCATGGACACTGGCTAGGGATGGGAACCATGGATCTTGCCCCATTCCTTCATGCCACAGGAAGAGCCAGTGAGTGGCCCGAGGGTGCACAGGGATTGTGGGAAAGAAGAGCCAGGTCTTCGGCCTTCTAGCTCTGTCCTCTAGCCATGTCCCTGGATTGCTCAAACTTTCTCAAACCTTCCTCCAAGTGTGCACCAGCGCCTATTAAATCAGTCTTCCTGGCCTGGCCAAAGCCCTCCTCCCCCTTCCCCCAGGCCCTATATCCTGCATCACAGATCCCCTCCCCTTCAGCTTCAGGGCCTAATCCCAAGTGTCCTTTTCACATCCAACCCCCCTCCCCTCCCCCAGCCTGTCCTCCATAGGAATGGGCCTCCCCCAGCCTTCCCATCCCTTGCTTCCCACCCCCTCACCCTTAGCCCTATAGAGTGTCATAAATTCTAAGGAAACCCCATCAGGGGAAGAAAAGGAGCAAAAAGTGCCTAATTGGCAGGGGCCTCGAAGCTCTTGGTCCCTGTGGTGGGATTGATAAGGTTCCTGGGAAGCGGTGGGGGTTTGGAGAAAGGAGGGGGAGGCTGGGGGCCTGCCTGCCAAATGTAGCCAATTAATGTCAGTGCTGCCTTTCATGCCAGCCAATTAAGTCCCACAGACTTGTCACCAGCCCTGGAAAGGGGGGCAGGGAGGGTGGGGCAGGGGGTTTCAAGGGAACAACTAATTTCCCTGCTGCCAGGATAATGCAGCCTTCAAAATGGGGAGAGGGCTCGGGGGGAGCTGGAAGGTGGCTGAGGGTCGCCAGGGGCAGGCAGCAGGGGAGGGGGCAAGGTGCAGAACACTGGGGCTCTGTGGGGACTTTGTTCGGGGCCCTGGGAGAAATGGAAGATGGAATTGGTTTCTGAGGCCAATAGCTGCTGGGAACTGGGAAGGGAACTCACTGTGTCACTTGGTGCCCCACACTAGCAGAGCCAGGCACTTGCCAAAGTTATGTCGTCTAGTCTTTCCAGCAGCTCCTGGGTGGTTCAGCGACATTAGGGAGCCCACTTGACATGGTCCAGTTCTAACAGGCCAGAGTGAGGAGTTATTAACTAGGCAAGGTCCCATGGTAAATGTCCCTTGAGACCTGTGCAAAGGAGGCACAGTGACTTAAGCATCCAGGCATCCTTGCCACATCCCTTCCCACCTACACTGATGGGACAGAGGGTCTCCATGGAGGGCCCCCAGCCCAGGCCCGAGATGGTGGGTTAGGGTGAGAGATGGTGGGTTAGGGTGAGAGATGGGAAAAGATCTTTCAAGCAGGAGAAGCCAATTGGGAGGAGGATGGGGAACAACAGGGCCCTCCAAGGATGCCACTGGTTACAGATAGAGAGACATTTCTGGACAATCAGAGGTACCAAGTGGGTCTTGGCAGCTCTTCCCTTGGAAGTCCAAATGCTTATGCAAGTCGCCCGTCTTGCCGACTTGGGGGAGAATTCCAGAACTTCTGAAGGAAGTTCAGGGAAGAGACTGGGGTGGCCCAGGAGCAGTTTAGCAGAGGGTTTCAGGGCCAGGGAAAGAGGCCCCCCAGAGATCACCCCAGAGGCCCCTGGAATGAGCAAGGCCTCTCAGGGCAACCGCTGGCTCAGCATCAAATACTTGCCCTGAGGACCCAGTCTATTCCCAGGCTGACCTCATAGAGAAAGTGAATGAGTGAGGCAGATCTGAGTTCTAGTCCTGGCTCCCTGCTCTGTGAGCTGGAGGATCTTATGGGAATCCCGCCCCTCTAAGCCTCAGTTGCCTCATCTGTAAAGTGGGGCTAAGCAGAGAACCTACTGCCAGGGTTGTGGTGGGACTCATAAAAAAGACAGAATGGGCAAGGGTTTGTAACCTATGACTGACTGGCTAGGTTTGGAGGTGCCTCTGAGAAGGCAGTTAGGGTAGGGGCTGGGATGTGCCCAGGAGCTGGGCCACACAGTAGCACCATCTGCCCCTTCTACCCTGGGTGCAGGCAGAGTCGCCACAATGTGTGCATTGTCATGCAGATGCTTTGCCCGCCTGCCCACCCCCAGTGGGCCCACTAATGACCCTGAGAGTTGGTTGGAGGCTGGGGCAGGCTAATTACATGGCCCCAAAGCCGCCAAGACCCAATAATTACACAGCAACTTGTACAGAGAGGGTGGCTAATTGTGTGACAAGCTGTGAGGGGAGGGCCAGGGCACCCCTCGAGCTAATGAGCTTCCCCCAGAGTCCATGGGGCAGGGCCAGGGCAAGGGGATGTGGCAGGCAGGCCCTTCCCATTCCCAGCCCCCCATGGTGCCCAGCTCTTGGGAGGGTGGCAGGGTGTGCAGGAGGGAGGGGAGCAGTGATTAAGAGCCAAAGCTTGCCTCAGACCTGTCTCCTCTTGCCAAGTCTTGCTCAAAGCCACACCTGGTTGGGTACTGTGGGTCTGGCTCCCTCACCCCAGGGTGGCTCAAGCTCTTCAGGCTTGCCTTTCTGCCCCCCAGCCCTGCCTGGCTGGCACAGTGGCCATGGCAAAGAATAGAAGACACATCTGGGAAACTCTTGACCACCAGAGCTGGCAGCATCCTCTAGGATCCTCAAGTCCAGCTCCTGCTTTTAGTAGAGGCGGGAAACCAAGGCCCAGGTCAGGGCCAGGGTCCTGCTGAGCGAGTGAATCTTTTGCCTACCCAGCTGAGCTTGTTTCTTTTTCATCCAAACTAGTCCTAGTGACTCTGAAGACCTTGTCCAGATATATGTTCCAATTCAGCCCTTTTACTTTCCAGCTGAGTGACTTTGGGTGAGTCACTTTACTTCTCTGAGCCCCAGTTTCCCCAGCTATAAAACAATAAGTTTATAAGGATAAAATAAGTTAATTCCAGTGAAACCTACAGCTCAGTGCCTGGCACAATGTGACACTCTCTAGTTTGCTTCTCACAGAAAGTTCCTGCCACATCACCTGGGGCCACAGAACAGCCTAAGCAACCCCCCACCAGCCATCTCCACCTCTTTGCATGTCCAGTTCCCACCCCTATCCACCAGAGGCCACCCTGACTGCCTGCCCCATCCCAGCCAGCAATTTCTCCCCTAGACACCTCTCTTTTCCCTGAGACTAGAGCAAAGCTGGATGGGGCAGGGGTGTGAGGGCAAGGGACTCACAATCCCACCTCTCTTCCCTTTAGACATGGTACCCTGTGGAAGTAAGGCTTCCAGGTGGAAAGAGGCCTGGACACCCACTTCCGCCAGAGCCCTGTTTCTCAGGTGACTTGCCCCATCTCCAGCCTGTCCCTCAGCTCCTGAAAATTTTGGACCCCAGCTCAGAAAGCAAGCAGGATGCAGAGGCATTGAAGTGACTGCTGACAAGTTGGAACAGCTTAACAAATTACTCCTAATAAACTACTGGGGGCAAGAAGAGGGGAGGTTGGAAGCCAGCCCACTCCCAAAGCAGCACCTTCATCTGTGCCCTGGTGGGCCTGGCCATTCTAGAGCAGCCACAGGCTTTCCCATAGGAAGGCCTGCATGGAGCATGTCTCTAGTACCCCCACAAGCCCCAGTCCTGGGATTGGAGGTTCCCCAGGCCTCAGAACTATGGGTCTCCCCCAGGTTGGAGGTTCTTACCTTCACCGAACCCAGGGCCTCAGCCCAGCTCTGCCTGGCATGGAAGGGGAGATGATAAGGCTGAGCACTCCCACCCCTAGGCTGTCTGGTCCAGGAGCTCAGGCTGGAGGCCCCCCAACTTATGTAGTTCCTGGCCATCCTACCAGGATGTGTGTGGGCAGGATTTCCTTTGTGGGCATAGCTCCGGCCACTGAAAGGCAAATCATCTCTCTTCCGGCCTTGCTTTCTTCCTTGTCTTTCACATAGAGGCTGTGAATTGTCCATTGGCTGCCTCATAGGGATGTCCTAGGTATCAAATAAAGTTTTGGATGGGAAGGTGCTGCCCTCACTTTAAGGTGCCACAGACAGGTTGGTTGTTGGGATAGCTGCTGACTATTATTGATATTATTCTGTCTTCTTCATCTCTGGCCTTAGCTGGACAGTTCCAGTGGGAGAGAAGGGTTGACCAGCAATGAGAAACACTTGCAAAGTGCTTTCATTACATCTTGTTTAATCAGCACATCAGGGCTTCAAGGGAGGTATTACTATCTCCTTTCACAAATATGAACATCGAGGCTCAGAGAAATTAGATACCTTACCTGAGGTCACACAGCTAAGAAATTGTGGAGCTTAGCTTTGAAGTCCTTTTTGTCTCAACTGCAAATTGGTGCCCTTCAAATCAGCCCATTCAGTGTCTGGCTAAAATGGACAGACAGGGGGTCTCCACCACGGGGGCTCCAGATGCCAAGCTATAGAGTGGGTCCTGAGCACAGGTCTGGACTCCATCCTGGAGAGCCCTGGAATGGAGACATTTTTGAGGGTGAGCTGGGCACTGTGGGGACAGACCATGTGCTGAGGCCTGTAATCTGATTAAGTCATTAGAGTCGCTGCCCCAAGCACATGTGCTGCCAGACCGCCAAGTCCTTCAATTAATCCCCAGCTTAATCGGCTCCTTCTCCTTGTCACCTCCCATCTACTGAGCCCCCAGCCCCAAGCAGCTCCTTCAGGCCTGGAGAGAGAAATGCCAGCTTCTCTGGTCACCTTGCCTTGGGTCTGTCGTCCCCTCAACCCACCTCAGACCCTCTCCTCTCCTCCTTAAAGATCTTCATTCATTCCACAATTGGTGGTGAAGAAGACTGACAAGGCCCCAGGGAGCTGCAGTGCAGGGGAGAAGAAAGAGGAGCACACAAGTACTGGCAGTTCCATGTGCTCTGTGCTGCAGCAAGGACCCATGGATTGTTGAAGGAGAGAAAAAAAATCACTCCAGGCAGAGGGAGTGACCACATGAGCAGAAGCAGGATGAGGTATTCTGTTTAAGGAAAGTGGCCTGGTTGGGGTGTGGACAGGAAGAGGCAGAGGCTGCTGGAAAATGAGGCGAGGAATGGGCTGTGGCCCTTGGTGAAGGCTCTCCGTGTGTATATGACAATGTGAGCCATGCATTAGTGTGCATGTGCACACACACTCATGTGTGTGTGTCAGGTTGTGTGCATATGCAATGGTGGTCACTTTTGCGATGAACATTTGTACCTGAGTGTGTGCTCCTGTGTGTGCCTATGTGTGAGTAGGTGGGTCCAAAGCCACCTCTTCTAGAAAGTCTTCCTATATTCTCCTGAGCCATCTCCAAAAATCCCTTTTTCTTACTGCCCCTCTGCTCCTAGTGACATTAGGGCTGGGGACAGGCTCTTCATTAGCTGGTGTATCTGTGTGTCTGTTGGTCTTCTCAAGCACACTTCCAGATTCCCAGGGATGGGGACTAGGGATGTAATTTTTCTGTAAATTTCTTGTCCTCTAAGTGCTAAGGACCAAGCCCTGTGCACCAGCAAGTTCCAGCAGAGCACCCCTAGATGGATACCTCCATCGAATGTGCCAGATTCCTGATAAGCAGGAACTCCTAGGCCTGGGTTCTATTATCTTCTTTGACAGAACCCTTCACTTGCCCCGGACTAACCCTTGTGAAGGCAGGCAAGCATGGGAGACTGGCAATCATGGGGCCTTCTGCTTGCCTCTCCACTGCCATCCTAGCTGAGCCCCCTTCATGTCTCACCAAGATTGTCCCAGAACCTCCTCACCACTCTCTTCTTTCCCCCTTGGCCCAGCCAAAGCCTTGTCTCCACATACAGGTTAGAGTGGCCCGTTAAGACTAGGTCAGATCCTGTCATCCCTCTGCCACAAGCTCTGGAGAGGCTCCCATCTCATTCAGAGGAAAAACCATTGTCCTTTTCTTGCTGCAGCATAAGATATGCCCTCCCCACCCCTGCCATTCCTTCTCTGACCTCCTCTCCCCCTTGCTCATTGCCCTACAGCCACACAGGCCACCATGCTGTTCCCTAGCAACCAGGCATTCTCCCTTTTCAGGGCCTTTGCACCTGCTATTCCTTATACCTGGAGGGCTCCCCCCCAGATAAATTCATAGCTCACTCCCACTCCTTCATGTTCCTATTCATATGCTTCCTGTCACGTTTTCAATGAGGCCCACCAGAGAGCACTCTATTTAAAATTGCAGATCACTGCCCACCCCACCCTGGCACTCCCTCTCCTCCATACTCTGGTCCTTTTACTCTCCATAGCACTTACCATGTTGTTCTAACACGCTGCATGATTTACTCAGTTATTGTGTTTATTATTTGTCTGTCTCCTCTCACTAGAATGTAAGCTCCATGGAATCTTTGTCAGATCTAATCGCTGATGTATCCCAGCTCCTAAAACATTTTCTGGCATCTAGTAGGCACACAATGAACATTTGTTTTAAGAATGCATCCTGGGAAGAAAACCCCAAGGGCCAAGTTCTTCCCTAAGCTTGCTTTGGGATCCAGGAGTTCCAGTCCTCATTCCTAATGCTACCCAACCCTCCAGTCTCCCAGCAAGAGGCCATTAGGTCCCTTGCGGCCCCAAATGGCATTTGAGTGACCTGCACAGAAATGCACAGAAATGCACATGTGCACATGCACATTGCTTAGAAGTGGGCACTGGGGTCAGGTGCTTTGGCTCCATCTCTGGCCCACTGACTTCCAGAGAGGCCCAGCCCTGCCCCTTCCTCCCAAGTTTCTCTCAGCTGCTGGTCCTGTAACCCCAATAATCCCTTTTCTTCTCCACATCCCTGACCTCTGTCTCTCTGCCCTCTGACCCTTCCCCATGTGTCCCCAGGCCTTGTTCCCTCCCCTCACTGGTCTCCCCAATCCCTCCTCCTCTCACCTTGGTGTCCCCAGATCTTGATCCTTCCCCAATAGGCCCTATAGCTGCTATCCCTGTTTTCAAGGTCTCTCCTACTCTTCTCCCTGTCCTTTCAGTGACTCCCATTACCACTACCCCTCTGCTTAGTATCCCCAAGTTCTGGCCTTCACCCTGTACTGCCCTCCCTCCACCATTGCTGGCAAGTGCCCAGGCTTTGGCTCTCGCAGCCCCTATGTGAGTCTGCCTGGCCTTTGTGCCACCCACGGTACCAGCATCCCCAAGGGCTCTCCACATAGCCACTCACTAATTAGGTCAATTATGAGGTCAATTATCTAATCCTCTCCAATCCAGCTCTGCACTGCTCCATACTCTCACAACCTCAGGCACTTTCAGAGGCCCTGGGCAGCACATGCTGCAGCCCTTGCTACCTCCCGTGCCTATGCCCCTAGTCTGGCCTCCTGGCTGAGCAACTTCTGCTCATCACAGAAAACTTTGGAAGGGGAAGAAGGGGCTGGATGGTGTCTGCTAGAAAGAATGACACTGATTCCTGAAAGCAATCTGTGAGAAGCACAACCCTAAGTGACACTGATGTCACCTTCCCAGTGATGTGACACCACTGGAATAAGTCCCCAGTATCTGGACTTGTATGTGTCTGTGTTGGGGCTGGGGAATGGATCCTATCTGAAGACAAGGGGAAGGACAGAAAACCTTCAGGATAGGCCTTCTTAATCTTTTTCTGAAGTCGTGTGTCTCTTGAGCATCTTGATGAATGAACTGGACTGTGGAAACACACACCCACACCATTTTCTATTCATTTTTAAAATGGTACCCAGACCTCTAGAACCTGTCCAGAGATCCTGGCCCTGAGCTTGGACCCAGAAACTCTGATCCAATGAGTCTTTCCTGCATGGTGCCACCACCTCTCAGGAAAGATGACCCCTTTGGAATATGCTCAAGAAATCCTCAGCCTTCTGTGCCCTTTCCTGGAGTTCCAGATTCCATTTCAGGAGTGTCTTCCCTGCCCACCCAGTTACTTGACAGTCAGCTCCAGGAAAGCCTAGGGTCACTGTAGCCACTGCGGCAGCTGCCCCAAAGGCCCTAGCATCTATGGCAGCTCTCTTCTGGAGCTCCCTACTGCTGTCATGCAGGGCTAGTGTGGGATGGAGAAGTTGGGCCACCTGGCCAGCTGGAAAAATGGCTGCAGCTCACTGATGCAGTAGGGAGCCAAGGAGAAGTGGACCAGAGGAGGGCTGGCCAAAAGTGAGGAAATGAGGAAGGGAAATAGAGAGCCTGGGGAGGGAAGGAGATGAGGACTGGAGTAAGACACTAAAGAGAACAGAAGCAAAGAAAACACTTGGTGAAGACAGTGCTTACATTGCCAAGGAAAAACCAAAAACCTTCACCAAGTCCAGTCTCCTTCACTGCACAGGTGGGGAAGTTGAGGCCCCAAGGAGAGAAAGTGCCTTGCCCAAGATCACACAGCCTGTCCCTGGCAGAGTTCCAGACACCCAAGCCCAGCCTATCACTGCCTCAACTGAGCTGAAGGGCCCAGAAAGGGAAGGGGCTGAGACAGATAGGGCTGACAGCCTCTGAATCTCTGTCTCACTGCCCACAAAGCTATTCACAGAACAATCATTATAATGGGGACAATTAGAAATACAACTTGAATGTCTAACAATAGGGGCTTGAGTATATAAATTCCAGTTTACCCATAGTATTGAATGCTTTGTAACTAAAAGAAGTTATAGATTCAATTTTGTGTCAGAAAATGTGTACAATAGACTTTGAAGACCAGTTTATAAAACCAAACCAGTAAATACATACCAGGGAAAAACAGAACAGAAGGAGGAAATGTGTCAAGATGTTAACACATTATCTCTGGCAGGGACATTGCAAATCATTGCAGTCTTCTTCTTCTTCTTTTTTTTTTTTTTTTTGCAATTGTCTGCATTTACCATAGTCTCTTAATAAGCATGTATTGCTTTTGTAACAAGAAAAAAGCAGCAAAAAAGTGTAAACTATTTTTCAAAATCTTCATCCCCACCTCAGACTCCAACACCTACTCCATTCCCCAGCCAGGGCCAGAGCCTGAACACTGGGCCACAGGTTCCTCTAAGCCCCACCCCCACCCCCATGGGCACAGCAATATTAACTCCATAGTCTGTACCCATGCCCTTCCCTACTTCCCCACAGTCACACCCAGCCCAGGCTACTGCAGCCTCTGGCCTGGCCTCCTCCACCACACCCTGTTCACACTGCAATCGGGGCAACTTTTGTTCAAAGGTTCATCCAAGTGCCCACAGGAAGACCTATGGTCCTTCATCCCCTTTGCAAACCTCACTTCCCACATTGCCTTTCTCTAAGGGGAGGAACACACACACCACTTCCCATCTTTGGTCCTATTGTCCCATCCCTACTTGGCAGGAGTCCTACGAAGACTCACCCCATATACACATGCCCTTTGCTCATTCCCAATCTATTTCTTCCAACTGCCCTCATTTTGGTGTTGGGTTCATTTTCCATTCTGGCCAGCCAGAGGCTCATTCTTGTGGTTCAAGAGTAGACTCCGATAGAGCCCAGCCTCCGGAGCGGGGCAATTCCAAAGGGAAGCAGGGTGACTTGCAAAGTAGGGGCTAGGTGTGGGGCAGAGAGGACTGTGGAACTGTCTCATGTGACTGGTGTGCTCAGGATGCATACATACATGTATCCCTGCACAGTGTCCCCATAGTGGCTGACCCATGCCAACCTGCACCTTCTAGGCAGACAGGATACACATTCTCTCTATTCCAAGAAACCTGTCCCCAGCCCTATATTTCAGGATTTAAATACTTGGGGTACACACCTACAAACAAACACAGCCCCTCATAGTCTAAGATATGTTCGCACTACAGTGAACACAGCCCACCAGGCACTGGGTGAGGAGCACTGGGTATGGGCACAAAGAGCCTGGATAAGGAGAAACCAGTCTGTCTGCACAGCTTGGCTCCAACTAGCTGTGTTGCCTGGTGGCAAGTTATGTCCCCTCTCTGAGCCTCTGATTCCTCAGTTATAAAATCAGGATAATAATGATACCTATCTCATAAAGCTATTGCACTTGTCATAGTGTGATATGTTTGTTGTTATTATTATTGCACATCATAAAACTGTATACCTATATACACACAATTCAGAACCTTTTTGCAAGAGTGATAGAGATGTGTGTGTGCATGTGTGACCTTACAAAGAAGTGATTACCTAAGTGGTATGATTTAGAGGGGACTACCCACACCTCTACCCATAATCAACACCATTGCCTGAAATTCCACCAATATAGCATATATCATTTGAGTCTTGAAGCCAGTCCTTTTCAACAATCCCCTATTAAAATGCACATACCCCTTGGGGGGTGTTAAGCCTTATCAACTAACACCTTAGTTGTCAGCTAACACCTTAGTTATCAGCTAACACCTTAGATATCAGTTAACACCTAAGTTGACAGCTAACACCTTAGTTGACAGCTAACACCTTAGTTGACAGCCAGCTGAGAGCAAGACCCTACAGGACTGGCTTTTGGAAGAAGGAAGACAGGAATTGTAGAAATAGAAGAGCTTTGATAGGGTCGAGAGGAGAGTGCCAGAGCCAAACCTCACCCACTTCCCAAAGCTACCAATTTCCTCCTGCCCTGCGGTGTATGGAAGGGACGAAGTCCTTCCTTCCAGCTGATGTCATCAGGTGCAGGTGGGGTGAGGCAGAAGGAAAGGGAGATCATATGCCAGGCATTCCCCACAGCAGCTGGTGAGTGTTGGCACAGCCAGCTTAAGCCTTCCTGAGAAGGTGTGTGGAGGTTGGGAGCCGGAATCTCTGCATCCTACTGCCTCTCCTACAATTCCCACCCCTTCTGTACCCACCTCACAGCCAGGGGCTGAGCGAAGGGAATTCAGTGGAGACAGTACAGGTAGATGGTTTTGGTGACCTTCCCACCCCCAATTCCCACTATCAAGAACTACAGCTCTGGAAGCCAAGGGCTTGTCTTTGATTGGGCCCTAAGGGGCCACTTCCCTCCCATTGACCTTAGAGGTCAGCCCTGCCAGCTCCTGCTCAGAGCCATCCATGTCTCTGGCATTTATCATTCCATCCAAAGCCATTCCTGTTTCCTGCCTGGCCCACTTTTGTGTGTAATGAAAGCCATAAGCTCATTAAGTTGGGGTGAGGAAGGACTTCCTTTGATTTGTCCTCAATTTACCTCCCTCAAGCTTCAAAGAGGCCTCCCACATCTACAGAGCTGAAGCATTGTCGATGGTCAAAGTCAAGACCCCTGTGTTCACAACACTCACAGTTGGAACATATAAACTCAATGCATTTCTACAAATGTTGGAGACCAAGGATTCTTGGAATGTCAGTGCTGGAAAGACATTCAGAGATCCTGTAGTCCCCTCTGCATGATCTACACCTTCCCCTACCCCCGCCCATAATTCAGATAAGGAGACTGAAGCCCTAAGAGGTTATTAATCCCTTATACATGTCCGCACTGATAGAGTGGACAAAGCGCTTTAACAGGCGTTCCCACATGTAATCCTCAGAAGAATCCTGTAAGTAAGGGGTGATTATTAGGCCCAGCTTAGAGAGGATGAAATTGAGGGGAGGGCTGCTTACAAACTTGCCCGTGATCTCAGAACAAATATGTAGCAGGAGTGGACTCCAACCTGAGCCTCCTTTTGAAGGCACTTTCTGGCACAAGGGAGTGGTTGACACCTGAGCTTTGGAGCCAAATAGACCTGGAATTGCATCCCAGTTACACCACCTCCTACTCTGTGGCCTTGAACTGTAGTAAGCATTCAGCAACTTCCCTAAGCCTCAGTTCCCAACTCTGAAAACTGGGGTCACAAGTACCACTTTTACAAGGTTGTCATTAGGATGAACGGAGCTGATACCTTATAAAGTGCTTATTCATTCAGTTCACAAATATTTAGTGAGCACCTACTATGTGTTAGGCACTGTTCTAGGCCCTGGGGATACAGCAGTAGAGAAAATCAAACAGCCCATACCTTCATGGAACTTACAGTCTAGTGCAGTGGAGAAGCATTTCAAAATAAGTAGATGAACAAATCAGTTCAGCTAGTGGTGAGTGCTGAGAAGTAGATACCCCAGGGAGTGTGGGATAGAGCATGCCTGGGGTCGGAGGCGGGAGACGACTTTAGACTGAGGGGATGTTTGAGCTGATACATAAATGAGGGCAGAGTGTCGAGCAGAGGGAAGAGCAAGTTCCAGCGCCTGAGGTAAAAACTGATCTCTTCCACGTTTATCTCTTGCCCTGACTGTTCCACTGAGCTCCAGACAACTGCCTACATGACACCTGCACTTGGATGTCTAATAGGATCTTGAAGTTAACACAGCTAAAGCCTAGTTCTTAAGTTCCCCCTATACCTTCCCTCCCCCAGTGCTCCCCAGCTGAGTAAATGCTGTCACTTCCTACCCAGTTTCTCCAGCCCTAAACCTGGGAGTTAGTTACCTTGGAATCTTTTCTTTTTCTCACCTCCTACGTATAATCCATCAGCAAGTCCAGCTACACTACCCCCAAAATATATCTCAATCCATCCGCTCTTCAGCACCCCCACCCCTCCACCAGCCTGGCTTCCCACCCCCTCGCTTATCCTAACAGATCTCCCCTCACCTCCAGTCTATGTTCAACACAGACAGCAGAGTGAGTCTTTGAAAAATGCAAATCAGATCAAGTCACTCTTTTGCTTACAACCCCCCACTGGCCTCTCATCTGGCTCAGAATAACCCCCCCGCCCCACCCCCATGGCCCACAGGGCCCTGCCTGCTCTGGCCCTGCCAGCCTCTCCCACCCAGTCCTTGCTGTTCTTCCCTTTTCTGGCTCACCTCCAATCCCACCGACCCCCCTCCTTGCTGAGCCATCCATAGGACAAAGCTCTTTGAATATAGTAAGCACTGAGAAGACCAGAGAATGGAGACGGGCAGAGCAGTGATAAGAGAGAAGAGGTGGGACCTTAGAAACTGACATACAGTGGCTGACCAAAGCCACAGCCTCTGGCCTCAGCCTCATGTCTCCTGACTGAGGAAAGGCCTCCCCTGCCTGATCCAGCCTCACATGCACACTCTTCTCCACTGAGAGAGAGAGTGGACACCACAGCACTGGGTAAGTTTGCCAGGGTGGGATATTAGAAGGAGAAGAGAGGGGATCCAAGGGAAGCCATGAAGAAGCCTAAGAGAGACCTGCAGAGGGAAAGGAGGACCCGGAGAGTGCCGTTCTGAAGAAACCCAGGAAAGAGCACTGCCAGGAGAGGCTGGGAAGCCAAGTCAGAACTGCCAAGTGGGTGTGGTCAAGGCCCAGGGAGGAAGGTTATGACCTTTAGTCACCCAGACATTGAGAGTGGAGTGTGAGGCAGGCCAGGCCAGGAGATGGTGAGCACAGACAATGGGCTGTGAGAGGGTAAGTGAGCAGGAAGACAGGAGCTTGAGGGGGTAAAAGCATGGAGGAGATTTTTCAGATGGAAAAAACTGGAATGTATTTGCAGGCTGAGGGCAGGGAGCCAGCAGAACAGAGAAAATGACTGGAGTGTGGTCCCTGGGGGAATGGGTTGGTTGAATTTGGGAGGAGGATGGCCACTCCTTCCTCTGAGCAGAGTAGGTGGGTGTTCAGGGGGAAGGTACTTGAGAAGGTGAAAGGGAACTTGAGCCTGTGACTACTGGCCCTCAGCTGTATCCCTTTATTTCCCTGTCCTGCCAGGCTTTACCCACCAAGGTCAATGCCAGCAGCTGTTCTCCAGCTCTGGCATTCACATGAGGGATGACTAGGAAGTGGGAAATGTAGTGGAGTGCTATAACCACCCTTCTGCTTTGCCTTGGGGCCTATGGGAACTTCCCCGCATTGTACTCAGGTGACCAGGAAAAGTGGAACCCATATCTGGTGTGGACTCTCTTCCTGCCTCCCTGGCCAGATTTCCTCAAGACTCAGACTAGCACCTTCAAACACCAGTCCCCATGTCTACCACCTTAACTCACACCCAAATCTCAATGTGCAGGAGAGCTAAGACTGACCCTGGGACTGGGACATTGTCAGGGATGCCACCACTAACCCCAGCTTGCTGGCCTCATGCTGCTCTCTAGGCCCACAGGCTCTGTGCCAGGACTTTTGTATAGATGAGCACCCACAGTTCATGTTCCCAAAGATCTTATGGACAAGGTAGGTTTATTATGCCTTTCTTACAGTTGAGGAAACTGAGCTTTAAAGGGATGTCATCAATTACTTAAGGCTACCCACAGTCATTGACCAAGGAAAAAAGTCCCCAAGAGTTGTCAGTCCTAGATCTTAGCATGTATCCAGAGGCCACAATAGTCCATGAAGCAGGATCCCATCGTAAGGCAACCAATCCTGGTGCAAATGGGCAAATGGAGAACCTGGCAAGGAGTGACTTGGCCAGGTCACACGATGAGTGGAAGTCTGGATCTGTGTCTCCTGGCTTCCTGGCTTGTCAAGCTGTCAAGGTGAATTGCCAGCACCAGGGCCACCACGTGCCTGACAGGACTACAGAGGAAGCAGGACATGTGAAGTTGTAGGAAAGGACAGCCAATAATGTGCTACGTTTGGTGGTCTTAGAGGGCAGGGGCATATCTGCCTGTTCAATGTCCTGTTGAAAGGGGTAGGCAGCCCTTCCTGGCCCCTGCTCTGCTGAGACCCCACCAGGGATCTCGCTAGCCCTTCACTGCCCGCCAACTCCTGCTTGTGTCCCCTACTCTGCCTCTCCTCTCTTCACCATCCTTCTCCTGATCCTCTCATGAAAAATGGATGGAGCTTTTATTAAACTGTTTTCTCTTCAAAGGAGCTTTCAATTTTTAATGCTTTGCTGAGGTGGGGGAGACAGAGTGGCCCAGACAGACTGTAGGGAGGGGGCAGGGAAAAGGGCTGCCTACCCCTTTCCCGCAGCTCTGATGGCCCCAATGCCCTCTTCTTTTTTCGCTTGTTCTTAGCACGATCCGCACTGGGCCTGTGGATGCTGGGAAGTATGGCTTCCTCTTGAGGGAACCTCCAGTCTTCTCTTTGGGGAAGGCCTCAGAGGATCTGGGTTGCACTCCATGAGAGAAAGGTGAGCATGAGATGACCTCTGGCCTAGTGGGGGGAGTCCACCTCCACAACTAAGCAGCTTCCCAGGTTGGGCAAGAGGAGTGGAGGCTCTAGGCCTGCCTGAGGGTCAAGGAAAGAGGAAAAATTTCTTGCCAAGAGAGTCCTTCTTCTTGAGGTGAAATTACTTTCCTGTGCAGGAAACAGCCCCTCCCTTTTCTGTCCACTCTGCACCTTGGACTGGGAGATCTTCCAGGGAAGTCAACCGGGTTGTGTTAAACATCTACTTACTGTGTGTCAGGCTAGCCATTTGATGTACAGATGCCTTACTGACTCGTGATACCAGCTCACTGATGGGAGGCAATAAAACAGAGTGATAAAGAGCAAAGGCTCTGGAGTCAGCTTGCCTGATATCAAAGTCTGACCTCACTGTTTGCTTGCTGTGGGATGCTGAGCCTTAACCCCTCTGGGCCTCAGTTTTCCTATGTGACAAATGGGAATAAAAGTACCTGCCTTGTAAGCTTGCTACAAAGATGCAATGAGATTGTGCATGTCAAGTACACATACATTTCTGGCAGTTAGTAAGCCCTGGAAACATACTTATAGTGATGGTGTAATCACAAGTGTCCACATTTCACAGATGAAACTGAGTCTTCAAGAGTTTACTGGTTGAGGTTCAAGGTCACAGGGCCAGTATATGGTAGAGCCAGATTTTGAACTCATTCTTTTTGGATCAAGTACCTAAGCTTATGCCCATATATCACACTGCCTCTCAAAGGGTAGAATTCTGCCCTCTTTAGCACCCCACACAGCTGGCTCATAGTTGGCATTCACAAAACATGTACTGAATAGTTGTTCCTGCTGTTTTAAATGTTGCTGTCTTATTCCAACCTAGTCTCAATTTACTATGTATCCCCTTAGACTAATGACTTCATTCCTCCGGTGATGAAGACTGAGCCCCCCACCGCCTTCCCTGGCTCTCTTGGCAGATTCAGCCAGTGTGAAAAGGGGAGGGGCAGGAGGAGTCCAGTCATTAGTTGAGACAGAAGCCCCTCGTGGGACCAGACAGCCCAGGACGGGCACCATCACAGTGACAGGTACATGGTTTGGTTCTGCATTTAGAGTATGTGCTTTCATTGTGGGATTCATGTTTGCTGATTACAATAGTCATATGTGGTAATTGCAGGAAATTTAGAAAATACAGAAAAACCCAATAAAAGAGGGAGAAATATACTTTGAATTCAAAATGGCTATAGGGTTGATTTGATCTCAATTGGCCCACGTGCATCTCTTTTCTGAATTCTGAAGCCAGAGGATCTAGTTCAAGGTCGATATTATGAGGCAGGTGTGTGGAAAAGGATAGGAGGCTCAGCTGCATTGTAGCCAACCATAGACCCACTGGTGCTCTATGCACCTTTATGGACAAAGGGATGAGGATTTTTGTTCCAACTCATCTGGTCTGAGTCCAAGTGAAATGATAAATACAAAGTTGGTTCTAAGTGATAAACTAGACAAAAATTCACATCCTAGTCACTGATTTTCCAGATGTTGGTCATTTTGATGTAGCATGAGATGTTTTAGCAAATTTTTCAACAGCTTTAAGCAATTTTAGTGCATTATTCATGGTGTGGGGAGGAGGTTGTTTTTTTATTTGTGGATTGTTTGTTATCTCTAATTCATTTAAACTCCTATTCTTCCTGGTCAGCTGCACTTGGAGGCATCACTTCATTTTGGTGGAAGGGTCAATGCATGCAGGGCCAGTAGAGTAACTACTCTGGGCCTGGAATCCACAGCACTGCCACCAAGAAGAGGGGCTCAAACCAGTTTCTGAGGGACAGCCAGTGTCAGAAGCACCAAGGCTCGGACCACGTAGCCAACACTGAGGCAGCAGTACAAGGGCTGCAATGAACCATACACCCTGATTCTTCCCAATGACTTCCGATGCCTCCCTTACCTCACACTCCACCCACCGTGCTCTGTGCCCACTGGCATTTTCCTCACCAATTGTTTCAAGCACCATTACATCAACAAAGCTCAGTCTAAGCCAGTCCCTGTCCTGGAAACTGTATGGCACTTACATTCTGACAGCAAGCAGCATTCCTGATGGGAGCAAATGACTACCATGGCCCAGCTGAAAAGGTGCCAAGCAAAAGCTGCTTGCACTGAAAGGGGTGCACACTGAAATTGGTGAGAATGTGGGCTAAAGATAGTCAGCATCACTGGCAAAAACATTCATGTGAAAATGTAAATGCAAAGCACTTGAAAAGTACATTGTATTGCATTTAAAGGTTGTGTATTCATCCTAGGTTGCGCAAACTTGTGGAAGCTGGAACCAGCAGATGAAAACATTCCAGTTTCAACTTATGTGCTTTTGAGGGCAATTCACTTAGAACCTGAGGTAAGATTTCAAAGTTTAGGAAAACACTGCTGAACAATCAGAGTGGGAAGAATGAATTGAAAATGAATTCCCAAATTATCCTCCCCCAAAATAAAAATGGAAAAAAACCCAGAAAACAAGCAAACATGCTGAAAAGTTGCAACAAAATTTCCCCACAGTGCCTGGAAATTACTATTACATGGGAAACCATTGACTGGAAATATTTACTTTTCGACCCATTTATAATTTCAACTAATTTGCAGTTGTCACCAATTTTTGACACGTTTGTTTCTGACATACTTCCAAATCCTTGAAGATCTCACAGTCTGTCTTCTATGTGGCAGCTGTGGGCTAGTGAGTAGACTTGCATCAGATAGAAGCAGACAGAATAGTTCCTAGTTTTGTACCTTGTGATCTAGCAGCCCCACCCCCTCTCTGAGCTACAGGTCTGTCTCCTGTGAAATGGGGGGAAATGACCCATCCAGGCTCCTTTCCAGGGCTATTTCAAGGACCATATGAGACATGAGTGTTCAGAAAGTGTGCTCAGAAATCAGTGTGCCTGACTCTGCCACCTAGAAGCAGTTTACTGATCTTTTCCATAGATCATTTTCCCTACCTCCAAAATGGGGCCACATGTTCCTCAATGGCATCTTGACACCTTACATGTAAAGTGCCTGGCATATAGTAAAATGTTCAATAAATGTCCATTGTCACTGTGGATGGGCAATTTCGCTTTGGAGACTTGCGAGGCATTGTCATTTTAGCGTCTGCCTTCTCGGTCAGTGCAGGAGCAGGGGGAGGCAGGGGCTGCACCTCATCCATCCATATATCTTTCATACAGTTGAAACGGGTAATTACCCTGGCAGGAAACTTTGAGTGTCCCCCCCCCCCCAATTCACCCTCTAACTTGCGTGTGCTCCCAAACAACAGAAAGAGGACAGACAAATCTATAATGGCACATACTTCTGCCACAGCGACTACCCCTGCCCAAGCCTGAGCCATGGCCCCTGTAGAATGTGATGGGAACAACTCAGGGCCAGGCTGCGTTAGCCCAGTCCTCCAGGGTCAGGTCTGTTTCTGACTTGCTGGAAGACTTTGAGCAAGGGCCTGGCCCTCTCCAGGCCTCAGTGTCCTCAATAGAAACATGGAGCTGGACTAGATAAGTGCTTCTCAACCTTGAGAGGAATACACAGATATTCCCTTTCTAGCACAAAAATCCCAGCAGGATCAGCCCCTGAAAAGATGTCTTTGGACAACTACAACCCCCACCCCAAGATCTGCATGTCTTCCATCTTCAGAATTGAACACAGGCTATGAAAACATCTTCCAATTGTGAATTATAACTGCTTTTATAAGCATAAGAAAAATTGTGTTCAGATTACCATCAAAATAAGAACATAAAAGTTCAATTCTCAAAGAACTTGGGACCCTTGAGAATATATCAATCAGCAGGACACCCACCCCCCCTCCCACAACACACACAGACACTCAAACACATCCCAGGCTGAGAATGACCGGGCCAGATTTTTGTCAACATGCTCCAGGCCTATACCTATTTCTTTGGTTTCCTGGGTGTGTATGGACCTTACTTTCATGGACCTGGACATCCCCACTCTCCCTGTCCCTTCCTGTCACTTTCAGCCCCTCTGGCAGGTGAGATAGGTCCCTCACTTCCCTGCCAGAGCCCCCCAGAGCAGGAGTGTGGCCAGAGTTAGAGATGGGCCTAGGCAGGTGCCAGCTGCAAGCCCCACCTTTCACCCTCCACTAGGGGAGGTGGTCCTATCTCCTGAGCCAACCCCAGTGGGGCTACCATATCCAGCAGAAAGAACAGAGGGGACTCTAAGTCCAAGCCTTCTGCTGCCCCTGGGTCCATACCTAGGTGTCTTCTAGAACACAGCGTTTGGGTCCCTGGAGCCACTTCTGCTTCTATGGACACCACTCTCCTTCCTTACCAGGTGAACTCACCTGAGGAAGATGAAACTTGTTCTACAGGTGCTACTAAAGTGAGGGAGAGGGGGTGGGGTGAGGTGGGCAGAAAGCCTAGGACAACCATCCTGTCCATCCCCTCTCTTTGATCTGAGGGGTGGTTGTGGGTATGGGAGCCCTGGAGCAGCCCAGGGGCAGAGGTGGGAGGATCCAAGACAAGCACGGGATACTAGGGAGACTGATGTGCCTGGCATCTGTGGGGGACTGGCTGCCGCATGACCTCACCTCCCTGGATGTCAGTTTACTCACCTAGGAAGTGGGCGGGATCCCCATTGTTGAGAGGATCGGAGAAGGCTGTGGGTGAGACGGCCCTTTGGAAACTGTAAGGCTCTGTGCCCTGAGCACGTGTGTACATGTACAAGGAAGCATGCACCCCAGCACGCTTTGGGCCCCTCCCATCTGAAGCTAATGCTTGCGCTTGAGTAGGCATCAGGATCACCTGGAGGGCTTGTTAAAACACAGATTGCTGGGCCCCACCCCAGTCTGTGATTCAGTCAGACTGGGGTGGGGCCAAGGAATTTGCATTTCTGACAAGTTCCCAACTGATGCTGATGCTGCTGGTCCTGGGACCACAGTTGGAGAACCACATGCAGAGGGGTTCACATCTACCATGGTATCTGCATGTTCTTGCTAGGTGGTTCCTCTGAGCTACAGGCACCCCCCAGTTCCCTCAGGGGCCTGCCAGAAAGATCTCCTAGAGTTTGCCCTGTCCACCAGGGAGCCCCTATGCAGAGTAGGAGAGAGCAATTGACAGGCAGTGAGCCTTCCTAACACACATTGGGTCATCTTTACATATACAACAATCAGGTACACACACAGTCATCATGCACACACACTCATCTCACACCTAGTGGCTAAATACAGACTCGAACAAAACTGCCCAAATCAGCCAGCTCTCCCACTTCCTAAAGTGTGACCTTGGACAAGTCGATTCACCTCTCTGCGCTTCAGTTTCCTCACCAACAAAAACAGGGGTAATAACACTGCATAGGGTTGTTGAGAGACTCGATGAGATGATGAATGAAAATCTCTTGGAAGAATGCTACATGTTAGCTATTATTATAATTTCAGCAGTGGGCTTCAGTCCCCCAAAGGAAGCCTCAATAGGAAACAAAACAAAATGCCAGGCAGTTGTAACTATCAACAAATTTGCTTGGGTCAAAACAGCCTCTGGGCTCAATCATGACTCCCTTGGGAGGCTGGAGACCTGGCCCCCAGTGGCAGGTGTTTCTGACTCATTCGCCGTGTGCCTGCGGGTGAGTCCCTTGCCCTCTCTGGCCCTCAGCATCCCCATCTGTCCCATAGGGGCTGAGCTGATTGTTGGTCACGGCTTTCTTCCAGATCTGACACATGGTGGGTTCATGCCCAGTGGTGCATGGCAGAGGCAACAGCCACAATGCCACAGGCCCAGCCCATGGCCCAGTTTCATTTTTATTGGAGCTCAGAGAAGCTGTTCCCCTCCCTGAACAAGAGACTGTCAGCAACCGTCCCATGCCCATCTCTTCTCGCTCCTTGGGTACAAAGAGCCCTGGGGCTGCCAAGGGACTGGGAAGGGGTGGCAGAGAGAAAATTTGTGACGACCCCTTTGCCTCTAGGCCCTGTTGTCAGACTACAAAGTGTGTCGAGTCCACCTACTCACCACAACCAGGAGGGAGACACAGGGAGCACAGGAGGAAATGCAGGCTCCCAGAGGTGGCTTGCTGCCCAATGTGCCCAGACTTGAGCCCAAGACTGTCAGATTCTAAGTCCAGTGACCTGAGCTGTGAAAGCCCAGAGGATTCAGACATCAGAAAAGTCCCCATATAACTTCTGTTTTCTGTCTTCATGTTTTGGCTTAAACCATCACCTTTGCCATAAGGTTTTGAGCCAGTCGTACCTCACGATCCTGATTCTCCTTGTGCTCCAATTTCTCTTTTTCTGAAGCTCTTACCACCTCCTAACATAAAATATATTCCCCTTATTGTTTATTGTGTGTCTCTGAGGCTGGGAGCTTTGTCCATACTGTGCATTGCAATATCTCCAGTGCCTATAGCAGTGCCTGGTGCTTAATAAGAACAATGCATATGCTAGGAGCTCAGAATGGGGCCATAGAAACTGCCTTTTAGCTGGTCTTCTTGCCTCTACCCTCCACACTGCTCTAAGTGGATGACTTTCCAAAATGCCAACCTGACCAAGTCCCTCCCCTGTCTCCAACCATTCCAGGACTCCCCATCAGCCATGTAATGAACTGCAGACACCTTGGCCCTTTGGGATGTGGCCACCTTACCCCTTAGACTCCATCTCTTAGGCCACCTAAACATCCCCTGCCCTCTAGCCAGAACAGATTACTTATAGCTCCTAAGTGTCCTGGTCTTCTCTGCCTTTGTGCCTTTGCTCGCATGGTTCTGTCTGCCCTCTGGCACCTTTGCAACCTAGCAAACTCTTAATCATCCTCTACCCTTTGCTCAACTCCTCCTCTTGGAAGCATTTCTCAATGACATGATGACTTCAAGCATTTCCTGACTCTCGCTGACCTCTTGTTCCCCACCCATGGCTACCTCTGTGCTTCCCAACCTGAAGACACCTGGGTTCCAGCATCTGTGCCAGGATCCCTTCTGTCTCAGGGAGTCAGGAGCCCCTGGAGGTGGGAAACCATTGTTCATAGTTATCTCTATACCCCAGTGTCCAGCCAAATAGTGGACGCACGCCCGAATGAACAGGACTTCACAAAGGCATTAATGAACAGCCAGCGTATCTCAATTTTCAAAAGCCCTAAGGGAGAATGAACATTTCCTTATGGTAGGATTGTTCAGGCTAAGACATCAAGTTCTTTTTGCCTTGGGCTAGAATTATATCACCTCGATGAGGCAACCCTGGTTATCTCATGGAAAAACCAATCATATCTTTCATCTCACTGTCACCTATGCCTATTATACCTGCCTATATCTATTTATCTAATTTGTCATCTATATACACATATCCCCAACATACCTGCCTGTGTACCTACCTTTCATCTATCTGAGGCACACAGCAGAGTGAGGAGAGAGCTCTGGACTCAGGCGACATGGATTCCTTCCTAGATCTACCCAGCTGTGTAACCTGGCATGAGTAACTTAGCCTTTCTGAACCCCATTTTTTATCTGTAAAAGAGATATGATAATAACAGTCCCTTTCTCATAGGGTCATTGTGAGATTAAATAAGTGAATTTGTTGTAAACACGGATAGCAGTAAACATTCACTGGTGGCTCTTATAACAGTCATTTATACCACAAATTATTCATCAAAGGATTTGGGACAACTGAACAAATATAAAATGATAACATATGTACTTGAGAGAAATCAAGATAAAGAAAAAATGAGATTAGGAAAATAATGAAGCCAGAAGTAAGAATGACATACACATACATACAAAATGCCTTCTATAAAATTCTATACACTTCCTGGAGCCTGCATTTGGCTCTCAACTGCCCTGGTAGCTACATAAAAGAGGGAAACATCATCAGTTATAAGCTCCACGGCACCTGTAACATAAAAATAAATCAAGTATGCAGAGAAGCATGGCTTTCCCTAGTCAGAAACAAAATCACATCTTTGCCTTGACCATTCACAGAGGAGCCTGGGAGAAGCCACCTTCCATTTTCCTCCCCAACATCCCTGCAGCCAGCAAGTACCACGCAGACTTTTTCACGATGTTTCCTCCAGCCACCTCCTACAAGGATCTGAGGCAATTCTCCAAGAATAACAATAAATAGTAATAGTCACCCTTTACTATGTGCCAGGCATGGAATCCCCCCACAAAAACTCAGGAGGTTTGCACTGTTATCCCCATTTTACAGGAGAGGAAACTGAGAGTCAGGTGAAATCACTAGCCAAGGACACAAAGGCAGAAAGTGGTAGGGCTACAGGCAAACCCAGGTCTTTCTGTTACCAGAACCAGATTCATAACCACTGCACTCTCCTGCCTCAGGAAAGGCTACAGTGATGCACACTAACTATCCACATCTCTGATGAGCTGCCTTAAGCTAAGAATAATATAAGGCTCCAGGAGGTAGGCTGAACAGTCTGTTCTGCAGATGGTCCACCACAACTATCAGTTCTCACAACTGAGCTACTAATAAGACTGAGGCATCAGGAACTTCGAAGCTGAGTTACCTGGAGGAAGATTCCAGAGTGTCTTAGTTGTGGGTCACTAATGCAGGACAGAGACCCATGCTTGGCCTGGGAGCTAGGCAGAGAGAAAAGCTTAGATGGAACAAGAGGGCCTACGTACAATTCTCACAGGGAGACCTGGAGGAGTACCCACGGATGAGGGCAGTGTTCCCCTGAAAATAGTTCAGAACTCCCTCCAATGTGCTAAGTTCTCCTCCATGGAGCCAAGCCTGCAACCATTTGCCTGGAACGCTTTCAAAGCAGGCGTTACCAATTGCCACTGTGGCCATTTAAAAACTTTCAATAAAACACCCCTAGAACATCTAATTTAGGCAATATAGCTTCCTGGTGAACCCTCCAAGATGAATTAGTTGCAAATTGCACCCCCAGGTAACTGAATGATTTGATGTGCTGTATTAAATTGTTGGAGAGAAACCAATTGAATGCTGGAGGCTGTCTGCCAACACTGATGATTTGGATTTTCGGGTAGTTGATCTTAAGGCCTGCTTTCTGACAATAATTGGGCATCAGGATCAATTGTCTGTTGCAGGCAGTCCTAGAGCATGACAATAAAACCATATCAACAGTGGAGAAAAAATACTGATCTCCGTATACTTATATGCAAGGGGTCCAGTCTCAGCATCCAGTCTGCCCAGAAGTCACATCAAGTCATTGAACTCAAGTTCTGAAGAAGTGAGACAGGGGGACAAGGCAAAATCCATAGGCCTCTCAAACGTGGTATCTGATTTTGTAGTAGACTAGCCTTCCCTATTAACCCTGCTTTATATCTTTTTTAAATGCATAGTGTGTGATAGACAAGGTCTTTCAAAGTCTTGGTGTTGAGGGCAGGGGAAGAGAGGAGTTGGGACAAATAATTCAAAAGGACGATCTTATGGGCTGAAATGATTAAGGACCACTGACCAGGGCACCTCTCAGGCCCCACAAAGCTTCATTACAGTGGCACCACCTGAAAAGTCCCTCTAAACCTCTCTCACAAAACCAACTCACGTACACACAAAAACCCCACCTCCTCAGGTGCTTACTTTGAACCCATCGGCTTTGGAAATGGGTTAAAAATAAACACCTGGAGAGGCAGGGGTTGTGTGTGTGCAGGGACTTTTTGCAGGGGGGAGGGGAGAGTATCATTCTAAGTGGAGGAAACTGCCTAAGCCAGGGCTTGGAAGCAGGTAAGTACCCTTGGTGTTCTGGAAGCAGTCACTGAATTGTCAAGATGATTTGTAGTGTGAGTGCAGGAGGAGGGGGTTGGGACAGCCTTGAGTAACAGCTCAAGGAATTTAGAACTTATCCTATAGATACTGGGGTGTCATTGACTGTTTGCCTAGGGAGGCAAACCGGCAAAGTGGTTAAGAGGCCAAACCCTGGAGTCAAACTATGTGGGTTCAAATGCTCCCTCTGCCGGTTACTAACAATGTGAATTTTGTCGAGTTGCACAATATCACTGTGCCTCAGTATGCTCATCTGGGAAATGGGAATGATAGCAGTAATACTTACCATAAAACTGTTGTAGTGATTCAATCAACTATCGCATGGGAAGTATTAGAACAGTTCCTGGTGCGGAGTAGCCATCCACCTGGTGTCAGCCTTTTTCATTATCAGCAGGTGAGCTCCTTCTCTTCCAGGCATGGTTCCAAGTGCTTTACTTCATACTCTCAGTTCATACTCATGACCCCATGAGATAGGTCTGATTTTATCCCCACTTTACAGAGGAGAAAGCTGAGACACAGAAAAGCTAAGTGCCTCATCTGGATCTGGAGTTAAGAAGGCTAGCCTACCCTGGCCAGGTACTCAGTTGGTTAGAGCATTGTCCACTGGGATGCCAAGATTGTGGGTTTGAGCCCAATGAAAGCACAAATCAGTGGAACAAATCTCTCTTTCTCTCTCTCTCTCCCTCTCCCTCCCACTCCCTCTCTCTCTCTCCCTCTCCCTAAATATCAATAAATAAACTTTTTAAAAAGGCTAGCCTAGCTTTATCATGTAGGAGCTGAATTGGGGGCAACCTGAAGGTAGTCTGGGACTGGGGAGAGGCAGAGGCAGGCTTTGAGGAGGAGCTGTGGGGCCAGGAAAATGAGAGCAGTGGCAGGGAAAACACAGAGACAGGATGAGACGTGGGCCTCTGCCCTCCAGGCAGGGCTCAAGGTCTCACAGGCCTGTCTGGGCCTCTGCTAACCTTGAGATA
This sequence comes from Desmodus rotundus, assembly GCF_022682495.2. Taxonomy (NCBI): domain Eukaryota; kingdom Metazoa; phylum Chordata; class Mammalia; order Chiroptera; family Phyllostomidae; genus Desmodus; species Desmodus rotundus. The sequence goes on along the minus strand of NC_071400.1, from coordinate 6,363,067 downwards.
ATTGTGTCCCAGAAGCCTCATGTCTCCCTAAAAAGCACAGTGGGTCTCAGATGTCACTAAGGGTCAGGCCACAAGGACTGAGCAGCCCCATGTTTTAGCCAGGACTGTCCCAGCCAGGAGATGGAGGGGATGGGAAGAGCCATGGGAGCCAGAGATGACTGAGTGAAAGTCTTAGTCAGTCTTCTCATCCAGGGCCCTCCGTTTACCCAACTATGAATCAGGGAGGGCGTTTCCAAATAGCACACCAAGGGAGGTGGGAGCCAGGTGAGAGGTGCAGGAAAGTGCCAGGAAAGGCAGGGAAGGGTGGGGACACCCTTTCCTGCCCTGCTGCTCTTCAGCAATATCAAACTGCTCTCCTGATCCTCAGGCACCGAGGAAGCCTGTGCCCCAACACTGGGTGGGGGGAAGGGAGATGAAGGGAGGGTTGTACTCCTGACACCCAAGTGCCTGCCCCTCTTCCTGGCTACTGAGAACCATGGTGGGAAAGGAGGGAGCAGCTGCCAGAAGGCCATTCACTGTAGGGTGGGACTGGCTGAGGGCAGATGCTTTATGGCCACCAGCATTGACCACACCCCCTTCTCTTGCTGCCCCCACACCCACTCCAAGTAGAGACCACTTTCTGCCCAGGCTCCCTGGTGAAGAGTGAACAAACACAAGCAGCTGTACCTGTCTGGGGAGTCTGGGGTGTGTGGGGGTCGGGTCAGAGGAGTGTGACATCTGGCAGTCCCTGGTATGCAGGTGTGATGGGAAAGCTCTCTCACTTGCAGCCATCCTCATGCTGGCAAATGGCCAGGGATCCCATCTAAGTCCCATATTTACATGTCACTTCCCGCATGAATGTAGACAAATCGTTTCTCTTTCCTGGCCTGTGGGATTCGATTAAAAGGTCTCCATTTGTTCTTACCTAAAAACCTATCCCTAGTCCAATGGAAGCCCAGGGGTCTGATCTATCTGCACTATCAGTGTATCCCATCTTAATCCAAGCATTCAGGGGGGAAAGCATCCTCAGGAGATCAGGGTGGGGTACAGCGGGAAAAGGAGCCTTGGCAACAGAGAGCTCTTGACATTGAAATCCCAGCTCTGTCAGTAAAAGCCTATGTGACTCTGGGCAAGTCCTGAGGCATCTCAGAGGCACTGTGGCCCTATCAATAAACAAGGATGACACCAGGTCCTCATCGGAGGATGATAGTGAGGATTTGATGAGATATTATATCCAGAGCTCCCCAAATCACTCCGAGATTGCCCACTTTGTTCAGTTGGCTGCACCCCAGCATAAAATGCTTCCTGGCCAAAGAGCCAGCCTAGCAAAGCAGGGGCTACTGATGGCCAGAGGACTGACCAGAATTGGAGAGGTGGCTTCCATCTCCACAGAGGGCGGAGGGCAAAGCAGGGAGCTTGGATGGGGGTGGAGAAGGACAGGCAGAACCTGAGGGATGGGAGGTGGAAGAAAAGGGGAGCCTCTGAATGGGAAGGAAGGGAAAGGGGGGCAGAAGAAAGGAAGTTTATTATTCTTCCTGCAGACCAATCATGGGGCTCCTGGAGTGTCGAATTCCAGCTCCTGCAGCCAGATGTGACCTGTTCCTGTTATCATGGAATATTAATCAGAGGGGCCCTTGGGTAATTGGGGAGTTTTGATTAGAGAAATAGCCCTTACAATAATAAGCAGGCAGGAGCCTGGGGAAACCCACCCCCACTCCTGGTCGCCCACCTCTTAGGCTCCATCCTTCTGAGGCTCAGGGTCTTCGACTGAGAGGTTGAGGAGTGTGGAGAGGGGGCTGGTAGCAAAGCTGGCCTGGGGACCAGAGTTGGACCTGGGGGTGGGGGTGGGGTGCAGGGATAGGTGGGCATGAATGGGACTAGAGACTGGGGGTTCTGAGGGCCTGGCGCTGGCCTGGCTTCACTCACCTCCCCATCAATCATCACATGAGCTGTTCCTGGGGCTTCCCCCTCACTAGGCCCCCTCCCAGACAACCCTCTCCGGCACCGCTGCCTCAGGCTCTGGCCCTGCTGGGACCCCAGCTCTGTTGCAGGCTGCACATGGCCCCTGGGCTCTGTATATTTAGACGGTTAATGAATCTTCCTGTTTGGCTGGGCCAGGCTAGAGCCCAAGATTGAGGGAACAAGGGCAGGAATGGGGGGAGGGGGGTCAGCACAATTGCCCCAGCCCCAGAGACCTTCTGATCACAGGGTTCCCAGACCCAAAGCAAGGAGAGAGCCAAGGTGGTTCAGCTCGAGGAATCTACAAGGTTGCCCAGAATCCCCACGCTCACCCCCAAATCCCCAAGGGCCACAATTTGAGGACAGAAGGCCTAAGTTCTAGGCCCAACTCTTGACTTGCCCTCTCCTGGACCTCAGCTGCCTCTTCTCCATGATGAGAGCATTGGACTACATTTCCCTTTCACCAAACTCACTCAGCACCTACTATGTTCCAAGATCTGTTCCAGGCCCTAGAGATTCAGTGAGAAAAAATATATAGCGTAGTCCTTACCCTTGAAGAAGTCATGGTCTAATGATACAGGCAGCCATGCAACTGTCTGCCATGGAGATAGTAATCGTAACACTGACATTGACTGAGTGGTTATGACATTCCAGGCCCTGTGCCAAGGACTCGACAAGTATTATCTCATGGCCTCCTCTCAACAACTCAACACCATGGGTAGTATCAGCAACCCATATTACAGATGAAGAAACTGAGTTCCTGCAAGGTGAAGAAAGAACCTGGCCATTGCCATCCAGCATGCTAGAGTCTAGGGACACATGCATAGCTCAGATGGAGAACTGGGAAGGTTTCTCAAAGAAGAAGACAGTGAATATATGCTACCTCAACACATTTTCGTTGCTACTGGAGTGGTGTGTGTGCTCATTGTGAAAACTTCCCAGAGAAAGTGACTTTTGAAATTTCTGCAATTTTTAAATAATGATTGTGATTTTTAAAATCCCTTACACAGAATCCCCAGTCTCTACCTCCACCTATCCTGGCACCCCACCCCTACCCCCAGGTCCAACTCTGGTCCCCAGGCCAGCTTTCCTACCAGCGCCCTCTCCATCCTTTCCAACCTCTCTGTATAGGACCTTGCAGGTCAGAAGATCTGCATCTTTTTAGGCTTTTGATATATATTATGATCTAAGTGGCCCATGGAAATGTCATGCTAGCTTAAACTT